>NC_134399.1:116594192-116957425 GCF_050003625.1 Haematobia irritans | reverse complement strand
ACAAAATTTTCTATAGAAATAATATAATTTTAATAATTTTGACAAAATTTTCTATAGAAACTAATTTTGACAAAATTTTCTATAGAAATAAAATTTTTACAAAATTATCTACAGAAATAAAATTTTGACAAAATCTTCTATAGAAATAACATTTTCTATAGAAATAAAATGTTTAAAAAATTTTCTACATAAAAAAAATTTTGACAAAATTTTCTATAGAAATAAAATTTTGACAAAAATTGTATAGAGATAAAATTTGGCAAAATTTTCTATAGAAATATAAAATGTTGACAAAATTTTATATAGAAATTAAATTTGGACAAAATTTTCTATAGGAATAACATTTCTGGAAAAATTTCTATAGAAATCAATTTTAGACAAAAATTTCTATAGAAATACAATTTTGACAAAATTTTCTATAGATATAAAATCTTTACAAATAAATTTTCTATAGAAAGAAAATTATGCCAAAAATTTTCTATAGAAATTAAATGTTGACAAAATGTTCTATAGAAATAAAATTTTGACAAAATTTTCCATAGAATTTAAATTTTGACAAAATTTTCTATCGAAATTAAATTTTGACAAAATTTCCTATAAAAAATAAAATTTTTACAAAATTCCCTACAGAAATAAAATTTTGACAAAATCTTCTACAGAAATAAGATTTGCTATAGAATTAAAATTTTTAAAAAATTATCTCGAGAAATAAAATTTTGACAAAATTTTCTATAGAAATAAAATTTTGACAAAATTTTCTATAGAAATAAAATTTTGATAAAATTTTCTATAGAAATAAATTTTTGACAAAATTGTCTATAGAAATAAAATTTTGACAAAATTTTCTATAGAAAGAAATTTTTGACAAAATTTTCTATAGGAATAAATTTTTGACAAAATTGTCTATAGAAATAAAATTTTGACAAAATTTTCTATAGAAATAAAATTTTGATAAAAATTGTCTATAGAAATATCTATAGAAATTAAATTTTGTGCAAAAATTTCTATAGAAATAAAATTTTAACAAAATTTTCTATAGAAGTAAAATTTTGACTAATTTTTCTATAGAAATAAAATTTGGACAAAATTTTCTATAGAAATAAAATTTTGACAAAATTTTCTATAGAAATTAAATATAGACAAAATTTTCTATAGAAATAAAATTTTGACAAAATTTTCTATAGAAATAAAATTTTAACAAAATTTTCTATAGAAGTAAAATTTTAACAAAATTTTCTATGGAAATTAAATTTGGACAAAATTTTCTATATAAATAAAATTTTAACAAAATTTTCTTTAGAAGTAAAATTTTGACAAATTTTTTTATAGAAATAAAATTTGGACAAAATTTTCTATAGAAATAAAATTTTGACAAAATTTTCTATAGAAAAAAGTTTTTGACAGTATGTTCTATAGAAATTAAATTTTTTGGACAAATATAGAAATAAAATTTTGACAAAATTTTCTATAGAAAAAAGTTTTTGAAAATATTTTCTATAGAAATAAAATTTTTACAACATTTTCTATAGAAATAAAATTTTGACAAAATTTTCTATAGAAATAAAATTTTGACAAAATGTTTTATAGAAATAAAATTTTGACAAAATTTTCAAAATAAGATTTTTTTAAGTTGGTAGTTTTCTGGTAAGATTTTCTGGAAATTTCCGTAGATTATTTTTGGCACGAGTGGCAACCGTGCTCCGATGTTCTTAAGAAATGAAAGTGGGAGACCAGTCTATATGTGCGATATATAACAACATGAATCGATATATACAATGTTTTGGAATAGCTCTTTTTGAATATTTGGTTCATAAAGAGCTAGATTTACGATTTCACGAAAATCAGATAAAACAAGTAAGTAAAGTCTAAAAATCGGGCGGGGCCGACTATATTATACTCTGCTTCACTTTGTAGATCTACATTTTCGCTACCATCTCAAATCCTTCAAATTTGTTGGGCCTATGTTCCCATACACATCTATTTAAATTTGGAAAAAAATTTTAAAGATTTCTTAAAATACCTCTAGAGTTAAAATTTAGATCGGCTAATGTCTTGGGACGGAGCACAATGTTAGTAACAAAATATGGGAAATGTTGACATTTAAAGCCATTTTTATTCAATCTTCTATAGAAATTAAATTTTGACAAAAATTTCTATATAAATTAAATTTTGACAAAATCTTCAATAGAAATTAAATTTTAACAAAATCTTCAATAGAAATTAAATTTTAACAAAATCTTCTATAGAAATAAAAGTTTTACAAAACTATCTACAAAAAAAAAATTTAAATCTCTTACTGAAGGTAGTAGTTCCAGCATCATATATTTCATGAATTTAGTTTCATGACACACAACCATGTCACCGTAATCTTCCGGCACGTCTGTCGTCTGGATGTCACCGTTTCGCTCTAGAAGTTGTTTTTGACAATTTGCTAAAAATTCTCTCCATTATCGGAGTTCTGTTTGGTTGATATTTTGTGATCCTTGTCCCTAAACTCAAGTTCTCCTTCATCAAGATGAACATGATGACGAATGCTTGCGTATGTGCGATGAGATACTCTGTGACAAGGATGCCAAGGAGTATAAAACAAAAAGGACTAAAAAAATTTCAAAAACAATTTCCGTCTAAAAACAAATGTTTTTCACTTCCCCTGTGTCTTTTTTTTTTGTTATCGTGCAGTCGTTACTATTGCGGATATTTCCTTTTGCCACTGCTACGACTACGACTAAAAATAGGAAATCCACTTGAAATGCATTCTGGTGAAAATCGTTAACCCCAAAGCGGATAGAATGGAAGGTTGAATCTTGAATGAATGAATGATGAGTTACTGATGGAGTTGACATGTAATGCAATCTGTTGTGACACATAAGGATACAAGGATATATGCAAATACCTTTTGCCTTTGCCCCCTCTCTCCCACATGTATGGAACATGATTGTAAGGATATTTAAATGTCATCGCGTCTGCTTCACATTTGATAATAAACCTCAATTTATTGGAATACTAGAGGGGATATCTAATGAGGAAGAAAAACTTAAATGAAATTCGATTTCTAAGATTTCCTTCTCATTGAAGTTAGTCACTATGGAATATCGATTGAGAATTGTAAGATGTATATTTTATTTGGTTTAGTTCAAAAGGAAATTGATTTCCTTTGATGGTGTATTTTTTATTTTTTATAAAAATCATTAAAAAAATTTTTAAGTTTTTTGCTATTCCCAAATTGAGGACTGTAATGTTTGATTTTCATTAATACTTAATAAATAAATAAATATTCAGAATTTCGAAATGCAAATATATTCACACAACAATCATCCTGGGGGCTATGGACAAACATGTTTTCCATATTTAGTTGGTTTGTTGTTGTTCGTTTTTTTCTTCTTTTATAAACTTAATTATTCGTGCATGTGTATACGAAGAAAATTGATATTCGAATATTTTATGAATAAAGTAATTACAGCAGTGGCTGCAAAAAAAAACTCAGAAACATTAGGATGGACCACATAATGATTAAAAAAAAAATTGTAGGTATAAATAACTAAATAGGAGAAGTACTATAGAAATAAAATTTTGACAACATTTTCTATAGAAGGAAACTTTTGACAAAATTTTCTATAGAAATAAAAATATTTTCTACAGAAATAAAATTTTGAAAAAATTTTCTATAGAAACAAAAATTTGTCAAAATTTCTTATAGAAATAAAATTTTGATAAAAGTTTCCACGCAAATAGATTTTCTACAGAAATAAAATGTTGACAAAATTTTCTATGGAAATA
Organism: Haematobia irritans; assembly: GCF_050003625.1. Classification (NCBI taxonomy): domain Eukaryota; kingdom Metazoa; phylum Arthropoda; class Insecta; order Diptera; family Muscidae; genus Haematobia; species Haematobia irritans. The sequence continues at coordinate 116,953,648 of NC_134399.1, read as the reverse complement.
CAATTTTTACAAATAAATTTACTATAGGAAGAAAATTTTAACAAAATTTTCTATACCCAGCAAAAAAAAAAAAAAATTAGGAAGTACTTCTAAAGGCACAACATTAAAAGCACTTCCAAAAATTTCCTTCCAGAGATGTTTTTTATTTCAACTGCTCAGGAAGATCTTTTAATTCAATTTTTTATAACTCGGTTTTTTTTTTTCATACTTTTAAAGGGCAATTTTAACATTTTTTGTTTCAAATATGTCAAAAACATGTTAAGGATTAATAAAATGGTAGGTATATATATTATTTAAATTTTGTCGAAAAACTTTCTAATTTCATTCTAGAAAAATTGCGAAATTTTAAAAATATTTGAGGTCAAAGGCTTCAGAAAAGTGTTAGATTGCATTAAAACTCATAAAAAAATTATACAAATTAATAATTTATCAAAATACCACAAACTTTTTTAATTCACGTCCAAAACACTGAATTCGGATCACACCAAAAGATGTGTTGCAAATTCAGTGCAACGGCTGTTGAAATGGTGGACATTCGTCCTATGACAAGCCCATGCTAAATGCATCGCTTCTGCGCCAACTTCACTACTTTTTGGCGACGTGTTTTTTTTTGCTGGGATAGTAATAAAATTTTGACAAAATTTTATAAAGAAATAAATTTCGACAAATTTTTTCATAGAAATAAAATTTTTACGAAATTTTCCTACAAAATAAAATTTTGACAAAATAAAATTTTGACAAAATAAAATTTTGACAAAATAAAATTTTGACAAAATTTCCTATACAACTAAAAATTTGACAAAACTTTCTATAGAAATAAAATATTGACAAAATTTTCTATACAAATAAAATTTTGCCAACATTTCTATAGATGTTGGCAAATAGTTTGACAAAACTATATTTTGACAAAACTTTCTATAGAAATAAAATATTGACAAAATTTTCTATACAAAGAAAATTTTGACAAAATTTTCTATATAAATAAAATTTTGGCAAAATTTTCTATAAAATAAAATTTGGACTAAATTTTCTATAGAAATAAAACTTTGACAAAACTTTCTATAGAAATAAAATATTGACAAAATTTTCTATACAAATAAAATTTTGTCAAAACTTTCTATAGAAATAAAACATTGACAAAATTTTCCATACAAATAAAATTTTGAAAACATTTTTTATAGAAATAAATTTTGACAAAATTTTCAATAGAATTAAAATTTTGACAACATTTTCTATAGAAAAAAATTTTGCCAAAATTTTCTATAGAAATAAAATTTGACAAAATTTTCTAAAGAAATAAAATTTTGGTAGATTATTTTTGGATCGAGTGGCAACCATGATTATGAACCGATATGGACCAATTTTTGTATGATATATATAACTATAGACCGATAAAAACCAATTTTGGCATGGTTATTAGCGGCCACATACTAACACCACGTTCCAAATTTCATCCGGCTCGGATGAATTTTACTTCACAAAGAGGCTCCAGAGATCAAATTTGGGAACGGTTTTAAATGGACGCTATATATAATTATGGACCGATATGGACCAATTCTTGCGTTTTTGTTAGAGGCCACATACTAACACCAAATTTCAACCGGATCAGATGAATTTTGCTCCTCCAAGAGGGTTCGGAGTTCAAATCTGGGGATCGGTTTATATGGGGGCTATATATAATTATGGACCGATATGGACCAATTTTTGCATGGTTGTTAGAAACCGTATACTAACACCACCGACCAAATTTCAACCGAATCGTGTGAATTTTGCTGCTCCAAGAGGTTCCGGAGGTCAAATCTGGGGATGTATTTATATGGGGTCTGTATATAATTATGGTCCGACATGGACCAATTCTTGCGCGTTTGTTAGAGACAACATACTAACACCACGTTCTAAATTTCAACCGGATCAGATAAATTTTGCTCCTCCAAGAGGGTCCGGAGGACAAATCTGGGGATCGGTTTATATGGGGGCTATATATAATTATGGACCGATATGTACCAATTTTTGCATGGTTGTTAGAGACCATATAGAAACACCACGTATCAAATTTCAACCGCATCGGATGAATTTAGCTCCTCTAAGAGGTTCCGGATATGGACCAATTTTTGCATGGTTGTTAGAGGCCATATACTTACACCATGTTCCAAATTTCAGCCAGATCGGATGAAATATGCTACTCTTAGAGGCTCCGCAAGCCAAATCTGGGGGTCCGTTTATATGGGGGCTATACCTAAATGTGGACCGATATGACCCATTTGCAATACCATCCGACCTATATCAGTAACAACTACTTGTGCCAAGTTTGAAGTCGATGGCTTGTTTCGTTCGGAAGTTAGCGTGATTTCAACAGACAGACGGACGGACGGACGGACGTGCTTAGATCGACTCAGAATTTCACCACGACCCAGAATATATATACTTTTTGGGGTCTTAGAGCAATATTTCGATGTGTTACAAACGGAATGACAAAGTTAATATACCCCCATCCCATGGTGGAGGGTATAAAAAATGAAGTAAAAAACTTCCTGCATAGTTAAAACAATTAACTTCTTTTTGAGGACATTTTGCGAAGTGCTTTTAAAGTTGGGCCTTTACAACAACTCCCAATTCTTTTGCTGGAAAAAATGTGGAACTACACCCTCAAAAAAATCGCTTCTTTAACATATGTTCCAAACATATTTTGCAGGAAGCACATATATTATTGGATACTGCCGAAACATTAATATGTTTGTTTTATGTGAACATATTATATGTTTGGAAGCATTTTGAGCCCAGAAATATTATATGCTTGGAAGAATTTTTCCAAAAGATGATTGTGCTCATTTCCTAACATACTCGCAATTTTCACTTCCACGAATTTTTTTAGTTCTTGGCACCTTTTTCTGTAATACAAATAATGTTGAAGAAATTATTCACTTTTATAAATTTTTTAAATTTTACCTTTCGCCTGCACGGAGAATCGAACCGAGGACCATACAGTTGGTAAGCCAACACACTATCCACTGGGCTACGTAGCTGTTATAGTCACCAGTAGATAATTATCGTTATAAGATACATTTATATAGCATAGTTTGCAGCGCCCACGAGCCCATGCAAACATAACGTTATTTAACAGAAACATACATTTGTTTGCCACGTGGAGCAGTGTTTAGCATGGGGTCGTGGGTTCAATCCCTGCTCCGACCGAACACTTTTTATACCCTTCACCACTACTGTGGTACAGGGTATAATAAGTTTGTGCATTTGTATGTAACGCCAAGAAGGAGTAATCATAGACCAACCTTTTAGTATACGGATCGGCTTAGAATTAAATTCTGAGTCGATTTAGCGATGTCCGTCTGTCCGTCTGTCTGTCTGTCTGTTGATGTATTTTTGTGTGCAAAGTACAGCTCGCAGTTTTAGTCCGATTGTCCTAAAATTTGGTGTAGGGTCCTGTTTCGGCTCAAAGACGATCCCTATTGATTTTGGAAAAAATCGGTTCAGATTTAGATATAGCTGCCATATATATTTTTCACCGATCTGGTCATAATTGGCGTGTATATCAACCTATCTCCTTCAAATTCCGTACATCCGAATATTTTATGAGTCTCGAAAAACTTGCGAAATATCAGCAAAATCGGTTCAGATTTAGATATAGCTCCCATATATAGCTTTCGCCCGATTTACACTAATTTGCCCACAGAGGCCAATTTTTTGCTCCGATTTAGTTGAAATTTTGCATAGGGAGTAGAATTAGCGTTGTAACTATGCGTGCCAAATTTGGTTGAAATCGGTTCAGATTTGGATATATCTCCCATATAAAGCTTTCGCCCGATTAACACTCATATGACCACAGGGGCCAATTTTTAACTCCGATTTAGTTGAAATTTTGCACAGAGAGTAGAATTAGCATTGTTGCTATGCGTGCCAAATTTGGTTTAAATCGGTTCAGATTTAGATATAGCTCCCATATATATGTTTTTTCTGATTTCGACAAAAATGGTCAAAATACCAACATTTTCCTTGTAAAATCACCACTGCTTAGTCGAAAAGTTGTAAAAATGACTCTAATTTTCCTAAACTTCTAATACACATATATCGAGCGATAAATCATAAATAAACTTTTGCGAAGTTTCCTTAAAATTGCTTCAGATTTAAATGTTTTACATATTTTTTTACTAATATTGTGTTCCACCCTAGTGCATTAGCCGACTTAAATTTTGAGTCTATAGACTTGTAGAAGTCTATCAAATTCTGTCCAGATCGAGTGATATTTAAATGTATGTATTTGGAACAAACCTTTTTTATATAGCCCCCAACACATTTGACGGATGTGATATGGTATCGAAAATTTAGATCTACAAAGTGGTGCAGGGTATAATATAGTCGGCCCCGCCCGACTTTAGAGGAAAGTCTGGTTTTTTATTCATTTTTATGAAACAAAACATTAAATGAACCTATAAGTTCAGTCTATAAATTTATAGCTAGGGGAGCTATAGCACCCCCTAGGAAAATTGTCTAGCTACGCTATCCGGAGCCACCTTGGTGCAATGGTTAGCATGCCCGCCTTGCATACACAAGGTCGTGGGTTCGATTCCTGCTTCGACCGAACACCAAAAAGTTTTTCAGCGGTGGATTATACCACCTCAGTAATGCTGGTGACATTTCTGAGGGTTTCAAAGCTTCTCTAAGTGATTTCATTGCAATGTGGAACGCCGTTCGGACTCGGCTATAAAAAGAAGGTCCCTTGTCATAGAGCTTAATATGGAATCGGGCAGCACTCAGTGATAAGAGAGAAGTTCACCAATGTGGTATCACAATGGGCTGAATTGTCTAAGTGAGCCTGATACATCGGGCTGCCACCTAACCTACGTTAATGGTTCTATTCTGACCCAAAAACACACTTGTGCCAAATTTTAAGTCAATTGGACTAAAACTGCGACCCCGACTTTAATCACAAAAATAAAAACCAGAAAAACGGATAAATTAAAATGTATTTCCCGGTATCAAGTACACAAAACTAAAATTGTGTCTTAAAGTTATCCTTACATCAATTCTCCGCGTCTTTATGTCATAGTTCAACAATTTTCTATTTTTTTTAAGTCATCATTGGTATACAATATATTTATATTGTTTATGTTCGGCATGGGTATTCAAAAATGTATCCCACAACTAAAATATGATGCTGGCATAATTTAAGCACAACACACAGCTAAATCAATCTTCAGTCAATCCACAATCAAAAAAGCGACAACAGACAAACAGCCACAAAAAAATAACGACGATTTGTATAATCGATTGCGTATAATTTAACAGCAATAAAAATTGTGTTACCAAAAATGGTCATCCATTGAAGTTGAATGTTGTAGCAATAGAGCTACCGGATGATTGTAGCTATTGACCACCGACAACATTTTAGCCACCAGCCACCACAAGCCAGCACAACTTCAATATTAGCCATGCGATAATGGTATTGAATGTGATTTTATTGAAAACGATTTCAATGCAATTCAAAAGATGAGAATTTCAAGATTTTCAACGATCAGTGGACCACAAAAACCCCCAAAAAAAACTTCACTGAAGAGAATACCGACAGACGGACAGACAGACATACGAACCAAAGAAATTGACCAAACATTTAAACTGGCTAACTTAAGATGGACGAATGGACGGACAGACAGAATATAAACATCAATTCAATATAAAAATCTAAATAAAACCGTTTCACAAGTTCTCTCCCTCCCCCCTGCGCCAAGCAACATTGGAAGCTATACCAATGGAATTGAGGTAGAAAAAGAAGCTACTCTCCAAAATAAGTCAACGTTAAAAGAAAGACAATGGATGCATTGGTCCAGTGTAAGATATCATGGTAACGTTATTTAATCTTGTCTCTCTTCATATCGGTGATGTTGTGGTTCTTTTTTCTTTGGTTTTTGTCTTGTATAGCTTCAGACCATGAGTGCACCACAATCCTTTGCCTTTGGACTCAGACATGGATTTTCAACTTGTCCCAGGAAGACGTGTGCATGTTATTTCAGTAGATCCTATCGAAAGAAACCCCAACGCATTCCATATGAAAAAAAACTACAGATGCTACACATCTTATTTGTATTGTGCGAAAAATGAAACAATCGTATTTGAGATAAGGGATGCCAGGATTGATGAAAGTCCTAAGCAAGGAACAAATTTCTCAGAAGTGAATTGCAATTGCCTCCTAATTCTTGTCTATAATTGGAAGGTTTTCATATAGGAAAAGTTAATGCTATTTCTTCAGTGTTTCGCTTTAACTACTTACCCAAAAACAAAAAATTCCTTCATCAAATTTCGATGAAGCGTGTTCATGTTAGGTTAGGTTAGGTATAGTGGCAGCCCGATATTTCAGGCTCACTTAGACTATTCAGTCCATTGTGATACCACAGTGGTGAACTTCTCTCTTATCACTGAGTGCTGCCCCATTCCATGTTAAGCTCAATGACAAGGGACCTCCTTTTTATAGCCGAGTCCGAACGGCGTTCCACATTGAAGTGAAAACACTTAGAGAAGCTTTGAACCCCTCAGAAATGTCACCAGCATTACTGAGGTGGTATAATCCACGGCTGAAAAAACTTTTTGGTGTTTGGTCGAAACTGGGTTTGAATCGACGACCCTGTGTATGCAAGGCGGGCATGCTAACCATTGCACTACGGTGGCTCCCTAAGCGTGTTCGTAAAACCAAATTCATCAAATTTGATGAACAATTTCATCATATTTATGAAATTATCAGTGATTTGAAGAATTTTTGTAGAAAATATGATGAAACGGTTTCATAAAAATTTCATCGCATCATGAAAACATTTCACTTCTAAATCATTTCATGGAAATGTTTCATCAACTCAATTTCCATATAATTGAAGAAATTGTTGAGAAAAAAATGATGAAAATATTTCATAAATATTTTATTCGTTGTTCATTATTTTGTCATCAAATTTGATGTCAATTTTCATCAAACGCATGAAATTTTCATACATTTGAAAATCGGTTTTGAGTAAATATAAACCTAGTTGGACATGGTTGTTACCGGCCATATACTACCACAATGTACCAAATTTCAACTGACTCGAATGAAATTTGCTCCTCCAAGTGGCTCCAAAACCAAATCTCGGGATCGGTTTATATGGGGGCTAGATATGATTATGGATTTATATGGACCACTTTTGGCATGGTTGTTAAATATTATATACTAACATCACGTACCAAATTTCAACCGAATCGGATGAATTTTGCTCTTCCAAGGGGCTCCGGAGGTCAAATCTGGGGATCGGTTTATATAGGGGCTATATATAATTATGGACTGATTTCGACCAATTTTTGCATGGCTGTTTGAGGCCATATATTAACACCACGTACATAATTTCAACCGAATCGGTTGAATTTTGCTCTTCCAAGTGGCTTCAAAACCAAATCTCGGGATCGGTTTATATAATTGTGGACCGATATGGACCAATTTTTGTATGGTTGTTAGAGACCATATACTAATACCACGTACAAAAATTTCAACCGGATCGGACGAAAATTGCTTCTCTTAGAGGCTCCGCAAGCCAAATCTGGGGATCGGTTTATATGGGGGCTATATATAATTATGGACCGATGTAGACCAATTTTTGCATGATTGTTAGAGACCATATACCATCACCATGTACCAAATTTCAGGCAGATCGGATGAAATTTACTTCTCTTAGAGCCTTCGCAAGCCAAATCGGGGATCGGTTTATATGGGGGCTATATATAATTATCGACCGATGTGGACCAATTTTTGCATGGTTGTTAGATACCATATGTTAACACCATGTACCAAATTTCAACCGGATCGGATGAAATTTGCTTCTCTTAGAGGCTCGGCAAGCCAAATCGGGGGATCAGTTTATATGGCGGCTATATATAATTAGGGACCGATGTGGACAAATTTTTGTATGGTTGTTAGAGACCATATATTAACACCACGTACCAAATTTCAGCCGGATCGGATGAAATTTACTTCTCTTAGAGCCTTCGCAAGCCAAATCGGGGGATCAGTTTATATAGGAGCTATATATAATTATGCACCGACGTGGACCAATTTTTGCATGGTTGTTAGAGACTATATACCAATACCATGTGCCAAATTTCAGCCGGATCGGATGAAATTTGCTTCTCGTAGAGGCTCGGCAAGCCAAATCTGGGGATCGGTTTATATGGGGGCTATATATAATTATGGACCGATGTGGACCAGTTTTTGCATGGTTGTTAGAGATCATATGCTGACACCATGTACCTAATTTCAACAGGATCGGATAAAATTTGCTTCTCTTAGAAGATCGGCAAGCCAAATTTGGGGGTCCGTTTATATGGGGGCTATACGTAAAAGTGGACCCATATGGCCCATTTGCAATACCGTCCGACCAACATCAATAACAACTACTTGTGCCAAGTTTCAAGTCGATAGCTTGTTTCATTCGGAAGTAAGCGTGATTTTAACAGATGGACGGACGGACATGCTCAGATCGACTCAGAATTTCACCACGAGCATGAATATAAATATACTTTATGGGGTCTTAGAGCAAGATTTCAATGTGTTACAAACGGAATGACAATTTTAATATACCCCCCATCTTATGGTGGATGGGTAAAGGATATGTGTTGCTTTCTTTTTCAAGGATGTCGGAAACGACATTAAATTCTACAATACTTGTAGATTTCAAATTTCAGGCAAATTGGACAACAACTACGGTTTCTACAAGCCCACAACGTAAAATTTGGAAATCAGTCTATATGGGGGATAAACCAAAACATGGACCAATGCACGCCATTTTCGGTACATGTATTTGTGGTCCCACAATATCTCTAGATTTCCAATTTTAGGCAAATAGGATAAAATCTACGGTTTCTATAAGCGCAAGAAGTAAAATCTAGAGATCGGTTTATATGGGGGCTATATAAAAACATGGACCTATACTCTCTATTTTCGGCACAACCTTTTATGGTCCTAAAATACCTCTAGATTTCCAATTTCAGACAAATTGGATAAAAACCTCAAGATTTCAAATTTCAAGAAAATTTGATAAAAACGACGAATTTTAGTAGCCCAAAAAGTAAAATCGGGAGAACGGCCTATATGGGAGCTATATAGGAAAACATGGGCCGATGCACGCCATTTTCGGCGCACGTATTTGTAGTCCTTAACTACGTCTTTTATTTTGCGTATTAACCTGGTAGTTTGCAATAAGGGATATGCACCAACCTTCGTCACCAAAAACAGGCAAGACGTGTTGGACGTCACATTGGCCTCTCCGGAACTGAATGATAAGATATCTGAGTGGCAAGTTTTGAGGAAACATAGCTTCTCAGATCATAGCTACATCAGAAACAAAAGTCGTTTTCATACTTAAAGCGGGAAAAGCCTCTCACTCGGGTGCGTAGGAAATGACCGTTGACCCACTGTAGCACCGCCAGAACATGGTCCAACCGTCTGATTTCGAGGAAAATGTGTGTCCAATAGTAACTCCAGCGTCTCCTCACTGGACGTTGTCCAATTGCCCTCCGATGTTTTAATGAAACCCGGAGCGGAGTTAGTGGATGCTAGTACCTTCCGTAGTCTGGAAGCCTCTGACGTATTCTCAATACTGCTACAGTAATCATCCCAAGAGTTTTGTTGAGACCTTCTCAGTTCTCGTTTATATTCTCTCAGATTCATCTTGTAAGTGTCCCAATCCTCCGGAGCTCTTGTGGACTTTGCTTTGTTAAAGAGGTTCCTGCAGGATTTCCTCATATTACTTAACTCCGTAGTCCACCATGGCGGCCGATTTTTCCCCTTGGCTTTCCCCTAGGGCAAGCAGCTTTCAGTGAAATGTTGAAGGCCTTCGTAATCCGCTCCACTGCGTGTTCGATATCTTGCACAGTGCTCATATTTGTCTCCGGCATTTCCGGTATCATCAAATTGAACGATTCCCTATACCTATTCCAATCAGCTTTCCTAACATTTGGCGGAAATAGGGTCTTTGAAGTACGAACAGCCAATCTGAAACTGATGTAGCGATGATCTGAGAAGCTATGTTCCCTCAAAACTTGCCACTCAGATATCTTATCATTCAGTTCCGGAGAGGCCAATGTGACGTCCGGCGTGTATCGGTCCATGTTTTGATATAGCTCCCATATAGACCGATCTCCCGATTTTACTTCTTGGGCTACTAAAATTCGTTGTTTTTATCAAATTTGCCTGAAATTTGAAATCTTGAGGTTTTTATCCAATTTGCCTGAAATTGAAAATCTAGAGGTAGTTTAGGATCATAAAAGGGTGTGCCGAAAATAGAGAGGATGCTAGATGAACTGCTAATGAGGAGACGTATTTCAGCCAAACTAGGGCAAGCAAACATGCAAAGGTATGTGAACAGAGGCACTCCCCAAAGAGGTGTTCTATCACCTCTTCTTTGGAATGTTGCGATAAACAACCTTCTGGTTTCCCTAGAAAAAGAAAGAATAAAAGTGGGCAGTCAGGGGAAAATTCCCATCCACAATCAGAGATGTTATACAGAGAGCCCTCCGAATGACTGAGAAATGGGCGAACGAGATGGCCTTGGAGTAAATCCTGCAAAGACAGAATTAGTCATGTACTGCAAAGATGGCAAAACTCCCACGGTTAAGCCCATATCCTTAGGAGGTATTGAAATTCCCTTTAGTGAGTGTGCAAAATACCTTGGCGTTATTCTGGACAGGAAGCTGAACTTTAAGCTTAATATTGAAGAAAGAGCGAGAAAAGCCACGGTAGCTTTGTACTCGTGCAAAAAGCAATAGGAACAAGTATATACAGCACTAAGTTCGGCCGGGCCGAATATTAAATACCCACCACCATGAGCCAAATATAAGGGTTTCCTTTGAAATTTCAAGAGGGCTTGAGGACTTGAGGACACTTCCCGAAGATAAATTTAAAGATTTCACCTATGAGGACTATATCAGATTCTGGATTTATAAGAACCATTTTTGTTTGAGTTTTAGAGGAATCATTAACATCTCTTGTAAGTGTGCAAGAAAATTATAAAATAACGTCTTGATTTGAAATCTTAAATCTGTAAAAGTAAAATCCGGAAATTTTACATTGAGTTTCAAGCAATTTTCATGATCAGTGCGCCTTCTACACCCTCAAGAAGTGAAGTCGGTCTATATGGAGGCATTACCAAATGGACCGATAAAAACTTAATCCGATTCACGTTTTTGTGAGCCTAAAATACCAGAATATTTACAATTTCAGGCAAATCAGATAAAAACTTCGGTTTCTAGAAACCCAAGGAGTTAAATCGGGAGGTCGTTCTTATGGGGGCTATACTAAAATATGGACCGATACTCACCGTTTTCGGCACACCTCTTTATGACCCGAAAATACCTCTAGATTTCCAATTTCAGGCAAATAGGATAAAAACTTCGGATTCTAGAAGCCCAAGAAATAAAATCGGGAAATCGGTCTATATGGGGGCTATACCAAAATATGGACCGATACTTAACATTTTTGGCACACCTCTTTATGGTCCTAAAATACCTCTAGATTTCCAATTTCAGACAAATTGGATAAAAACTACGGTTTCTATAAGCCCAAGACCCCAAATCGGGAGGTCGTTTTATATGGGGACCATGCCAAAACATGGACCGATATAGTCCACCTTCGAACTTGACCTGCCTGCAGACAAAAGACTAGTTTGTGCAAAATTTCAGCACGATTGCTTCATCATTGAAGACTGTAGCGTGATTACAACAGACAGACAGACAGACGGACATGGTTATATCGTCTTAGAATTTCTCCCTGATCAAGAATATATATACTTTATATAGTCGGAAATCGATATTTCGATGTGTCACAAACGGAATGACAAACTTATTATACCCCCCTCACCATTCTATGGTTGTGGGTATAAAAAAGCGGGGACTAAAACCGAAAATTGTGCATTGGCTATATACGACAGTGGTTAGACCTATAATGCAATATGGTGTTGTAGTCTGGTGGCCGGCTTAGTTTAGTGGTTTAGATAAAGTTCAGCGTATGATGTGCTTGTGTATTTCAGGCGCATTCAGTAAGACAGGAACAGATTCCCTTAATGTCATGTTGCATCTATTACCTTAAGACATTTTGACCAAACAGTCAGCTGCAACAACGGCTGTGCGGTTGCGCGAGCTATCGCTGTGGTCGGACAAAATGTACGGTAACAGTTCGGTCCTCAAAAGAATGCCAGATGTACCAGACCTGGAAAACGTTAACTTAAGAAGTCTGTTAATGTTTTTGGAACAATCTGGTTGGTTCAACAAAAGAAAATAATAGTGAAGGTTCAGTGGTAATAGGTACTTTTAGTTAAATGTGGAATCACAATAATAGTCTAAGTGAGCCTGAAACTTAATCGGGCCGCCACTTTAAACTAAGTCTACATTTCCAATTTCAGACAAATCGGATACGGTTTCTAGAAGCCTAAGAAGTAAAATCGGGAGATCGATCTATAAGGGGGCTATTCCAAAACATGGACCGATACAGACAATTTTCGGCACATCTTTTGTAATCCTAAAATACCTCTAGATTTTTAATTTTAGGCAAATCGAATAAAAACTACGAAGCCCACAACCGCAAATCGGACTATTGGTGTATATGGGAGCTATATTACAATAGACAGACAGACGGCCAGACGGACATGCTTATATCGTCTTAGAATTTCGCCCTGATCATAGTCGGAAATCTATATTTCGAAGTGTTACAAACGAAATGACAAACTTATTATACCCCCACCACCTCCATTCTATGGTGTTGGGTATAATAAAAAGTCAAATTGGTGAAAAAATGGTTCGTTTTTGTAAATTTCTTCATTCAAATAAACCTCAAAGGCATAACTTCTAAAGCAATGCAATGCATCCTATGACAAGCCCATGTAAAATTTATTGGAGATGATCCAAATTTGCATCACTTCCGCATCACAAAGTAAGGATCCAAACTACTTGTATGGAAGCTCTTTTGTTGTTGGGAAGTTAATAATTTAAATTTTTGCAATAGATTTCTTTGCCTTATCTTATTTTATATTTTGTCGTACTTACGATTGTTAATGATATGATTTTCGTTGCAATGGCTACTTCAGCAAGTCATAATGAACCACCTGGAATTAGAAAGAACAATGCACAGAATTAATTTAAAAAAAATGTGGCAAATTTGATATTTGAAATTTGTATTGATTGGGTTTGATTTTTGTTTGTTTTTTTATTTCTTTTGACCTCTATTTTGTTCATTCATTCATCCAATTGAGCTATTTAATATTTTATACACAGAAACATGTGAGTAAAGTAGAAATTCTGCTGGAGCCCATTATAACATACCCCAAACCACTCTTGTCGAGCTATCATAGACATGTTTCGAAGCACCGCGATCGAATTTTTGAAGATTTTCTTTCGTTCAATCGATGTGGATTGGTCGAAAAGTGTAACTTCGTTCGGATTCGGCTATAAAAAGGAGGTCCCTTGTCATTGAGGCAAACATGGAAACGGGCAGCTCTCAGTGATAAGAGAGAAGTTCAACACTGTGGTATCACTATGGATTGAATAGTATAAGTGAGCTTGAAATATCGGACCACCGTTATACCTTACCAAACAATCGTCCAATCGACACGAGACTATTTTGAGTGATTGACAAATTGCGTGGGATCCAATGCGAACAAATTTATTTGACTTGTAGCCAGGGTTGGCCTGTCGCAAACTGTGACTTTTGCGACATACGTTTACGACGGTATAATACGTATGTCGCTAAAGTCGTAAACCTAGTGTAGAAAACCTAATTTGGAATTAAAGAAATTGTGAATATTTTTTAATTTAATTTAGTTAAGCTCCCCGATAAAAGGTATGCAAAAAATGTCCTATATTGTATTTATTCAAAACTCTACTAGATTTACATCTCTCATTCACAACTTGAAACTATTCTTGGTTTTCGTGGACCAAGCTTTAGCTGCATCAACGAATGACTAGCTACAATTTTGAAAATTTTTAATTAGTATGGAAATTGGTTCTAATAAGCCAAAAAGTGATTTTATAAAATTTTTTCTAAACAGCAACAGCAATAAGTAGTTTTCCTTCCTTCCAGTTTCTGCAGTAATTTGTGAAAGGTTAACTATGAGCGAGTACCGACCGTCACGTTTACTGCACCATCGAGTAGTTTATAGTAATTTTGGCTTCAAATTTCCAATTGAAATAACTATATTCTCAAGTATTTTAAACTCGTTAATAATTTTATGAACATTCCTGAGAATTGAAACTTCTTCGCATATATCATCATCTTGGATATCATTCGCTGCCTATCTGAAGGGTCTGAAGTATTTGGAGTTTGCGACGTTTGCTACTTTTTCTACATTTACGACGTGTATGTGACGTTTACGACGTTTACAACTTTGCGACAGTCGCAAACCTTAAAATGTTTGATACAGACCATCTCTGCTTGTAGCTTCGGGACCTAGTTTGTAGATGTCTTTAATAAACCTACCGACCTGTACCCTTACCCGACAGCATCCGATGTGCCCGAATCAACATAATCGAACCCATGAAGCCAAACTAATTGAATCAACAAAGGCGATCACGATAAAACAATGACCCGAAGCAAGAAAACTAAATTATCAAATATCAACACCGAACAGTCACCGACGCCACATCAACGAATCGTCAATGACAAACCCGAAACAACAAAACCGACTCATCAACCCGGAACAATTGCCGATGCCGAATAGACATTACAATAATCAACGAAATCAGTATCAACGATTCATCAACGATTAACCGAAACAGCAGAACTGAAGCCTCCTTTCCCGAACGAACAACATTTCCTCACAAGCTGATCCGGATCCTCAACAAACGAATTGGTAACAACCGAACTGCCGTCGACTTCACTGGGCAACAACAAAGGCCACACACCCAATCAGTGGTGCCAACTCTGACGATTTATCGTCATTTTGACGATTTTTGATGGTAAATTTGGCCTCTGACGATTTGACGACGATTTTAAACAACGTAGTTATGAGTTGACGATTTTTTATAATGCTCGACACAAGTGTTTCTTTTTAACGTTTTTTATGACGATTTGACGATTTTTCAAAGTGATTAGTTATAAGTTGACGATTTTCATCCGTTGTAATTTAAACAAGCGTTTTTAATCTCAGAATATGACAATTTATATGTAGCTTGCTCCCAACCGTCTCCAATGTAGACAGAAATTTCAAAGCAATCAATATACATAAACCTAAAATGCGGAATTCCTTTGAAACTTAAACATTGCATGGTATTCTTTTGTCAAAAAAAAAAAAACTATTTAAAACTAAATAATTCTGATTGTTATGAAGCCAGTTTAGTTAAATGCCCGTTATTCATTACCGATAATAGAAATAATAATAAAAAATTTTACACGAGCCAGTAATAAGGATTTAAATTCGCTTGAAGAATAGGAAATTGTCTGTCAAGAAAATGTTGTTAATGTAGTACATGAAGTCACAATCAGGAATATTACTTTAAATTAATTAAAAGTTTAATTTAATTAATCTTCGTTTAAAAAACTGGAAACTAGATGACTTAGTTGGAGAGTTAAACGGCATTTTTTATGGAAATAAAATGAATTAAAGCCTTTTCTTATGTTTTTGTTGGAATAAAATTTTTAATTTATTGCTAAATCTTTTTTTGAGCTGTTTTATGGGTGACGATTTTTTGACGATTTTTTTGGGACGAAATGACGATTTTGACGAAAAATATTTTAAAAATTGACGATTTTCAGCCCAAAACAGTTGGCACCACTGCACCCAATGACTAAGTACCGACCAATATTTGTTTGTGACTAAAACCGAAAATTGTGCATTGGCTATATACGGCAATGGTTAGACCTGTAATGCTATATGGTGTTGTAGTCTGGTGGCCGGCACTACAGGAGCCGACAGGTTTAGATAAAGTTCAGCGTATGGCGTGCTTGTGTATCTCAGGTGCATTCAGTAAGACAGGAACAGATTCCCTTAATGTCAAGCTGCACCTATTGCCTTTAGACATTTTGGCCAAACAGTCAGCTGCAACAAGGGCTGTGGTTGCGCGTGCTATCGCTGTGGTCGGAAAAAATTTACGGTCACAGTTCGGTCCTCAAAATAATGGCAGATGTGCCTAACGTAGTGGATTACACTCTGGCGAAACCACTTTTCGGCAAAAAGTTTGAAACTCTAATTCCCAACAGTGAGGCGTGGTGTACACAGACCCCGGGGAATAAAAGATATATAGATTTCTACACTGATGGCTCCAAATTGGATGGACAAGTGGGTTTCGAAATATATTCTAAAGATCTGGAACTTCGAATAGCGAAAAGATTACCTGATCACCGTAGTGTTTTTCAGGCTGAAATATTAGCAATAAGAGAGATGGCGAATTGGCTGAGAAGTAATGTTCCAAAAATTGTTGGCATTAATATATACTCAGACAGTCAACCTGCAATAAAATCCTTGGACTCTGTGTTCCTTAACACGAAAACGGCCATCGTCTGCCGCAAATCTCCCAACGAGATGGCTGAGCAGTGCAATATTCACCTAATATGAGTGCCTGGCTATAGGAACATACCGGGGAACTGCGAAGCGGATGAGTTAGCAAGTCTAGGAACTACTTTACATATTCCAGGCTAGGAACTACCTTACATATTCTAGTATCTGTTGGTATGTCTTTGGGAACCTGTAAGCTCTTACTGCGTGAGAAGGCCATCATGATGGCAAATGTTCGATGGGAGAATTGCAAGGGTTGTAACGACACCAAGCAAATATGGCCCCATTTAAACTTGAACCGCACACTAAATATGCTAGTGTTCTCAAGACGTCAGATATCACTCCTGATATCTGCTATAACGGGTCGCTACCTGATAGGCGATTTTGCAAAAACTATTGGCGCGAAGTATCATGACTATTGTATGAGCTGTCATGATGCGGAGGAAAAGAAATCAATTAGTCAGGCTCAAGAAGAAAGACTGGGGATCGGTTTATCTGGGGGCTATATATAACTCTAGACCAATGTGGACCAATTTTGGCATGGTTGCAACGTACCAAATTTAATCCAAATCTGAAAAAATTTGCTTCTACAAGAGGCTCCGGAGGTCAAATCAAGGGATCGGTTTATATAGGTGCGAACACGTTGGCTGATAAGTCCCCGGTCTAACAAAGAAAAACACATTTTTATACCCACCACCATAGGATGGGGGGTATATTAACTTTGTCATTCCGTTTGTAACACATCGAAATATTGCTCTAAGACCCCATAAAGTATATATATTCTGGGTCGTGGTGAATTCATCCGATCCGGCTGAAATTTGGTACATGGTGTTAGTATATGGTCTCTAACAACCATGCAAAAATTGGTCCACATCTGTCCATAATTATATATAGCCCCCATATAAACCGATCCCCCGATTTGGCTTGCGAGGCCTCTAAGAGAAGCAAATTTCATCCGATCCGGCTGAAATTTGGTACATGGTGTTAGTATATGGTCTCTAACAACCATGCAAAAATTGGTCCACATCGGCTCATAATTATATATAGCCCCCATATAAACCGATCACCAGATTTGACCTCCGGAACCTCTTGGAAGACCAAAATTCATCTGATTCAGTTGAAATTTGGTACGTGGTGTTAATATATGGCCTCAAACTGCCATGCAAAAATTGGTCGATATCGGTCCATAATTATATATAGGCCCCATGTAAACCGATCCCCAGATTTGACCTCCAGAGCCCCTTGGAAGAGCAAAATACTTCCCATTCGGTTGAAATTTGGTACGTGATGTTATTATATGGTATCCAACAACCATGCAGGAATAAGAAGTTTTAAGATACCACAACCCAAGTAATTCGATTGTGGATGACAGTCTTTCGTAGAAGTTTCTACGCAATCCATGGTGGTGGGTACATAAGATTCGGCGTGGCCGAACTTGCGGCCGTATATACTTGTTTTTGTCTAAATTTGTTTT
Organism: Haematobia irritans; assembly: GCF_050003625.1. Lineage (NCBI taxonomy): Eukaryota > Metazoa > Arthropoda > Insecta > Diptera > Muscidae > Haematobia > Haematobia irritans. The sequence goes on along the minus strand of NC_134399.1, from coordinate 116,935,669 downwards.
TGTTATTCAAAATAATTCCTTTCAAGAGCGATACAATGATTATAACGACCTTCCAATTTTTTGATACCATTTTGGTAGTACTCCTTCGGTTTTGCCTCAAAATAGGCCTCAGTTTCGGCGATCACCTCTTCATTGCAGCCAATTTTTTTCCCTGCGAACATCCTTTTGAGGTCTGAGAACAAGAAAAAGTCGCTGGGGGCCAGATCTGGAGAATACGGTGGGTGGGGAAGCAATTCGAAGCCCAATTCATGAATTTTTGCCATCGTTCTCAATGACTTGTGGCACGGTGCGTTGTCTTGGTGGAACAACACTTTTTTCTTCTTCATATGGGGCCGTTTTGCCGCGATTTCGACCTTCAAACGCTCCAATAACGCCATATAATAGTCACTGTTGACGGTTTTTCCCTTCTCAAGATAATCGATAAAAATTATTCCATGCGCATCCCAAAAAAACCAGAGGCCATTACTTTGCCAGCGGACTTTTGAGTCTTTCCACGCTTCGGAGGCGGTTCACCGGTCGCTGTCCACTCAGCCGACTGTCGATTGGACTCAGGAGTGTAGTGGTGGAGCCATGTTTCATCCATTGTCACATATCGACGGAAAAACTCGAGTGTATTACGAGTTAACAGCTGCAAACACCGCTCAGAATCATCTACACGTTGTTGTTTTTGGTCAAATGTGAGCTCGCGCGGCACCCATTTTGCACAGAGCTTCCGCATATCCAAATATTGATGAATGATATGACCATTACGTTCTTTTGATATCTTTAAGGCCTCTGCTATCTCGATCAACTTCATTTTACGGTCATTCAAAATCATTTTATGGATTTTTGTGATGTGTTCGTCGGTAACCACCTCTTTCGGGCGTCCACTGCGTTCACCGTCCTCGGTGCTCATTTCACCACGCTTGAATTTTGCATACCAATCAATTATTGTTGATTTTCCTGGGGCAGAGTCCGGAAACTCATTATCAAGGCAAGTTTTTGCTTCCATCGTATTGGTTCCCTTCAGAAAACAGTATTTTATCAAAACACAAAATTCCTTTTTTCTCATTTTTTTCACAATAACAAACGTTGCTTCACAAAAGACGCTCTATCTGACAAACTAATTGACTTACAGACGTCAAATTTTGACACGAATCATTTGAAGGTTGGTACTATATAAAAATAATATGCATTTAATACTAGCGACGCCATCTGTGTGTCAGACCGGGGACTTATCAGCCAACCTGTTATATATAAATATAGACCAATTTTTGCAAGAACATATACGAACATAACGTACAAAATTTCAACCTGATCGGATGGAATCTGCTCCCCCAGAGGCTACGAAATCCAAATTTGGGGATCGGTTTATATGGGGGCTATATATAACTTTGGACCTCCTACAAAATTTCAACCTGTTCATATGAATTTTGCACTTCCAAGAGCATCCGCAAGCAAAATTTAAGGATCGGTTTATATGGAGGCTATATATAATTATTGACCGATATGGATACAGTTTTGTATGGGCGCGAAAGACCATATATAAAAACCACGTACGAAATTTCAATCGGATCGGATAAAATTTGCTTCTCTAAGAGGCTCAAGTCGGTAACTTGTTGCGTTCGATTTCCACCATAAGCCTAGTACTAAGATCACGTTTTCGCACGAAAAACTGTTATACTCCATATAAAAAAACGTTAGCGCGGAATAAATGCGAAATCTTTGTTTTAAGTATATTCAGACATATATTTATACAACCCTGGATTTTTCGCACGAAAAAATAGGCAGGCATATTATTTCGCATAAATTAAGTTAACATCCCTGAGTTTGAGACCTTATTTACAGAGATAGATGAAGATATTTGTTTTTCGCAGAAACGAACTTTGTACTAAGCAATAGGATGGAGTGTCCTTCCGTCCACCATCCTATGGTGGAGTGTATAATAAAATTCGTAGTGTTATTCTTTAAACTGCATTAAATCGTGTGTTTTTAATTTAGGGTTCCTAGACTTTTTTCTCATTGTTCGCCACCATACATTGAACGACGTACTGGCAACCCTAATACGCGCCATAGCGCATCCAAGTGATGGGGGGACATTATCGGCTAACGTGTCCACCATAAAAGGAGCCAAAGTACAAATCGTTGTCACATGTGAGTTGCATTTTTATTGCAACATCTTGGGAATTTGTGGCTGTTGCCCGATCGTCTGTCGGTGGTCAGTATTCAGTTGCATCGGATTGCATTGTTCCATATCAGTACGAAAAGAGATATCTTACCAACAAAAGAAAAAGAAAAACATCAACATTTATTCCTACATTACAAGCCCATGTGATATAGGCAGAATAAGGAGAAATTTGTAGACACAGGTAGACATTATCAGGAAACAAACAAAAACACAAATGTATTCATTGTTGTTATGACACATATTTGGGCAAAAGCGTTTTAGATTCCGATATTAACACTTGACTCGAAAAACTCTAAATCCAAAGGGGCAACAAGCCTAAATTTAAGGTTGAAATATTTTTTTCTACAAAATCTATAAATGATTGGAACATTTTAACAAATCCATTAAAATACAGAGTAAACAAGATATACACAATCAACTCAAATGGGTCATTCTGAAAAATTGGCCATTTTAATCAAAAAACCTTGATAGTTTTATCTTTATTTTGAGAAGATGAAAAATTTTGTTTTTTTATAGCCTGATAATACTGAGGCCAATCGAGTGGTACTGTTGGATGCTTTTATGTTCAACTGTCCTATTATTCATTCAGTCTATCATCATCCTTGAGCAGTTGTCATTGTTTTTATGGAGAACACTATACCCGTACACTGAGAAAAGTAGGGCGCTATGACTGTTGGCCCCATGAAAATGAAGACCAAAATCTTGATGTAGGGGAGACAACATGATGTAGGGAAGACAACATGATGTAGGGGAGACAACAAAAAAAAGTTTTTCGGAAGTAACTTCATTTTATTTTTGGGCCCATTTGTATTATGAAAATAAGGCGGGGCCGACTATTCTATACCCTGCACCACTTTATAGACCCACATTGTTGGTACCAGCTCAAATCTTTCAAATTTGTTGGGTTCTACACGGACGAAAAACACTGTTTTTCATATGTTTGGGTGTAAAAATTATATGTTTGGAACTGAAATTTCTTAACACAATATTTTTAAATGCAAGCAAATAATGTTCATAAACTAGCATAACATATTTGGGACATATATGTTAGAACATATTATGTTTGGGACATAAAATTTTTGTAAATATAATATGCATAAATGCAAACACATATTATTTTAGAAATAGTCTATAAACATATATGTATTTAGAAAGAGAGACCTAGAGAGTAGTTATGCTGCAAGTAAAAGAATGGAAGTAACCAATTGGCCCCTATAAAGTATATACACACAAAGAAAATTTCATTAAAATTTTTTCTACCAGTGTATGCCTACACGCAAAGAAAAAAAAAACGTTTGGAAAACGTGTACCGAAAACGTTTTTCTTTTGTTAGAGTTTTTTGAAGTGCTTCGAAAATTTTAAACTTTTATCACCAAAAAAATTCGTATGTTACAAAGTTTTTATTTTTTCAATAAAAAAAGTTATTTTTGAAACAACAACAGAGTCCATTTCGTTTATATCAAACCCTGTTCTTTTCTGACTTTTGGTCTTTAATGAAACACATTTTACAGTTCACAATTTAATATAGTACAATGTAACGTTGAACATTTTTTCGGAATCTTCCGAACATATGTAGAATGTATGTAAAAAAAAAAACAAAAACACAAAAAAACTTTGGTCGAAGCAGGGATCGAACCCACGACCCTTGGCATGCAAGTCGGACGTAGCAACCACTGCTCCACGGTGCCAAACTAAATGTTTGTTTCTGTTAAATAAACTTTGTTTATTCGGTTCGTGGGCGCCGCAAGCTATGCTATATAAATATAACTTATATAGATATTTCTCTATTGATGACCAAAACAGGTACATAGCCCAGTGGTTAGTGTGTTGGCTTACAAAGTGCATGGTCCGCGGTTCGATTCTCCGTCCAGGCGAAAGGTAAAAAAAAATTAAAAATTTATAAAATCGTATAATTTCTTCTACATTGTTGGTATTACTGGAAAAGGTGTTAAGAACTAAAAAACCTCGTGGATGTGAGAAAGATGTGAAGGAAAATGCAATTAGCAAGAATTTTTTTTTTTATGAAATTGTTGTTACATCCTGGAAAAGAATAAATGTTTATCACAAAAAGTATATACTTTTCTTCCAAATACACTTGCTTACAGCGAAAAGCAAATAAGAAACGAACTTTGTTTGTCTAAAATTTCGTTTGGGAGGAAAGAATTATTTTTTTGCGTGTAATACATAATATGTTTGAACAATACAAACAATATTTTGTTTTGACCAATCCTGAAAATATATATGCTTGAAGCAAAATGTTTTGGGCTATATGTTACAAAAGCGATTTTTTTGAGGGACTATTTATAAAACCTTGTGGCTTAAAATTTAAATCCGCTAATGCCCTGGGGCGAAATACAATGTTAGTTAAAAACACACAATATGGGAAATATTTAAATCTACAGAATTTTTAGGTAATTTCGCAAATTCGAACTTATGATTTATAGGTCGATAAATATGTATTAGAGGTACACCAACAAATTTAATTTTGATTAATTTCTACAATTTTTGCAATTAGCAATGGCGATTTTTACAAGTGATAATTTTACAAGTATTTTGGCTATATTAGCACAATAAATCTGAACCGATTTCAATCAAATTCAGCACACTTGACGATAATACTAATTGTACTCCTTAAAAAAATTTTCAACAAATGTGTTCACAGACAAACGGACGGACAGGTGGACATGGCTATATCGAAATAATTAAATTCCCATATACATATACGAGTACTTGAAGCTGACCTGATCGACACAAAATTTGTGTGACTTCGTTGAAACTTTTCTTGAATTTTCTTTGCTGTAAACCTCACGGAGCCCGAGACCTTTACAACGAATGGGAATCGATTCGTGCTTTCTGGAGTTATTGCATCAGGGAGGAAAATACGACTTATTTTTATATATTAGATGTTGTCAAAATTTGATTTCAATAGAATTTTTTTCCAAAATTTTATTTCAATAGAAAATTTTGTCAAAATTTTATTTCTTAAAATTTTATTTCTATTGAAATTGTTTTCAAAATTTTATTTCTATAGAAAATTTTGTAAAAATTTTATGTCTATAGAAAATTTTGTCAAAATTTTATTTCTATGCAAAATTTCGACAAGATTTTATTTTTATAGAAAATTTTGTTAAAATTTTATTTCTATAGAATATTTTGTCAAAATTTTATTTCTATAGAAAATTTTGTTAAAATTTTATTTCTATAGACAACTTTGTCAAAATTTTATTTCTATAGAAAATTTTTTCAAATTTTGTTTCTATAGAAAATTTTGTAAAAATTGTATGTCTATAGAAAATTTTGTCAACGATTTTATTTCTATAGAAAATTTTGTCAAAATTTTATTTCTCTAAAAAATTTTGTCAATATTTTATTTCTATTCAAAATTTCGACAAGATTTTATTTTTTTAGAAAATTTTGGTTAAAATTTTATTTCTATAGAAAATTTTGTGAAAATTTTCTTTTCTAGAAAATTTTGTCAAAATTTTATTTCTTTAGAAAATTTCGTCAAAATTTTATTTCTATAGCAAATTTTGTCGCAATTTTATTTCTATAGAAAATTTTCTAAAAAATTTTCTGAGGAATGAGGAATGTGGTAATTCCTAAACGTGCGTCCATCCAACCATCTTGCAGTCTATAGGGCTTTGCCCAAATAAATTTGACAAACATTCTTTTCCTCTGTTGGTTAAGCTACAATTGTAGTTTAGTCAATGTATGGTTTTAAGCTGAAATAAAAAAACAACAAAATTAATTCTATAGAAAATTTTGTCAAAATTTTATTTCTGTAGAAAATTTTGTCAAAATTTTATTTCTATTAAAAACGTTGTCAAATTTTTATTTTTATTAAAAATTTTGTTATATTTTATTTCTATTGACAATTTTATTTCTATAGCTAATTTTGTCGCAATTTTATTTCTATAGAAATTTTTATAATATTATTCCTATAGAAAATTTTGTCAAAATTTCATTTGAATAGAAAGTTGTGTCAAAACTTTATTTCTATATAAAATTTTGTAAAAAAAATTATTTCCAAGAAAATTTTGTTAAAATTTTATTTCGCTAAAAAAAATTGTTAATATTTTATTTCTATAGAAATTGTTTTCAAAATTTCATTTCTATAGAAAGTTGTGTTAAAATGTTATTTCTATGGACAATGTGGTCAAAATTTTATTTCTTTAGAAATTTCTTTTAAATTTTGTTTCTATAGAAACTTTTGTAAAAATTTTATGTCTATAGAAAATTTTGTCAACAATTTTATTTCTATAGAAAATTTTGTCAAAATTTTATTTTTATAAAAAATTTTGTCAACATGTTATTTCTATTCAAAATTTCGTCAAGATTTTATTTTTATAGAAAATTTTGTTAAAATTTTATTTCTATAGAAAATTTTGTGAAAATTTTCGTTTTTAGAAAATTTTGTGAAACCTTTCTTTTTTAGCAAATTTTGTGAAAATTTTCTTTTTTAGAAAATTTTTTCAAAATTTTATTTCTTTAGAAAATTTCGTCAAAATTTTATTTCTATAGCAAATTTTGTCGCATTTTTATTTCTATAGAAAATTTTCTAAAAAAATTAATTCTACAGAAAATTTTGTCAAAATTTTATTTCTATAGAAAATTTTGTCAAAATTTTATTTCTATAAAAATGTTGTCAATTTTTTATTTCTATTAAAAATTTTGTTATATTTTATTTCTATTGACAATTTTATTTCTATAGCTAATTTTGTCGCAATTTTATTTCTATAGAAATTTTTATAATATTATTCCTATAGCAACAAATTTTGTCAAAATTTCATTTGAATTGAAAGTTGTGTCAAAGCTTTATTTCTATACAAAATTTTGTCAAAATTTTATTTTTAAGAAAATTTTGTTAAAATTTTATTTCGATAAAAATGTTGTTAATATTTTATTTCTATAGAAATTGTTCTCAACATTTCATAAAGTTTTGTCAAAATTTTATTTCTATGGACAATTTGGTCAAAATTTTATTTCTTTAGAAAATTTCATCAAAATTTTATTTCTTTAGAAAATTTTGTCAAAATTATATTTCTTTATCAAAATTTGTCAAAATTTTGTTTTTTAGAAATATTTGTCGAAATTTTACTTCTATAGAAAATTTTATCACAATTTTATTTCTTTAGAAAATGTTGTAAAAATTTTATTTCTATAAAAAATTTTGCCAAGATTTTATTTCTATAAAAAATTTTGCCTAGATTTTATTTCTATAAAAAATTTTGCCAACATTTTATTTCTATAGAAAATTTTGTCAAAATTGTAATTCTATAGAAACATTCGTTAAATTTTCTTTTTTTTAGAAAATTTTGTCAAAATTTTCTTTTCTTGAAAATCTTGTCAAAATTTTATTTCTTTAGAAAACATCGTCAAATTTTTTTTTTCTATAGGAAATTCTGTCGCAATTTTATTTCTATGGAAAATTTTCTAAAAAATTTATTTCTATAGAAAATGTTGTCAAAAATTTATTTCTATAGAAAATTTTGTCAAAATTTTATTTCTATAAAAAAATTTTGTCAAAATTTTATTTCTATTAAAAATTTTGTTATATATTATTACCATTGACAATTTTATTTCTATAGCTAATTTTGTCGCAGTTTTATTTTATGGAAAATTTTGTCAAAATTTTATTTTTATAGAAATTTTCGTAATATTATTCCTATAGAAAATTTTGTCAAAATCTCATTTCAATAGAAAATTGTGTCAAAACTTTATTTGTTAAAATTTTATTTCGATAAAAAAATATTGTTTATATTTTATTTCTATAGAAATTGTTCTCAAACATTTATTTCTATAGAAAGTTTTGTCAAAATTTTATTTCTATGGACAATTTGGTCAAAGTTTTATTTCTTTAGAAACTTTTGTCAAAATTTTGTTTGTTAGAAATATTTGTCGAAATTTTATTTCATTAAAAAAATTTTGGCAAAATGTTATTTGTATTCAAATCTTTGTCAAAATTTTATTTCTATAGAAAATGTTGTAAAAATTTAATTTGTATAGAAAATGTAGTCAACATTTTTTTCTATGGAAAATTTTGTCAAAATGTTATTTCTATTAAAAATGTTTCTATATTTTATTTCTATTGACAATTTCAATAGATAATTTTGTCGCAATTTTTTTCCATGGAAAATTTTGTAAAATTTGTATTTCTATAGAAAATGTTATAATATTATTCCTATAGCAAATTCTGTCAAATTTTCATTTCTGAGAAAATTTTGTTAAAATTTTATTTCGAAAAAAAAATGTTAGTATTTTATTTCTATAGAAATTGTTCTCAAAATTTTATTTCTATAGAAAGCTTTGTCAAAATTTTATTTCTATGGACAATTTGATCAAAATTTTGTCAAAATTTTATTTCTTTATAAAATATTGTCAAAATTATATTTCTTTAAAAAAATTTGTCAAAATTTTGTTTTTTTAAAGTATTTGTCGAAATTTATTTCATTAGAAAATTTTGGCAAAATTTTATTTCTATCCAAATCTTTGTCAAAAGTTTATTTCTAAAGAAAATTTTGTCAAAATTTTATTTCGTTACAAAAATTTACCAAATTTCATTTCTATAGAAAATTTTGTGAAAATTGTATTTCTATAGAAATTTTTTTTAAAATTTTTATTTTTTATCAAAATTTTATTTTTTAGAAAATTGTGTCAAAATTTTAATTTTATAGAAAATTTTGTCAACATTTTATTTCTATAGAAAATTTTGTCAAAATGTTATTTCAATAGAAAACTTTTGTCAAAATTTTATTTCTATAGAAAATTTTATCAAATTTGTATTTCTATAGGAAATTTAGTCAAAATTGTAATTCTATGGAAAATTAATTTTTGCAGAAATTGACAAAGATTTGAAAATTGCACCCATTTGTATCTTTCGCTCAATATGCACCCATATGGGGGGCCAAAGATTGACCTTTATGTGGTCCAAATTTTATATATTGATGGTATTGTCAACTGCCTTACCTGTTTGAAATCGGTTCTGATGTAGATACATCTCCCACATATATCTATCATCCGATATCTATTGATATGACAAATTAAATTTTCATGAAATGGTACGTAGAGAGTAAAATTAACATTTTGGCAATGTACGACAATTTTTTATCAAATCGAATAGTCTTAGTGAGCCTAAATTAATGGGCTGCCACTACACGCAACCTTGTCGCTACGACGTGGTGGTTTCAAAGAAAGCTGTTAAAATTTGAATTTTTGTGGTGTGTATTTAAGATTTGACCCGGCCGAACTTGAGGCAGTACTAACTTGTTTTATTTTAACCTCCTAAGTAAAAAGTTCCATGGCCGTTACGAGATGAATGTATCTCCATCTGCATTGTATTAGATAACAAGCCAAATTCAAGGTCTGTCCAAAGTTAATTTTTTACTTATTTTTCTTGCAAGAAAATCTTATTCCATGTCACACATTGTTATTTTGGTACGGTGTACTAAAATTTGTACAATATTTCTGACACTGTATTTCGCTGTTTGTCCAACTCTTAACGAAAGTTAAAGATTGATGTTAGTTTAACCTTAATATCGTTGCGTTTTTATTTTGGCTTGTTTTTATAGTTATTTTTATTGTTCTTCGTTTTTGTTTTTTTTTTTGGTTTCAAGTAACATTTATTTGTAGGTCTGTTTGTATGATGGTTGGTTGTTGCAATTTTTATTGCTTTCACGGGAATGCATTGCCATATAAAGGCATCAGAAGCGGCAGGAGGAACAGCAACATCAATTCTAAAAAAGGAAAATGTCGTTGTATCACTCATAAGGAGCATTGACTGAGAGGGGTACAAGTGTGTGTGTGTGAGTGAATGCGTGTATGTTTGTGAGTGTTGCGAATGCAACTGCACTAGCAACATCAGTCAGTCACAGGAGCAACAGTAGCCCAAAGGCTCCACAAATAGCGCGCATCATCAGCAAGTCACTTTGTATTACTGCGTGTTTGTATGTTTATAAACCGCTTGATTTCTTTTGTTTGGATTTTTTGGGATGTCCCTCCATCATATGGGTAGGCAGCGATGATAGAGTGATAAGGTCGGTGACATTGGATACCATATTTTGGAAAACCATAACATATTTGACCCATATTATGTGCAAAATTATTGACATTTTCAATGCATGTGAGTCGGATATAAAGACTTTACAGATCAGGAAAAAAAATTTTTGGATTGGATTTCGAAACCTGTCGATGGATTATCGACATCAGGTTAACCCATATCAAAGCTTAAAGGTATAAATTAATTGTTTTGTATGAAGCAGTATGAGAAAGTTTTCCAAAAGCCCTCAAAAAAGATCTCCAAAGCCCACCCTGACAACTGATCATAAGATATCCGTGATACTGTACTATCACTTTTGTGAAAAGAACATAAAATTTTGTACTTTCAATGAACAGTTTCTTTGGTTGTAAAACAATTTTTATGAAGAAAATTCTTTCGGTGCATTGTCCTACAAACTGTAAGTCCCAAAAGTGGACTTACGCCGCACATACTGTGTTTAACGATTTCAGAAGAAAGTACACAATCTTCACGACCAAAATGAAACCCTTAAATTTCAAACGTTTTCAATTATTTTTAAATGCTCGACAGATAATAGAAAGGGCATCACATCAAAGCCAATGAACTTTATAAAAATTGGTATTTGAAGACGCTCCTTTTTCTGCTATGAAGTAATAATCATATCATTTTTTTCCGAGTGATAAGAAACTTGTCATTTCCAATTTGGGGCAGAACAGCCCCTTTTTTGTCTAATTGTTTTATATGATTATTGCGTATAAGCTATGGGAAATTACATTACTCATGCGGCTCCTGAACACGACTGCCACTCGAGTCAAAAATAATCTACCAAAATTTGGAGCAAATTTTACAAAAAAACAAGTATATACGGCCGAAAGTTCGGCCAGGCCGAATCTTATGTACCCACCACCATGGATTGCGTAGAAACTTCTACGAAAGAATGTCATCCACAATCGAATTACTTGGGTTGTGGTATCTTAAAACTTCTTAACATCGTTTTCTTAATTGTGATTTAGTCCATACATGGTATATATTAGACAAAAAAGTTATGTATAGTTGTCTATAAATAATTACGAATCGATATGGACTTTTTGTACGTAGAGAGCCAGAATTGAAATATGGGGGTCGCTTATATGGGGGCTATATACAATTATGAACTTGATATGGACCAATTTTTGTGTGATTGGGGATCGATTTATCTGAGGGCCATATATAACTATAGACCGATATGGACCTAGTTAGGCATGGTTGTTAACGACCATATACTAGCACAATGTACCAAATTTCAAGCAGATCGGACGAATTTTGCTTCTCCAAAAGGCACCGGAGGTCAAATCTGGGGATCGGTTTATATGGGAGCTACATATAATTGTGGACTGATAGGAACCAATTCCTGCATGGTTGTTGGATACCATATACTAACATCACGTACCAAATTCCAACCGAATGGGAAGAATTTTGCTCTTCCAAGGGGCTCTGGAGGTCAAATCTGGGGATCGGTTTATATAGGGCCTATATATAATTATGGACCGATATCGACCAATTTTTGCATGGGAGTTTGAGGCCATATATTAACACCACGTACCAAATTTCAACTGAATCAGATGCATTTTGGTCTTCCAAGAGGTTCCGAAGGTCAAATGTGGTGATCGGTTTATATGGGGGCTATATATAATTATGAACCGATGTGGACCAATTTTTGCATGGTTGTTAGAGACCATATACTAACATCACGTACCAAAATTTCAGCCGGATCGGATGAAATTTGCTTCTCTTAGAGGCCTCGCAAGCCAAATTTTGGGGTCCGTTTATATGGGGGCTATACGTAAAAGTGGACCGATATGGCCCATTTGCAATACCATCCGACCTACATCAATAACAACTACTTGTGCCAAGTTTCAAGTCGATAGCTTGTTTCGTTCGGAAGTTAGCGTGATTTCAACAGACGGACGGACGGACGGACATGCTCAGATCGACTCAGAATTTCACCACGACCCAGAATATATATACTTTATGGGGTCTTAGAGCAATATTTCGATGTGTTACAAACGGAATGACAACGTTAATATATCCTATGGTGGTGGGTATAAAAAAAAATTATTTTGCAAAATTTTATTTCTATCGAAAAGTTTGTCAACATATTTATACCCACCACCATAGAATGGTGACGGGGGTATAATAAGTTTGTCATTCCGTTTGTAACACATCGAAATATCAATTTCCGACTATATAAAGTATATATATTCTTGATCAGGGAGAAATTCTAAGACGATATAATGATGTCCGTCTGTCCGTCTCTCTGTCTGTTGTAATCACGCTACAGTATTCAATAATGAAGCAATCGTGCTGAAATTTTGCACAAACTCGTCTTTTGTTTGCAGGCAGGTCAAGTTCGAAGATGGGCTATATCGGTCCAGGTTTTGATATAGTCCCCATATAAACCGACCTCCCGATTTGGGGTCTTGGGCTTATAGAAATCGCATCTTTTATTCAATTTACCTGAAATTTGAAATCTAGAGGTATTTTAGGACCACAAATACGTGTGCCAAAAATTGTGAGTATCGCTCCATATTTTGGTATAGCCCCCATATAGACCGATATCCCGATTTTACTTCTTGGGCTTATATAAACCGCAGTTTTTATTCAATTTACCTGAAATTGGTATTGTAGGACCACAAATACGTCTGCCAAAAATTGTGAGTATCGGTCCCTGTTTCGGTATGATCTCCATATAAAACGACCTCCCGATTTGGGGTCTTGGGCTTATACAAACCGTAGTTTTTATCCAATTTGTCTGAAATTGGAAATCTAGAGGTATTTTAGGACCATAAAGAGGTGTGTTGAAAATGGTGAGTATCTGTCCATATTTTGGTATAGCCCCCATATAGACCGATTTCCCGATTTTACTTCTTGGGCTTCTAGAATCCGAAGTTTTTATCCTATTTGCCTGAAATTGGAAGTCTAGAGGTACCTTCGGGTCATAAAGATGTGTGCCGAAAACGGTGAGTATCGGTCCATATTTTAGTATAGCCCCCATAAGAACGATCTCCCGATTTAACTCCTTGGGTTTCTAGAAACCGTAGTTTTTATCTGATTTGCCTGAAATTGTAAATATTCTGGTATTTTAGGCTCACAAAAACGTGTATCGGATTAAGTTTTTATCGGTCCATTTGGTAATACCTCCATGTAGACCGACTTCACTTCTTGTAGGTGTAGAAGGCGCACTGATCATGAAAATTGCTTGAAACTCAATTTAAAATTTCCAGATTTTACTTCTACAGATTTAAGATTTCAAATCAAGATGTTATTTTATAATTTTCTTGCACACTTACATGAGATGTTAATGATTCCTCTAAAACTCAAACAAAAGTGGTTCTTATAAATCCAGAATCTGATATAGTCCTCATAGGTGAAATCTTTAAATTTATCTTCGGGAAGTGTTCTCAAGTCCTCAAGCCCTCCTGAAATTTCAAAGGAAACCCTAATATTTGGTTCATGGTGGTGGGTATTTAAGATTCGGCCCGGCCGAACTTAGTGCTGTATATACTTGTTTCTATATAAAACTTTGTCAAAATTTTATTTCGATACAAAATTTTATCAAAATTGTATTCCTATAGAAAACCTTGTAAAAATTTTATGTAAATAAAAAAGTTTTGTCAAAATTTTACTTCTAAACAAAATTTTGTCAAAATTTTATTTCTAAAGAAAATCTTGTCAAAATTTTATTTCTAAAGAAAATGTTGTCAAAATTTTATTTCTTAGAAAAGTTTTGTCAAAATTTTATTTCTAAACAAATTTGTCAAAATTTTATTTCTAAAACAAATTTTGTCAACATTTTATTTCTATAGAAAAACTTATCAAAATTGTATTTCTATAGAAAATCTTGTAAAAATTTTATTTCTATAAAAAAGTTTTGTAAAAATTGTATTTCTATAGAAAATTTTGTCAAAATTTTACTTCTAAACAAAATTTTGTAAAAATTTTATTTCTATAGAAAATCTTGTCAACATTTTATTTCTATAGGAAAGGTTTGTCAAAATTTTATTTCTATACAAAATTTTGTCAAAATTTTACTTCTAAACAAAATTGTGTCAAAATTACTTCTAAACAAAATTTTGTCAAAATTTTATTTCTATAGAAAATTTGGTCAAAATTTTATTTCTATAGAAAATTTTGTCAAAATTTTAGTTCCATAGATAATTTTGTCAAAATTTTATTTCTATAGAAAATTTTATCAAAATTTTATTTCTATAGAAAATTTTGTCAAAATTTTATTTCTATAGAAAATTTCAACTCACTCGGATGAAATTTGCTCCTCCAAGAGGCTCCAAAACCAAATCTCGGGATCGGTTTATATGGGGGCTATAAATGATTATGGACTGATATGGACCACTTTTGGGATGGTTGTTAAATATCATATACTACTACCACGTACCAAATTTCAACCAGATCGGATTAGGTTAGGTTAGGTTAGGTTAAAGTGGCAGCCCGATTAAATTTCAGGCTCACTTAGACTATTCAGTCCATTGTGATACCACATTTAACTAAAAGTACCTATTACATATGGGCACTTCTAGTCTTAACCACTGAACCTTCTCTATTATTTACTTTTGTGGAACCAACCAGATTGCTCCAAAAACATTAACAAACTGCTTAAGTTAACGTTTTCCAGGTCAGCCAGTAATCTAAAGCTATATGCTCCTAAAATTCGCTTACGCCTTACACAAAAAACAGGACACTCACACAAGAGGTGTTTAATTGATTACTTTTCCTCCACGTCATGACAGCTTATACAATAGTCATTATACTTCGCACCTATAGTTTTTGCAAATTCGCCTATCAGGCAGCGACCCGTTATAGCAGATATTAGGAGTGCTATCTGACGCCTTGAGAACACTAGCATATCTAGTGTGCGGTTTAAGTTTAAATGGGGCCATATTTGCTTGGTGTCGTTACAACCCTTGCAATTTTCCCATCGAATATTGGCCATCATAACAGCCTTCTCACGCAGTAAGAGCTTGCAGGTGGCCAGAGGCATACCAACAGATTCTAGTTCCCCTGGAATATGTAAGGTAGTTCCTAGCCTTGCTAACACATCTGCTTCACAGTTCCCCGGTATGTTCCTATGACCAGGCACCCATATTAGGTGAATATTGTACTGCTCAGCCATCTCGTTGAGAGATTTGCGGCAGTCTATGGCCGTTTTTGAGTTAAGGAACACAGAGTCCAAGGATTTTATTGCAGGTTGACTGTCTGAGTATATATTAATGCCAATATTTGTTGGAACATTACTTCTCAGCCAATTCACCACCTCTCTTATTGCCAATATTTCAGCCTGAAAAACACTACAGTGATTAGGTAATCTTTTCGCTATTCGAATTTCCAGATCTTTAGAATATACTCCGAACCCCACTTGTACATTCAATTTGGAGCCATCAGTATAGAAATCTATATATCTTTTATTCCCCGGGGTCTGTGTACACCACGCCTCACTGTTGGGAATTAGAGTTTCAAACTTTTTGTCGAAAAGTGGTTTTGCCAGGGTGTAATCCACTACGTTAGGCACATCTGGCATTACTTTGAGGACCGAACTATGACCGTACATTTTTTCCGACCACAGCGATAGCTCGCGCAACCGCACAGCCGTTGTTGCAGCTGACTGTTTGGCCAAAATGTCTAAAGGCAATAGATGTAGCATGACATTAAGGGAGTCTGTTCCTGTCTTACTAAATGCGCCTGAGACCAGATCGGATGAATTTTGCTTCTCCAAAAGGTACTGGAGGTAAAATCTGGGGATCGGTTTATATGGGAGCTATATATAATTATGGACTGATAGGAACCAATTCCCGCATGGTTGTTGGATACCATATATTAACATCACGTACCAAAATTCTACCGAATGGGAAGAATTTTGCTCTTCCAACGTGCTGCAAAGGTCAAACCTGGGAATCGGTTTATATGGGGACTATATATAATTATGGACCGATATCGATCAATTTTTGCATGGATGTTTGAGGTCATATATTAACATCAAGTACAAAATTTCAACTGAATCAGATGAATTTTGGTCTTCCAAGAGGCTCCGAAGGTCAAATCTGGTGATCGGGTTATATATAATTATGGACCGATGTGGACCAATTTTTTCATGGTTATTAGATACCATATACTTACATCATGTACCAAATTTCGGCCGGATCGGATGAAATTTGTTTCTCTTAGAGGCTCTGCAAGCCAAATCGGGGGAACGGTTTATATGGGGGCTATATATAATTATGGACCGATGTGGACCAATTTTGTCATGGTTGTTAGAGACTATATACTAACACCACGTACCAAATTTTAGCCGGATCGGAAGAAATTTGTTTCGCTTAGAGGCTCTGCAAGCCAAATCTGGGGATGGGTTTATATGGGGGCTATATACAATTATGGATCGGTGTGGACCAATTTTTGCATGGTTGTTAGAGACCATATAATAACACCATGTACTAAATTTCAACCGGAGCGGATGAAATTTGCTTCTTTTAGAGGCCTCGCAAGCCAAATTTTGGGGTATATTTATATGGGGGCTATACGTAAAAGTGGACCGATAGGCCCATTTGCAATACCATCCGACCTACATCAATAACAACTACTTGTGCCAAGTTTCAAGTCGATAGCTTGTTTCGTTCGGAAGTTAGCGTGATTTCAACAGACGGACGGACGGACATGCTCAGATCGACTCAGAATTTCACCACGACCCAGAATATATATACTTTATGGGGTCTTAGAGCAATAATTCGATGTGTTACAAACGTAATGACAAAGTTAATATACCCCCCATCCTATGGTGGAGGGTATAAAAAAGTGTTGTTCCACCAAGACAACGCAGCGTGCCACAAGTCATTGAGAACGATGGCAAAAATTCATGAATTGGGCTTCGAATTGCTTCCCCACCCACCGTATTCTCCAGATCTGGCCCCCAGCGACCTCAAAAGGATGCTCGCAGGGAAAAAATTTGGCTGCAATGAAGAGGTGATCGCCGAAACTGAGGCCTATTTTGAGGCAAAACCGAAGGAGTACAACCAAAATGGTATCAAAAAATTGGAAGGTCGTTATAATCGTTGTGTCGTTCTTGAAGGGAACTATGTTGAATAATAAAAACGAATTTTGACAAAAAAACATGTTTTTCCTTGTTAGACCGGGGACTTATCAGTCAACCTGTTAGGACCGATATAGCCCCCATATAGACCGATCTCCCGATTTTACTTCATGGGATTCTACAATCCGAAGTTTTTATACAGTTTTTTAAGATAGCCCCCATATAGACAGATCTCTTCATTTTACTTCTTGGGCTTGTAGAAACCGTAGTTTTTATCCAATTGGCCTGAAATGAGAAATCTAGAGGTATTTTAAGACCATAAAGAGGTGCACCGAAATGGTGAGTATCGGTACATGTTTTACTAAAGCCGCCATACAGAACGATCTTCCCTTATAAATCGACCCTCCGATTTGGGGTGTAGATTCCCCAAAGCCATAAAAAATAAACTAAACTAAAATTAGATGTGCTGAATATTACGTGTATTCGTCCATGTTTTTGGCATAGCCCCCATAAGGCCGATCTCCCGATTTAATTCCTTGGATTTCTAGAAACCATAGTATTTATCCGATTTGCCTGAAATTGTAAATATACTGGTATTTTAAGCCCACAAAAACGTGAATCGTTTTTTTATACCCTCCACCATAGGATGGGGGTATATTAACTTTGTCATTCCGTTTGTAACACATCGAAATATTGCTCTAAGACCCCATAAAGCATATATATATTCTGGGTCGTGGTGAAATTCTGAGTCGATCTGAGCATGTCCGTCCGTCCGTCCGTCCGTCTGTTGAAATCACGCTAACATTCGAACGAAACAAGCTATCGACTTTAAACTTGACACAAGTAGTTGTTATTGATGTAGGTCGGATGGTATTGCAAATGGGCCATATCGGTCCACTTTAACGTATAGCCCCCATATAAACGGGCCCCCAAAATGTGGCTTGCGATTGCTCTAAGAGAAGCACATTGCATCCGATCCGGCTGAAATTTGGTACATGGTGTTAGTATATGGTCTCTAACTACCATGCAAAAATTGGTCCATATCGGTCCACTTTAACGTATAGCCCCCATATAAACGGACCCCCAAAATGTGGCTTGCGATTGCTCTAAGAGAAGCACATTGCATCCGATCCGGCTGAAATTTGGTCTCTAACAACCATACAAAAATTGGTCCATATCGGTCCACTTTTACGTAAAGCCCCCATATAAAGGGACCCCAAATTTGGCTTTCGATTGTTCTAAGAGACGCAAATTTCATCCGATCCGGCTGCAATTTGGTACATAGTGTTAGTATATGGTCTCTAACAACCATGCAAAAATTGGTCCACATCGGTCCGTAATTATATATAGCCCCCATATAAACCTATCCCCGGATTTGGCTTGCGGAGCCTCTGAGAGAAGCAAATTTCTTCCGATCCGGCTGAAATTTGGAATATGGTGTTCGTATATGTTCTCTAATGACCATGCAAAAATTGGTGCACATCGACCCATAATTATATATAGCCCCCATATAAGCCGATCCCCAGATTTGACCTCCGGAGCCTCTTAGAGGAGCAAAATTCATCCGATCCGGTTGAAATTTGGTACATGGTGTTGGTATATGTTCTCTAATGACCATGCAAAATTTGGTCCATATCGGTCCATAATTATATATAGCCCCCATATAAATCGATTCCCAGATTTGTCCTTCGGAGCCTCTTGGAGGAGCAAAATTCACCCGATCCGGTTGAAATTTGGAACATGGTGTTAGAATGTCGTCTCTAACAAACACGCAAGAATTGGTCCATATCGGTCAATAATTATATATAGCCCGCATATAAACCGTTCCCCAGATTTGATCTCCGGAGCCTCTTGGAGGAACAAAATTCATCCGATCCGGTTGAAATTTGCAACGTGGTGTTAGTATAAGGCCGCTAATATCCATGCCAAAATTGGTCCATATCGGTCTATAGTTATATATAGCCGATCCCCAATCACACAAAAATTGGTCCATATCGGTTCATAATCATGGTTGCAACTCGAGCCAAAAATAATCTACCAAAATGTTATTTTTATAAAAAATTTTATTTCTATGGAAACTTTTGTCAAAATTTTATTTCTATAGAAAATTTTGACAAAATTTTATTTCTATAGAAAATTTTGTCAAAATTTTATTTCTATAGAAATTTTTTTCTAAATTTTATTTCTATAGAAAATTTCGTCAAAATTTTACTTCTATAGAAAATTTTGTAAAAATTTTATTTCTATAGAAACTTTAAACTTAATTATATACGTATATAATCGGCCTTTTTATACCCTCCACCATAGGATGGGGTTATATTAACTTTGTCGTTCCGTTTGTAACACATCGAAATATTGCTCTAAGACCCCATAAAGTATATATATTCTGGGACGTGGTGAAATTCTGAGTCGATCTGAGCATGTCCGCCCGTCCGTCCGTCTGTTGAAATCACGCTAACTTCCGAACGAAACAAGCTATAGACTTGAAACTTGGCACAAGTAATTGTTATTGATGTAGGTCAGATGGTATTGCAAATGGGCCATATCGGTCCACTTTTACGTATATAGCCCCCATATAAACGAACCCTCAGGTTTGGCTTGCGTAGCCTCTAAGAGAAGCATATTTCATCCGATCCGGCTGAAATTTGGTACATGGTGTTGGTATATGGTCTCTAACAACTACGCAAAAATTGGTCCACATCGATCCATAATTATATATAGCCCCCATATAAACCAATCTCTAGATTTGGCTTGCGGATCCTCTAAGAGAAGCAAATTTCATCCGATCCGGTTGAAAGTTGGAACATGATGTTAGTATATGGTCTCTAACAACCGTGTCAGAATTGGTCCATATCGGTCCATAATTATATATAGCCCCATATAAACCGTTCTCCAGATTTGACCTGCGGAGCCTCTTGGAGGAGCACAATTCATCCGATCCGGTTCAAATTTGGACCGTGGTGTTAGTATATGGCTGCTGACAACCATACCAAAATTGGTCCATATCGGTATAGTTATATATAGCCGATCCCCAATCACACAAAAATTGGTCCATATCGGTTCATAACCATGGATGCCACTCGTGCCAAAAATAATCTACCAAAATTTTATTTCTATAGAAAATTTTGTTAAAATTTCATTTCTATAGAAAATTTTGTCAAAACTTTATTTCTATAGAAAATTTCGTACGATTATTTCTGTGTAGTTTTGATATAAATATCTGTCACCCTGTATCTTCTAACCTATTTCAGCTCCTCGTTTTTTTACTGACTTATCATACGACGAAAAATCAGTCAGTCAGATATGGACAAGTGAAAATAATTCATTTAGCAACTCTTGTGAGAATATTTTGATTGCACTGCGTGCCAGAGACCACATTTTATAGCGACGCATTGCAGAGCATAGGACAGAGCCCTATACTCTGGCATCGCATTCGATTGCATTTTATTGCACTCGTCCGTGATGGAATGAGAAGCGAAGTGAAGCATGGTGGAAGCAATAACAAAAGTTATAGATTAAAATGATTTCTTATGTTAACTTTACAACGAATATTTTCCGCTCTCGACCCCTCACCTTCTGCCGCCCCACCCTACTAAAATAACACTTCCATAGGGATAAAGAAACATTTTCAATTTGAATTGTTATATTCTGGGTATCTCTCGCTCCTTCTCTGCTCGCTTTGTTTCTTTTCATTTGTAATGGAAGCATATTGTCGCGTATGTGTCGCAATATATTCTTTACAGGAGTTTCCATATGAAGTGGGAGAATGTAAGGCTTGGTAATGTCATTGTTTGTAAATCCTTTACATAAATAAAGGATTATAGGGTATTGTAAAGCATTTCGAAGACAAAACACAACACCCGAGATGTTAAAAATTCCTTATCAGGAATTGTAATCTGTGGAGAATGAGAGAATACAAAGAAAATAAAATTGCCCAGAAGAATCCAGCAACATGTTCTCGTTTTTTTTTTTTTTTGGGAGGTTTTAATGTAGGGCTAGGTTTTGCTATTATTTGTAATGATATTGGACAAATTTATAGGAGAGTTATTTTGAATTTTTGACAAGCTACTAAAGGCTGGAAATAAGACCATGCATTCCTTTTGGTTATCATAGTAAAGTTTTCGTGTGTATAAGTTAAGGTTGAAATGAATTCCCAGCTATTCACTAAAATGGTTACGGTTATGAATGTTACACGCAAAAAAATAATTCTTTCCTCCCAAACGAAATTTTAGACAAACAAAGTTCGTTTCTCATTTGCTTTTCCTTGAAAGGAAGTGTATTTGGAAGAAAAGTATATACTTTTTGTGATAAACGTTTATTCTTTTCCAGGATGTACAAACAATTTCATAAAGACTACCTCAAAAAAATTTTTTTCTGGCTAATTGCATTTTCCCTCACATCTTTCTCACTTCCACGAAGTTTTTTAGTTCTTAGCACCTTTTTCTGTAACACAAACAATGTAGAAGAAATTATACGATTTTATAAATTTTTAAATTTTTTTACCTTTCGCCTGCACGGAGAATCGAACCGCGGACCATGCAATTTGTAAGCCAACACACTATCCACTGAGCCATGTAGCCGTTATTGTCATCAATAGACAATTACCCATATAAGTTATATTTATATAGCATAGCTTGCGGCGCCCACGAGCCGATTAAACAAAGTTTATTTAACAGAAAAATACATTTAGTTGGGCACCGTGGAGCAGTGGTTGCTATGTCCGACTTGCATGCCAAGGGTCGTGGGTTCGATCCCTGCTTCGACCAAAGTTTTTTTTTTTTTTTACATATATTCCAGATATGGTCGGAAGATTCCGAAAAAATGTTCAACTTACATTCTACTATATTAAATTTTTACTATGAACTGTAAAATGTGTCTTATTAAAGACCTAAAGTCTGAAAAGAACAGTGTTTGATATAAACGAAATGGACTGTGTTGTTGGTTCAATAATAACTTTTTTTATTGAAAAAATAAAAATTTTGTAACAAACGAATTTTTTTGGTGATAAAAGTGTATACTTTTCGAAGCAATTCAAAAAACTCTAACAAAAGAAAAACGTTTTCGGTACACGTTTTCCAAACGTTTTTTTTTCTTTGCGTGTAGTTATTTTGGTGATTATTCATTTGGGATTTTTACGTCCCCCACCATGCAGGATAGTCATTGGCATTCCATTTGTAGTGATTAAATTGTGTGATAGTGATGAAATTCTGAGTAGATCATGTCCGTCTGGCCATATGTTTGTCTGTTGAAATCACAATAACTTGAGACCTTTGCACAAGTAGTCCTTTTTGATAATTTTGATAATCATTTATATTTCTGGATTAGTGAACAAATATACATTATTCATCGAAAATAGCATTATTATTTTTCAAAATATTCCCCATTAAGATCTTTTCACTTTTGCATGCGTTTGAACAAATTGGCGAATCACTTTTGCACTCTGATTGAGGTGTCTCCAAAAGATGCATTCTGAACTCATCAAACGCATCCGAATCTAATTTTATTTTTTAGGTACAAGACCAAAAGAAGTCATTCGGGGGGTATAAAAAAATATTTTTTTACGTGTATGCACGGATGAAAAAGTATGTTTTTCATATGTTTGGCTATAAACATTATATGTTTGGAACACAATATTTTTGATGCAAGCATATAATGTTCATAAACTAGCATAACATGTTTGGGACATATATGTTAATATGTTAGAACATATTATGTTTGGGACATAAAATGTTTGTAAATATAATATGCTTGGATGCAAACATATATTAATTTAGAAATAGCCTATAAACATATATGTGTTTAGTAGCTTGGAGCGCTATTTAACAGGGAGCGATATTGAACTAAGTTGGTGGTTGTTGCTTGTTATTACAAAATTAATATTTTATTTTTCCTTGGGCAATTGATCAGCTACTTCTTTGATCCTTACAAACTGTGTGGTCCGCTGTTCGAATCCCCGTCCGGCAAAAGGTAAAATTAAAATAAAAAAATCATACAATTGAATAATTTCTTCTACAATGTTTGTATTACAGAAAAAGGTGCTAAGAACTAAAAAATCTCGTGGAAGTGAGAAAGATGTGGGGGAATATACAATTGGGCAGAAACAAAATTTTGAGCATTCAGGTCGAAAACCTATGATGTTAGCACCTATATTACCTGTTTATTTTCATAACTCATTATGATTGTAAATATATAAATAAATAAATAAAATTTTGAGCACAATATTGTTTGGGAGAATTTTTTTTTTTAAGCATATAATATTTTTGGGTGCAAAATGCTTCCAAACATATTATATGTTCACATAATAACATATTGTTTTTTGGAAGACAACATTATTGAATTTGGATGCAAAAATACAAAATGTTTGGAACTTAGACTACCCAAACATATATTGTTTAGACCAATATGCTTTCAAACATATTATATATTGGAAGAGATCAAACATATAAATGTTTGGGCAATACCCAAAAATATATATGCTTGAAGCAAAATATGTTTGGGAGTATATGTTACAGAAGCGATTTTTTGTGAGCGTGTGGGGCTATTTCAATATATGACCCAATATTTACAGCTTTTTACGGCCTTCATATACCAACAAATTTTACATTTAAAGCAAATCGAAGAAGCATGCCCTCAAAAAAATCAAAACAAGTATATACGGCCGTAAGTTCGGCCAGGCCGAAGCTCCACCTCCACCATGGATTGCGTAGAAACTTCTACTGAAGCCGATGGCAAGGTATCTTAAAACTTCCTAACACCGTAATATATACCACATAGTCCATACGTGGTATATATTAAACTAAACAAGTATATACGGCCGTAAGTTCGGCCAGGCCGAAGCTTATGTACCCTCCATCATGGATTGCGTAGAAACTTCATCTAAACACTGCCATCCACAATCGAATTACTTAAGTTGCGGTAACGCTTGCCGATCGCAAGGTATCTTAAAACCTCCTAACACCATCTTCTAAATTGTATGTAAGTCCATACGTGGTATATATTAAATCAAAAAAGATCGATCCAATACGTATATAATTCAGTTTGACAAAGTAGACATACAATTTTGACAAAATTTTCTACGGAAATAAAATTTTAACAAAATTTTCTATAGAAATAAACTTTTGACAACATTTTTTATAGAAATAAAATCTTGGTAGATTATTTTGGCTCGAGTGGCAACCATGATTATGAACCGAATAAAATTTGAACAAAATTTTCTATGGAAATAAAATCTTGACAATGATGAAAATTTTATTATGAACCGAATAAAATTTGAACAAAATTTTCTATAGAAATAAAATTTTGACAAAATTTTCTATAGAAATAACATTTTGACAAAATTTTCTATAGAAATAAAATTTTGGTAGATTATTTTTGGCTCTAGTGGCAACCATGATTATGAACCGATATGGACCAATTTTTGTGTGATTGGACCAATTTTGGTATGGTTGTTAGCGACCATATACTAACACCACGTTTCTAATTTGAACTGGATCGGATGAATTTTGCTCCTCCAAGAGGCCCCGGAGGTCAAATCTGGAGAACGTCTTATATGGGGGCTATATATAATTATGGACCGATATGGACCAATTCTGGCACGGTTGTTAAAGATCATATACTAACACCATGTTCCAAATTACAACCGGATTGGATGAAATTTGCTTCTCTTGGAGACTTCGCAAGACAAATCTGGGGATCCGTTTATATGGGGGCTATTTATAATTATGGACCGATGTGAACCAATTTTTGCATGGTTGTTAGAGACCATATACTAACACCACATAGCAATTTTCAGCCGGATCGGATGAAATTTGCTTCTCTTAGAGGCTCCGCAAGCCAAATCGGGGGATCGGTTTATATGGGGGCTATATATAATTATGGGCCGATGTGGACCAATTTTGGCATGATTGTTAGAGACTATATACCAACACCATGTACCAAATTTCAGCCGGATCGGATGAAATATGCTTCTCTTAGAGGCTCCACAAGCCAAATCTGGGGATCGGTTTATATGGGGGCTATATATAATTAAGGACTGATATGGACCAATTTTTGCATGGTTGTTAAAAACCATATACCAACACCATGTACCAAATTTCAGCCGGATCGGATGAAATATGCTTCTGTTAGAGGCTCCACAAGCCAAATCTGAGGGTCCCTTTATATGGGGGCTATACGTAAAAGTGGACCTACATGGTCCATTTTCAATACCATCCGACCTACATCGATAACAACTACTTGTGCCAAGTTTCAAGTCTATAGCTTATTTCGTTCGGAAGTTAGCGTGATTTCAACAGACGGACGGACGGACATGCTTAGATCGACTCAGAATTTCACCACGACCCAGAATATATATACTTTATGGGGTCTTAGAGCAATATTTCGATGTGTTACAAACGGAATGACAAAGTTAATATACCCCCATCCTATGATGGAGGGTATAAAAAGACCGATTAAATACGTATATAATTAAGTTTAACGTTTCTATAGAAATAAAATTTTGACAAAATTTTTATAGAAGTAAAATTTTGACAAAATTTTCTATAGAAATAAAATTTGGAAAAAATTTTCTATAGAAATAAAATTTTAACAAAATTTTCTATAGAAATAACATTTTGACAATGTTTTCTATACAAATAAAATTTTGGTAGATTACTTTTTGGCTCGAGTGGCAACCATGATTATGAACCGATATGGACCAATTTTTGTGTGATTGGGGATCGTCTATATATAACTATAGACCGATATGGACCAATTTTGGCATGGTTATCAGCGGCCTTATACTAACACCACGTTGCAAATTTTAACCGGATCGGATGAATTTTGCTCTTCTAAGAGGCTCCGCAAGCCTAATCAGGGGATCGGTTTATATGGAGGCTATATATAATTATGGAGCGATGTGGACCATTTTTTGCATGGTTGTTAGAGCCATATACCAACGCCATGTACCAAATTTCAGCCGGATCGGATGAAATTTGCTTCTCTTGGAGCAATCTCAAGCCAAATTTGGGGGTCCCTTTATATGGGGGCTATACGTAAAAGTGGACCGATATGGCCAATTTGCAATACCATCCGACCTACATTAATAACAACTACTTGTGTCAAGTTTCAAGTCGATAGCTTGTTTCGTTCGAATGTTAGCGTGATTTCAACAGACGGACGGACGGACGGACGGACATGCTCAGATCGACTCAGAATTTCACCACGACCCAGAATATATATACTTTATGGGGTCTTAGAGCAATATTTCGATGTGTTACAAACGGAATGACAAAGTTAATATACCCCCATCCTATGGTAGAGGGTATAAAAAGATCGCTTATTATGGGGGATATATCTAAATATGGACCGATGTATATCAAATTGGGCATACATCCTTTGTGGACATAAAATAAGTCAAAATTTGCAATATGAAGCAAATCGACATGCCTGCTCACAAAAAAAAATGTGTTTGAGCATAATTTTAGCACGAAAGCTGTAATAGATAGACAAAAGGACACCGTTGGACACCATCTTACAATGTCACCCTGATCAAGAATATATATCGAAGTTGTTATTTCGATGTATTACAAACGATATGGAATACACATCACCATTCTGTGGTGGTGGGTAATAGGCTTTCAGCATTCTTCAGAAATCAAACAAATGGATCCCACAGTGAGATTTCTTATGCCGATTAACAAAAATTTGTCATTTCGATCTTACGAAAAAAATATTGAGTCTTAGTTTTTGCTCCGATTTCTAAGATTTATTGAATGATAGTGGTAGATATTTTTTTAAGAAGATTCGAATATTTTCTTATTTCATCGCAACAATTTAGCCAATTGCGTTGAAGGGTATTATACATTCGTCTCTTGCCCATGTGACGGTTGGTGAACCGTCTCCGCAGCTGTCCACTCAGCCGACTGTCGATTGGACTCAGGAGTGTAGTGATGGAGTCATGTTTCATCCATTGTCACATATCGACGGAAACACTCGGGAGTATTACGAGTTAACAGCTGCAAACAGAATCAGAATCATCAACACGTTGTTGTTTTTGGTCAAATGTGAGCCCGAGCTGCACCCATTTAGCACAAAACTTCCCGATATCCAAATATTGATGAATGATATGACCAACACGTTCCTTTGATATCTTTAAGGTCTCTGCTATCTCGATCAACTACATTTTACGGTCATTAAAAATCATTTTGTGAATTTTTTTGATGTTTTCGTCGGTAACCACCTCTTTCGGGCATCCACTGCGTTCACCGTCCTCCGTGTTCATTTCACCACGCTTGAATTTTGCATAGCAATCAATTATTGTTGATTTCCCTGGGGCAGAGTTCGGAAACTCAATATCAAGCCAAGTTTTTGCTTCCACCGCATTTTTCCCTTCAGAAAATAGTGTTTTATCAAAACACGAAATTCCTTTTTTTTTTAATTTTTTTCACAATAACAAAAGTTGCTTCACAAGAGACGCTCTATGTCACAAACTAATTGACTTAAAGACGTCAAAGTTTGACACGAATCATTTGAAGGTTGGTACTATATAAAAACAAGTATATACAGCCGTAAGTTCGGCCAGGCCGAATCTTATGTACCCTCCACCATGGATTGCGTAGAAACTTCTACGAAAGACTGTCATCCACAAATCAACTCACATGGTTGTTAAATATCATATGCTACCACCACGTACCACATTTCAACCAGATCGGATGAATTTTGCTTCTCCAAAAGGCACCGGAAGTCAAATCTGGGGATCGGTTTATATGGGAGCTATATATTATTATGCACTGATAGGAACCAATTCCTGCACGGTTGTTGGATACTCTATACTAACATCACGTACCAAATTTCAACCGAATGGGAAGAATTTTGCTCTTCCAAGGTGCTCCGGAGGTCAAATCTGGGGATCGGTTTATATGGGGCCTATATATAATTATGGACCGATATCGACCAATTTGTGCATGAGTGTTTGAGGCCATATATTAACATCACGTACCAAATTTCAACTGAATCAGATGAATTTTGGTCTTCTAAGAGGCTCCGGAGGTCAAATCTGGTGATCGGTTTATATGGGGGCTATATATAATTATGGACCGATATGGACTAATTTTTGCATGGTTGTTAGAGACCATATACTAACACCATGTACCAAATTTCAGCCGGATCGGATGAAATTTGCTTCCCTTAGAGGCTCCGCAAGCCAAATCGGGGGATCGGTTTATATGGGGGCTATATATAATTATGGACCGATGTGGACCAATTTTTGCGTGGTTGTTAGAGACCATAGACTAACACCATGTACCAAATTTCAGCCGGATCGGATGAAATTTGCTTCTCTTAGATGCCTCGCAAGCCAAATTTGGGGGTCCGTTTATATGGGGGCTATACGAAAAAGTGGACCGATATGGCCCATTTGCAATACCGTCCGACCTACATCAATAACAACTACTTGTGCCAAGTTTCAAGTCGATAGCTTGCTTCGTTCGGAAGTTAGCGTGATTTCAACATATTGGACCACTTTTACGTACCCAGCAAAAAAATTAGAAGTTCTTCCAAAGGCACAACTTTAAAAGCACTTCGGGAAGATGCATTCCCAATGATGTTCTTTATTTTAACTCCCCACGAAGTTATTTTAATTCAATTTTTTATAACTTGGATTTTTCATACTTTTAATGGGTAAATTTAAATTTTTGGTTTCAAATAGGTTAAAAACAGAGTAAGAATTCATAGAATGGTACAAATCATTTAAAATTTGTCGAAAAAAAAATGCTAAATCCAATCTGAAAAAATTTTGATTTTTTAAAAGAAGTGATGAAAATTCAGTGCAATGGCTGTTGGAATGGAGAACTTCCGTCCTATGACAAGCCCATGTTAAATTCATAGCTTCTGCGTCAATTTTGCACCACTTCCGGATCCAAAAAGAACATTTTCACTACATTGTCGGCGACGCTTTTTTCGCTGGGTATAACCCCCATGCAAGCCGACCCCCAGATTTGTCTTGCGGAGACTCTTAGAGGAGAAAATTTTATCCGATCCAGTTGAAACTTTGTACGTGGTGTTAGTATATGGTCTCTAACAACCATGCAAAAATTGGTCCACATCGGTTCATAATTATATATAGCCCCCATGTAGGTCGGATGGTATTGCAAATGGGCCATATCGGGCCACTTTTACGTATAGGCCCCATATAAACCGTCGCTCAGATTTGGCTTGCGGAGCCTCTTGGGGGAGCAAAACTCATCCGATCCGGTTGAAATTTGGTACATGGTGTAAGTATATGGTCCATAATTGTATATAGCCCCCATATAAACCGATCTCCCGATTTGGCTTGCGGAGTCTCTAAGAGAAACAAATTTCATCCGATCCGGCTGATATTTGATACATGGTGTTAATATATGGTCTCTAACAATCAAGCAAAAATTGTTCCAGATCGGTCCATAATTATGTTATATAGCCCATATATATAAACATCTCCATATCCACATCGGTTCATAATTATATATAACCCCCATATAAACCGATCGCTCGATTTGGCTTGCGGAGCCTCAGAGAGATGCAAATTTGGTACATGGTGTTTGTATATGGTCTCTAACAACTATGCAAAAATTAGTCCACATCGGTCCATAATTATATATAGCCGCATGTAAACCAATTCCCAGATTTGACCTCCGGAGCCTCGTGGAAGAGCAAAATTCATCCTATTCGGTTGAAATTTGGTACGTGGTGTTAGTATATGGAACAGCAAAATTCATCTGATTCAGTTGAAATTTGGTACATGGTTTTAATATATGGCCTCAAACACCCATGCAAAAATTGGTTGAATTCGGTCCATAATTATATATTGCCCCCATATAAACCGATCCCCAGATTTGACATCCGGTGCCTTTTGGAGAAGAAAATTTCATCCGATCTGATTTAAAATTAGAACGTGGTGTTAGTATATGGTCTCTAACAACCATGTAGGAAGTGGCCATATCAGTCCATAATTATATATAGCCCCCATATAAACCGATCCCCAGATTTGACTTCCGGTACCTTTTGGAGAAGCAAAATTCATCCGAATTGGTACGTGGTGTTAGTATATGATATTTAACAACCATGCCAAAAGTGGTCCATATCAGTGATACGGTCAAAATTTGGTCAATATAAACTTGACGTATTTCTTTCAATTTTGCATTTAAAAAATCTGAACACCCCTAATTTTGAAGGTGTGTGTGTAGAATGTTGCTCCTATTTTGATTTTGGAATTCACTCTTCAGTTGTCAAAATGCCGTCCAAGCAAGAAGAGCAGCGTATCAAAATTTTGCTCGCGCATCGCGAAAATCCGAGCTACTCGCACGCAAAGCTGGCAAAACCGCTAAAAGTTTCCAAATCAACCATTACAAATGTGTTTGGGGAACGTTTGTCGACAGCCAGGAAGTCTGGATCGGGGAGAAATTGAAAACCGGAAGCCGCTGAGACGACAAAGAGAGTTGCCGGTAGTTTCAAGCGAAACCCTAACCTCTCTCTCCGAGATGCCGCAAATAAGCTGGGTGTATCGTCTACAGCCGTGCATCGAGCCAAAAAACGAGCAGGACTATCGACTTACAAGAAGGTAGTGACTCCAAATCGCGAAGATAAACAAAATACGACGGCCAAAGCGCGATCCCGGAGGCTGTACACGACGATGCTGACGAAGTTTGACTGCGTGGTAATGGACGACGAAACCTACGTCAAAGCCGACTACAAGCAGCTTCCGGGACAGGAGTTTTATACGGCAAAAGGAAGGGGAAAGGTAGCAGATATTTTCAGGCACATAAAACTGCCAAAGTTCGCAACGAAATATCTGGTTTGGCAAGCCGCCTGTACCTGTGGCTTGAAAAGCAGCATTTTCATAGCTTCTGGGACTGTCAACCAAGAAATTTACGTGAAAGAGTGTTTGAATAAACGTCTGCTGCCTCTCCTGAAGAAACACGGTTGTTCCGTACTGTTTTGGCCTAATTTGGCATCTTGCCATTACGGTAAAAAGGCCATGGAGTGGTACGCCGCCAACAACGTGCAGGTGGTTCCCAAGGATAAGAACCCTCCCAACACGCCAGAGCTCCGCCCAATTGAGAAATACTGGGCTATTGTCAAGCGGAACCTAAAGAAGACCAAAAAAAAAAACTGCTAAGGACGAGCAGCAGTTCAAGGCAAACTGGCTTTCTGCGGCGAAGAAGGTGGACAAGGTGGCTGTACAAAATCTGATGGCAGGTGTCAAGCGTGAGGCCCGGCAATTCGGATTTGGAAAAGCGAAAGCCTAACTGAATATTTTTCCTAAATTTTATACTAATTGAACTTGAAAAAGAAATTTAATTTGATTTTTTAAATAAACGATTTCCCCGATTTACACACGTTTTCCCTTGACCAAATTTTGACTGTATCACCCTTTATAAACAGATCCCCATATTTGGTTTTGGAGCAATGCATCGTGGAGGGTACATAAGATTCGGCCTGGCCGAACTTACGGACGTATATACTTATTATGACTAGTTTAAATATATCAGAGTTAGAAGAAAACTGTAGGGAGTAGAGTTGGCTGTTTAAGCAAAATGTTTATCGAATAATTTTTATTGAAGCTAACGAGCCTATGTTTGTTACTTAACACATCATAAATTGAAATCTACTACTGTAAAATATTCCTCCATAATATAAAATTTATGTAAACTAGAGGAAGTCAGTAGCGAATATTTCTAGGCAATAATCATATCGAGAAAAGAATTAGGTCATTATTTCGTTTCTTAAGAAACTGATCTGAATTGCAAAGTAGTGAAAAGATTAGTAATAATATAACGGTAGGCTCTAGCAACGTCTAACATTCCATTTAAAAATTCAGAAATATTTTTCTGTAACCATTAATTAACATACATGTAAATGAATATGTAAAACATAGTATTTCAAATAGCTAAAATTTGACTAACGTATTTCGAGAGCAGGCAATATTATTTATTTATTTAAGTCTATGGATTACAATCCTTACAGACTAGCAATTTTAAAAATAAATTAAATCTAAAGTAATAATACATTTATTTAGAGAAACTGAAAAATCCAAATTAAAGTTATTGTTCAATTTGTTAATTTCTTTTAAAAACTCTCAAAATGGGCTCGCAAGAAGCATAATTACTCCTATGAAAAGGAATATTAAAATAGGCATGACGTCTAAGATTCCGTACGGGTACATTAAAACCAATAATCTCTAGATATATCTTTGATGAGATGTCTTTGAAATAGTTCTAAGAAAAGTGGAAATGTAAACTTTACACATCCTCGCAAGGTGTGATGTTAGTATTCGTCCTGTATACGGATAAAACAAGAGGAGTTTTCATATGTTCATATGTGTAAGAAATATATGTTTGGGACTCAATTAAGCATATTATTTTCAAGTGCAAGCATATAATGTTTATAAACTAGAATAAAATGTTTGCAAAATATGACAAAACCCCATAAGTTCTGAAATGGTATATTGTGTACACGCACAGAAAAAACATGTTTGGACATGGTTGCCGCATCCATTTAATGCTTATTTAGAGTATGTAATTGTCGCGAAAACCATGTATTTTGTCTTTGTAAAAATAATTTTCGAGCGGAGAAAAATATATGTTGGCAATAAGCATTTGAATGGTTATCAAATACCGCAAACATGTTCTATCATTTAAATGATAGAATTGGAGACCATTATATGGTCAGGAAAATCATGTACCTGACCATTCAATTTTTTTTTACTTTTTTGCAGAGAAAAAAGTATTTTTATAGTTTACGTATAGACATGTATACAACCATTACATGGCCATAAAGACCATGTACATTGTTTTCGTGACCAGACACACACGATTTTCATTTTGCGCGTCAGTCGTGTGTTGATTGTTTCTTGGAATGGACGGAGAATACGGAATTATTGTGTTTTGTGTTAATTTATTTATTCACAAATGGCACGTGGTTTTATGTGAATACAAAAAAGGAAAGTGTAGCTGAAAAAAATGTACCTGGTTTTTGTTCTGCATTTTGATATATGGTATAATTTATTTTTATTTGCAGTTACATGATGTCTGCGTTTGTACATTTGATGGGCACGAAGTAAATATGGAATGATTACTTATTGTTGAAATTGAACCAAACTAGAGTGTGTAAAAATATGTGATGTTTGCTTGCACGACATTATAAATAGAAATAAGCAATGAATTAGTTTATAAATAAATAAAAACAAATAAATAAAGTTGATTTTGTGTTTTCTCAAGTGGCGTCCTTTTTTCGACGATGAACATAGTTTTTTCATAAAAATCAAAACATTTTAGGTTGTGACCATGTTCTCTTAACTAGAAGAAAAACATTTTTGACGAATAACATAACATTTTAGATCGTGACCATTGTCTTTTAATGGAAACAAAATTCTTTTTATCAATATAATAACATTTTAGATGAGGACAATTGTATTTTTCTTAGAACCATGTTCACTGAGCCAACATGGTTGCAGGTTAAAATGTTACATGGTCGCCGCAAAAATAGTTCCTATCATATTATTTTGCTCTTCGAATATGATTGTGACAATCATGTTTCTTCTCTGCGTGTATAGTTTTTGAAGGTGCATCTTTCTGTCTTTGCAGATTTTTTTATATCATAAACATCCACTTAAATATAGTATGTGTGGTTGCAAAGAAATATAAATTTAGAAATTGCATATAAACATATATAAGTTTATAAAGATAGAGTGTAAAGAAGAAAAGAAACAAGTATATACGACCATAATAATCTTATGTACCCTCCACAGTGGATTGCGTAGAAACTTCTACTAAAAACGGTTATCCAAAAATTGAATTAATTGGGTTGCGGCCGATGGCAAGGCATCTTAAAACTTTTTAACATCATCTTCTAAATTGCAAGTTAGTCCATGCGGGATATATATAAGACAAAAGAAAGGTTCTTGACCGGAATATATAGGGAGAAATACTTACGAGCCGATATGAACTTTTGTGCGGGAATTATAGAGCCAGAATTGGCTCTATACTTTATGGAGGCTACACTCAAAGAAAAAAAAAAAACGTTTGGAAAACGTGCACCGAAAACGTTTTTTCTTTTGTTAGAGGTTTTTGAATTTCTTCGAAAATTTTAAACATGTATCACCAAAAAAATTCGATTATTACAATTTTTTTTTATTTTTTCAATAAAAAAAAACAAAATATTTTTGAACCAACAACACAGTCCATTTCGTTTATATCAAGCACTGTTCTTTTCTAACTTTAAGTCTTTAATAAAACACATTATACAGTTCATAGCAAAAATGTAATATAGTAGTATGTATTGGTTTACATATTTTCGGAATTTTTTGAACATATCTAGAATATAAGTAAAAAAAAGTTCGTTCCAAGCAGGGCTCGAACCCACGACCCCTGGCATGCCAGCCGGACGTAGCAACCACTGCTCCACGGTGCCCAACTAAATGTTTGTTTCTGTTAAATAAAGTTTGTTTAATCGGCTCGTGGGCGCCGCAAGGTATGCTATATTAATATAACTTATATGGATAATTATCAATTCATGACAATAACAGCTACGTAGCTCAGTGTATAGTGTGTTGGCTTACAAATTACATGGTCCGTGGTTTGATTCTCCGTCCAGGCGAAAGGTACAATTCAAAAAAAAAAATTATAAAATCGAATAATTTCTTCTACATTGTTTGTATTAAAAACCAGTAAGGAAAGTCTAAAGTCGGGCGGGGCCGACTATATTATACCCTGCACCACTTTGTAGATCTAAATTTTCGATACCATATCACATCCGTCAAATGTGTTGGGGGCTATATATAAAGGTTTGTCCCAAATACATACATTTAAATATCACTCGATCTGGACAGAATTTGATAGACTCTACAAAATCTATAGACTTAAAATTTAAGTCGGCTAATGCACTAGGGTGGAACACAATGTTAGTAAAAAAAAATATGGGAAACATTTAAATCTGAAGCAATTTTAAGGAAACTTTGCAAAAGTTTATTTATGATTTATCGCTCGATATATATGTATTAGAAGTTTAGGAAAATTAGAGTCATTTTTACAACTTTGCGACTAAGCAGTGGCGATTTTACAAGGAAATTGTTGGTATTTTGACCATTTTTGTCGAAATCAGAAAAACATATATATGGGAGCTATATCTAAATCTGAACCGATTTCAACCAAATTTGGCACGCATAGCAACAATGCTAATTCTACTCCCTGTGCAAAATTTCAACTAAATCGGAGCAAAAAATTTGCCTCTGTGGTCATATGAGTGTAAATCGGGCGAAAGCTATATATGGGAGCTATATCTAAATCTGAACCGATTCCAATCAAATTTGGCACGCATAGCAACAATGCTAATTCTACTCCCTGTGCAAAATTTCAACTAAATCGGAGCAAAAAATTAGCCTCTGTGGTCATATGAGTGTAAATCGGGCGAAAGCTATATATGGGAGCTATATCCAAATCTGAACCGATTTCCACCAAATTTGACACGCATAGCTATAATGCTAATTCTACTCCCTGTGCAAAATTTCATCTAAATCGGAGCAAAAAATTGGCCTCTGTGGACAAAGGAGTGTAAATCGGGCGAAAGATATATATGGGAGCTATATCTAAATCTGAACCGATTTGGATGATATTTAGCAAGTTTTTCGAGACTCATTAAATATTGAGATGTACGGAATTTGAGGAAGATCGGTTGATATATACGCCAATTATGACCAGATCGGTGAAAAATATATATGGCAGCTATATCTAAATCTGAACCGATTTTTTCCAAAATCAATAGGGATCGTCTTTGAGCCGAAACAGGACCCCATACCAAATTTTAGGACAATCGGACTAAAACTGCGAGCTGTACTTTGCACACAAAAATACATCAACAGACAGACAGACGGACAGACAGACAGACAGACAGACAGACAGACAGACAGACAGACAGACAGACAGACGGACATCGCTAAATCGACTCAGAATTTAATTCTAAGACGATCGGTATACTAAACGATGGGTCTCAGACTTTTCCTTCTTGGCGTTACATACAAATGCACAAACTTATTATACCCTGTACCACAGTAGTGGTGAAGGGTATAAAAAGGGTGTTAAGAACTAAAAAACCTCGTGGAAGTGAGAAAAATTATGGAAAATGCATTTAACTCGAAAATATTGTTTTTTTGAGTTAGTCTTTATGAAATTGTTTTTACATCATGGAAAAGAATAGACGTTTATCACAAAAAGTATATACTTTTCTCCCAAAAGCAAATGAGAAAGGAACTTTGTTTGTCTAAAATTTCGTCTGGGAGGAAAGAATTATTTTTTTTTTGCGTGTATATACAACCATGAACACGAGTCTGCCAAAAATGGCAGATTTTTTACTGTTTGGTGTTTTGGAAGATTTTGCAAAATATTCTTCATAAATTTTCTATAGAAATAAATTATTGACAAAATTTCCTAAAGAAATAAAATGTTGACAAAATGTTCCACACAGAAAAAAAAGTGTCTTGTAAATTTAAGGACCATTTTGACTTCCACATAGTTCAACAAATTTACTGTAATATAGTTCATTTTTCGTAACCACAACGAAAATTAACTTAGCTAAAGCAAAACTTATAAAAATTCAGTAAATGTTTTTTAGTTCACTAACTACGAAATGGGAAGGATTTTTCCTTAAATAAATTTCCAACACAGTAGTTAATGCATCGTTGATTCTATTATAAAAATACATGGGCAATACAAAAATCTTACTACGAAATGTGGACAATTTACTAAGACAAAATTTTGTATGGAAAAAAAAATTTTAGTAAAAATTAACTTAACGACATTACCGATTCGTACGATGACTACCTACAGATTATTTCCCTTTTTATTATATGTTGGAGTGTTTTTACTCACATTGAAAATTTTAGTTAAAATAGAATAAAAATTATTTAATATAATCCTTGACAGGCGTATATAATTTTTATAGATTCCTCATAGATTTGGTGTATATTTTACCTTAACTTATAGATAGAATTCCTACTAATCAATAAACGTGCTACTGGAAAATGTGAGTGCATCATGCGAGGGAGTTTTTAGAGACATTTTGTGTATATCTCGTATGATTGTTTGTGTTTGTTATTGCGTCATTTATGCTGTTGTTGGTTGTTTTGATTCTAGAGACAATGGAATGTTCCTTGTGTGTTGTTGGTATCTTTTGTGGTGAGAGTTGTTTTTTTGCAATAGCAAGATCAGAAAGGGATCGTGTGTGTGTGGAGTTGTTTTTCTTTACGGCAGGTATGTATCCCTTATGACTATTTGTGTCTTTCAGTTTTATTGTTGCATTCAGTTATGTTGATGCATTTATGAAGTGCACACGTGGATTTAATTTTGCAAAATTGTACGTGCGGTATTGGTGTTTATTAATGAAAATACATTTATTTCGAAACATTTTAGAAACTGAGAAGTGAATGATGTGATGTTAGAGGAATCAAAAACGCTTTTTATTGATAAAAAACAAATAACAGATTAAGGAACTGTATATTTCTGTTAATATGTTCGTTTAAAATTAGTGCGGATTTTAAATTGATTTACATAAAAAATATACAACATGAGTGGTAATAGGATGATTTATATTTATTCTACATCTGGATCACAGGTTGAGAAGCAACCATTTTTTTGAATCTATATTTTTTATGTTACAGCAATTCCTACAGGTGAGTACTAAGTTCGAATTTAGCCGCTAAAATTAAAAATAAATCACTAAGCAAAGTATAAAATTATACGTCTTCGATACAAATTTAAATATAACTTGATGGAGAATAGCCCAAATCAAGTTTTTTATAAAGATTATTTTTTATAATGGATTATTAAAGAAAACTTATCATGGAAATTGTAATTTTAGCCGCTAAACTCGAACTTAATATCCACCTTAAATACTAAATGCTATACTGACAAGTGGAAATTATGTCTAATTTTATAATATTTTTTATTTCAAATATATTCTGAGAATAATTTCAATAACGTCCCATTTGTCCATGGATATGATTCCAATAATGTACCTACTGGATGGATTTTTCAATGTGGTAAGTTTTTCTATAAACGGTATTTTGTCCGTTTTTAATAAAACCAAAATTTCAATTTATTAAAAATTATTTTTTTCACTTGCAGGTAGACAGGTCTCGTAATGGTAATTTTTTGAATATTCTTACTGTTTAATACTAATTAAGCTGATATCCTTATTGACTCTAGGAAATACTCTTGAAAACCGTAAGTTAGAGATCAATATGAACGATAGAATTAATTAATTAATTAATTAATTAATTAATAATATTTTTCTTATATTTTGTATAACTTTGCAATTTCAGATGCTTATAAGCCAAATCCGCCCAACAAAAGTTAGCCAAAATCGATGAAATTGGACAATTCAATTGAATATAGCAACTTATGCCACATATATCTTTCATATGGATAGAAAACATGGAAATTTAAATTAATTAGTTTAGTCCTAATAACATAGAATATTACTCTTTTGAAGAAGCAATTACTAACTACCGACAAGTAAATGCGTCCAACGTACTAATAAAAATATTTCCTCTATTGTATATCATAAGCCATAGTTTTGTGTAATATAATAATAATTCTTTGAAATAAAATACTGGTGGTTATAGAAAATTGACTTGTTTTGTACGAAAAATTTCTTAGTTGTATACAGGCTTTTGGTACTTTTGATTCCTCAATTTCTCTAATTTTTTGAAAATTATACCGACAAACAGTTTATTTCAAACCAATTTCTTAATACAGGTTTCCCAAAAAATTGTTAATTTTTCCGGATAGCAGGAATATTTTGAATGAGTTTAACTATATTCTTTCCACAGCATAGTAATAATGAACTAAAATACGATGTAATACATGAACTAATTTATAAGAAAATCATGAACTTATCTGGATGAAAAAAATCTTTGGCGCCAAATCATGGTCATTCTTACTATGGGTTAGTTCATTTTTCATAAAAAATAGAAAATTTTTTTTTCGGTGCATAGAAAAAAATTTTAAACAAATTTTCTATGGCAATAAAATTTTTGTAGATTATTTTTGGCTTGAATGGCAATCGGGATTTTTCTGTGATTTAGAGACCATATATCAATACCATGTAGCAAATTTCAGCCGGATTGGATGAAATCTGGGGATCGGTTTATATGGGGGCTATATATAATTATTGACCGAAGTGGACCAATTTTTGCATGGTTGTTAAAGACCATATAGTAACACGACTTACCAAATTTCAACCGGATCGAATGAATTTTGAACCTCCAAGAGGCTCCGGAGGCCAAATCTGAGGATCGGTATATATGGGGGCTATATATAATTATGGACCGATATGGACCAAGTTTTGCATGGTCGTTAGAGACCATATACTAACACCATGTACCAAATTGAAGCAGGATTGGATGAAATTTGCCTCTCTTCGAGAATCCACAAACCACATCTGGGGATCGGTATATATGGAGGCTATATATAATTATGGACCGATATGGACCAATTTTTGCGTTGTTATTAGAGACGACATACTAACACCATGTACCAAACTTAAGCCGTATTGGAAGAAATTCGCTTCTCTTAGAGGATCCGCAAGCCAAATGTGGGGATCGGTATATATGGGGGCTATATATAATTATGGACCGATGTGGACCAATTTTTGCATGGTTGTTAGATACCATATACCAATACCATGTACCAAATTTCAGCCGGATTGTATGAAATTTGCTTCTCTTAGAGGCTCCGCAAGCCAAATCTGGGCATCGGTATATATGGGGGCTATATATAATTATGGACCGATGTGGACCAAATTTTGCATGGTTGTTAGAGACCATATATCAATACCATGTACATAATTTCAGCCCGATCGGATGAAATTTGCTTCTCTTAGAGGCACCGCAAGCCAAATCAGGGGATCGGTTTATATGGGGTTTATATGTGATTATGGAATGATTTGGACCAATTTTTGCATGGGGTCCTACATATGAGGGCTATATATATTTACGGACCGATATGGACATTTTTTTTTTGCACGGTTGTTACAGACCATATACTAACACCATATTTCAAAATTTCAGCCGGATCGGATGAAATTTGCTTCTCTTAGAGGCTCCCCAAACCAACTCTGGGGATCGGTATACACGGGGGCAATATATAATTTTGGACCGATTTGGACCAATTTTTGCATGGTTGTTGGATACCATATATTAACATCACGTACCAAAATTCTACCGAATGGGAAGAATTTTGCTCTTCCAACGTGCTGCAAAGGTAAAACCTGGGAATCGGTTTATATGGGGACTATATATAATTATGGACCGATATCGATCAATTTTAGCATGGATGTTTGAGGCCATATATTAACATCACGTACAAAATTTCAACTGAATCAGATGAATTTTGGTCTTCCAAGAGGCTCCGAAGGTCAAATCTGGTGATCGGTATATATGGGGGCTATATATAATTATGGACCGATGTGGACCAATTTTTGCATGGTTGTTAGATACCATATACCAATACCATGTACCAAATTTCAGCCGGATTGGATGAAATTTGCTTCTCTTAGAGGATCCGCAAGCCAAATCAGAGGATTGGTCTATATGCACACAAAAAAAATTTTCTGATTCAATCACGAAATTAATTGATCCAATTAATTTTTTAATTGAAATGTCTTCAATCACAGAAATGATAGTATCAATTAAAAAATTAATTGACAGTCAATTAAAAAATTAATTGATCCAATTAAATATTTAATTGATACTATTAATTTGTGTGATTGATTTTTATTTCAATAAAAAAATTTGTTGAATCAATTAAATTTTTAATTGAATATTTTTTAAAACTCAATTTAGATTTTAATTGGAAAAATTTTCGTGAAATTTTTTCTGTGTGGGGGCTACATATAAATATGAGCCGATATGTACTAATTTTTGCATGTTTGTTATAGACCATATACTAATACCATGTAGCAAATTTCACCCAGATCGGATGAAATATGCTGCACCACGTTGTAGATCTAAGTTTTCGATACCATATCACATTCTTCAAATGTGTTGGGGGCTATATAACATATAAAGGTTTGTCCCAAATACATACATTTAAATATCATTCGATCTGGACAGAATTTGATAGACTTCTACAAAATCTATAGACTCAAAATTTAAGTCGGCTAATGCACTAGGGTGGAACACAATGTTAGTAAAAAACAAGTAAGGAAAGTCTAAAGTCGGGCGGGGCCGACTATATTATACCCTGCACCACTTTGTAGATCTAAATTTTCGATACCATATCATATCCGTCAAATGTGTTGGGGCTATCTATAAAGGTTTGTCCCAAATACATACATTTAAATATCACTCGATCTGGGCAGAATTTGATAGACTTCTACAAAATCTATAGACTCAAAATTTAAGTCGGCTAATGCACTA
Organism: Haematobia irritans; assembly: GCF_050003625.1. Classification (NCBI taxonomy): domain Eukaryota; kingdom Metazoa; phylum Arthropoda; class Insecta; order Diptera; family Muscidae; genus Haematobia; species Haematobia irritans. The sequence goes on along the minus strand of NC_134399.1, from coordinate 116,893,983 downwards.
GGGTGGAACACAATGTTAGTAAAAAAATATGGGAAACATTTAAATCTGGAGCAATTTTAAGAAAACTTCGCAAAAGTTTATTTATGATTTATCGCTCGATATATATGCATTAAAAGTTTAGGAAAATTAGAGTCATTTTTACAACTTTTCGACTAAGCAGTGGCGATTTTACAAGGAAAATGTTGGTATTTTGACCATTTTTATCGAAATAAGAAAAACATATATATGGGAGCTATATCTAAATCTGAACCGATTTCAACCAAATTTGGCACGCATAGCTACAATGCTAATTCTACTCCCTGTGTAAAATTTCAACTAAATCGGAGTTAAAAATTAGCCTCTACGGTCATATGAGTGTAAATCGGGCGTAAGCTATATATGGGAGATATATCTAAATCTGAACCGATTTCAACCAAATTTGGCACGCATAGCTACAATGCTAATTCTACTGCCTGTGCAAAATTTCAACTAAATCGGAGCAAAAAATTGGCCTCTGTGGTCATATGAGTGTAAATCGGGCGAAAGCTATATATGGGAGCTATATCTAAATCTGAACCGATTTCAACCAAATTTGGCACGCATAGCTACAATGCTAATTCTACTCCCTGTGCAAAATTTCAACTAAATCGGAGCAAAAAATTGGCCTCTGTGGTCATTTGAGTGTAAATCGGGCGAAAGCTATATATGGGAGCTATATCTAAGTCTGAACCGATTTGGCTGATATTTTGCAAGTTTTTCGAGACTCATAAAATATTCGGATGTACGGAATTTGAGGAAGATCGGTTGATATACACGCCAATTATGACCAGATCGGTGACAAATATATATGGCAGCTATATCTAAATCTGAACCGATTTTTTCCAAAATCAATAGGGATCGTCTTTGAGCCGAAACAGGACCCTATACCAAATTTTAGGACAATCGGACTAAAACTGCGAGCTGTACTTTGCACACAAAAATACATCAACAGACAGACAGACAGACAGACGGACAGACAGACAGACAGACAGACAGACAGACAGACAGACAGACAGACAGACAGACGGACATCGCTAAATCGACTCAGAATTTAATTCTAAGACGATCGGTATACTAAACGATGGGTCTGAGACTTTTCCTTCTTGGCGTTACATACAAATGCACAAACTTATTATACCCTGTACCACAGTAGTGGTGAAGGGTATAAATATGGGAAACGTTTAAATCACATGACTATCATGTGTGCCAAATTTGATTGAAATCGGTTCAGATTTAGATTTAGCTCCCGTATATATGTTTTTCTGATTTCGACAAAAATGGTCAAAATACCTACATTTTCCTTGTTAAATCGCCACTGCTTAGTCGAAAAGTTGTACAAATGACTCTAATTTTGCTAAACTTCTAATACATATATATCGAGCGATAAAACATAAATACACTTTTGCAAAGTTTCCTTAAAATTGCTTCAGATTTAAATGTTTCCCATATTTTTTTTTTACTAAAATTGTGTTCCACCCTAGTCCATTAGCCAACTTAAATTTTGAGTCTATAGATTTTGTAGAAGTCTAGCAAATTCCGTCCAAATCGAGTGATATTTAAATGTATGTATTTGGGACAAACCTTTATATATAGCACCCAATACATTTGACGGATGTGATATTGTATCGAAAATTTAGATCTACAAAGTGGTGCAGGGTATATTATAGTCGGCCCCGCCCGACTTTAGACTTTTCTTACTTGTTTTGATATGAAATTTTGTCAAAATTGTATTTTTATATGAAATTTTGTCAATATTTTATTTCTATAGAAAATGTTGTCAAAACTTTATCGCTATAGAAAATTTTCTAAAAATTTTATTTCTATAGAAAACATTTTATTTCCATAGAAAATTTTTCCAAAATTTTATTTCTGTTAAAAATTTAGTTGCTTTAAGACTATAAAAAATATTGTCAAAATTTTATGACTATAGAAAATTTTGTCAACATTTTATTTCAATTGAAAATTTTGTCACAATTTTATTTGTACAGTTTTTTTTCAAAACTTTATTTTTTTTTGTCAGAAAATTTTATGACTATAGAAGATTTTGTCAACATTTTATTTCAATAGAAAATTTTGTCACAATTTTATTCGAATAGATCTTTTTTTCAAAATTTTATTTTTTTTGTCAAAATTTTATTTCTTTATAAAATTTTGTCAAAAACTTTTTTCTGTAGAAAATTTTGTCAAAATTTTATTTCTATAAAATATTTGTCAAAATTTTATGTCTATCGAAAATTTTGTCAAAATTTTATTTCTATAAAATTTTTGTCAAAATTTTATGTCTATAGAAAATTTTGTCAAGATTTTATTTTTATATGAAATTTTTTCTACATTTCATTTTTATATGAAATTTTGTCAACATTTTATTTTTATATGAAATTTTGTCAAAATTTTATTTCTATGGAAAATCTTGTCAAAATTTTATGACTTGAGAAAATTTTGTTAAAATTTTATTTCAATTGAAAAATTTGTCACAATTTTATTTGTACAGTTTTTTTTCAAAAGTTTATTGTTTTTTTGTCAAAAAATTTTATGACTATAGAAAATTTGGTCAACATTTTATTTTAATAGAAAATTTTGTCACAATTTTATTTGAAAAGATTTTTTTTTCAAAATTTTATTTCTATATAAAATTTTGTCAAAAACTTTTTTTCTGTAGACAATTTTGTCAAAATTTTATTTCTATAAAATTTTTGTCAAAATGTTATGTCCATAGAAAATTTTGTCAAAATTTTATTTCTATAGAAAATTTTGTCAAGATTTTATTTTTATATGAAATTTTGTCAACATTTCATTTTTATATGAAATTTTGTCAACATTTTATTTTTATATGAAATTTTGTCACAATTTTATTTCTATAGGAAATTTTGTCAAAATTTTAGTTCTATGGAAAATCTTGTCAAAATTTTATGACTTGAGAAAATTTTGTTAAAATTTTATGACAATAGAAAACTTTGTCAACATTTTATTTCCATAGAAAATTTTTCCAAAATTTTATTTCTATAGAAAATTTTTGTTGTTTTAAGACTATAAAAAATTTTGTCAACGTTTTATTTTAATAGAAAATTTCGTCAAAATTCTATTTCTATAGAATTTTTTTGTCAAAATTTTATTGCTATATAAAATTTTGTCAAAATTATTTGTGTATAGAAGATTTTGTCTAAATGTTATGTCTATCGAAAATTTTGTCAAAATTTTATTTCTATCGAAAATTTTGTCAAATTTTTATTTCTAGAAAAAATTTGTAAAAACTTTAGTTCTATAGAAATTTTTCTCAAACTTTTATTTCTTTAGAAAATTTCTTTAGAAATAAAATTTTTACTACATTTCCTATACAAATAATATTTTGACAAAATTTTCTACAAAAAAAGAATCTTTCTGTAGAAAATTTTGTCAAAATATTATGTCTGTAGGAAATGAAGTCAACATTTTATTTCTATAGAAAATGTTGTCAAATGTTATTTCTATAGAAATTTGTATTTGTCAAAATTTTATTCCTATAGAAAATATTGTCAAAATTTTATTTTTTTATAAAAAATTTTATTTTTATAAAAAACTTTGTTAAGATTTTATTTCTCTAAAAAAATATAAATGTTAATATCATAGCCCATATAAATATTAGCCATGCTACAAAGATATTACATTGGGCTCTCTGCTATGTGCTATAGCAAAAGTGTGTTAATTAAATTCACAAAAATTTTGAATTCCAGAATATTATCATATGAGAGCGGAATAAAATTTGGTTTACAACGTTTACAAAACTTTCAATGGGCTATTGTAAATTAGATTTTTAAATTTTAACCTCATTATTGTTGGCAAGAACTTTGACATGGATGATGCTATTGGCTATCTTCGATTTGAGCTACTATAAAAGATGGTAGGAGAAATTCTACACATCATTATACACTTTTCGTCTTCTAGGGAAAGAAGAACGATCAGGTGTGATAACTGAGTGCACTTCTTAAGGAGATCTATCCGAGTAGAGGGATATCTCTATTGTCCCCCACCCCACTCCACTCATCTTTGGACGTGGACAGCATTTCGCTGAGCTTTTAAAGCGAAATGAATTTTAAAAGTTGGTTATTAGTGCTGCTGCTAAGTACGGCCGTTACTTTGCAGTTGGCAGGTGAGTTTGAATTTGAGAACAAAGTCCTTAGAATTTTTCTATATCTGAGCAATTACTCCTACAGATGCCAAGGAGGATAAGCATGAGCAGCATCTGAATTATAGGCTTTATGGAAGACATCAACAAGTTCGTGGTCGTCATGCGGGATTCATTGACAAATTCAGTTTGTTAAAGGGAACAACAACAACAACGACATTGTTGCCACCACCACCACCACCACCATCTCTTCCTCCACCACCTCCATCGATACAACCTCCTTCACCACCTCCAGGACCAGCACCAGCACCACCGCCACCACCTCCTGGGCCGCCTGCCCCACCACCTACAACCACAGGTGCCGGTCCACCTACAGGGGCTACACCTCCCCCACCCCCACCACCTCCCTCACCACCACCATCTTCGCAACCACCATCCACACCACCAACAGGATCATCACCGCCTCCTCCACCACCACCTCCACCATCACCTCCACCACCACCACCACCTCCACCACCACCACCTCCACCACCTCCACCACCACCACCACCACCGGCATCACGTTCGTCTGAAGATGAAAACCAGAACAAAATTGCCCATATGGCTGAGAATGAGGAGAGTAACAGCGGGGAGCTAATGCAAAATGGTGATGATGATGAAGATGAAGAAGAAAGCAATGATGTTCGGGCTTCTGCCGATAACCACAATGAAGTAGAAGAATCACCTGAAGAAGGTCGTGCCGCTAGCCCACGCTGGAGACGTCGTCAAAGGTTAAGGCGCCGTAAGCAACGTAAACAACTGCGTAGACGTAGACTTAGGCGTAGACGCCAACAACTTATTCGCAGGCAAAAGAAACGCATTGGCAAAAGGAAACAAAAGAAGGTTAGCAAAGTTTCCAAAATCAGGCGTCGCCGTTTGAGAAAACAAAAACGTCGCCTTAGGAAACGTGGTTCCAAGAATGTCAAGAAACGCACAGCAAAGAAACGTAGCCGTAGAAGGCGTTTACAGAGACGTAAGCAACGCAAACAACGCAGGCGTCGTAGATTACGCCGTCTACGTAAACAACGCAGAAATAGGAGACGTAAGCAACGTTTGATCAAGAAACGCAAACAAATGCGTATGCGCAAACAAAAACGTATCGCTCGCAAACGCATTCAACGCCTAAGACGTAGAATGAAGAGGCGCAGTCGTGGTCCCAGGGGTTTTAGACGTGGTCGTTTTTAAGGATAATGCAATGAAATAAAGATTTGGAATTTGTGATATAGAAAAAAAAAACTAGATGGAGTTTCATTTCATGAAACATTGACAGGGGTTATGGAGAATTTTGTGTGTATCCCCTATGAAATGGGGATAATGCAAAGCTCATTAGTTTCTAGAGAAAAATATTTTTTTATTTCATATGTCCGAGATGTGTACTCTGATATTCTCATGAACCCACAAACAAATATGCCCCCATGGTGCAATAGTTAGCACGCCCTCTTTGCAAAGGGTTGTGAGTTCAATCTTTGGAATGGTTGTTAGCGACCATATATTAACAAAACGTGCCAAATTTCAACCGAATCGGTTGAAATTTGCGACTCTAAGAAATTTGCTCTTCCAAGAGGCTCCCGAGGTCAAATCTGGGGATCGGTTTTATATATAATTATAAACCGAAATAGTAATAACGTACAAAATTGTTAACCGAATCAGACGAAATTTTCTCCTCCAAGAGGTTCAAATCTGTGAATCGGTTTATATGGGTGCTACGTATAATTATAGACAGATATGGATCCATTTTAACATGGATGTTATAGACCATATAGTAATATAACGTACAAAATTTTAACCAAATCGGACCAATTTTGCTCCCCCAAGAGCCTCCGGAGGTCAAATCTGGGTATCGGTTTATAAGGGGACTATATATAATTATGGCCCTATATGGAACCATTTTAGCATGGATGTTAGAGACCATATTTTAACATCACGTACAAACTTTCAACTGGATCGAGTGAAATGTGCTTCTCCAAGAGGATCGGCAAGCAAAATCTGGGGATCGGTCTATATGGGGACTATATTTACCCAGCAAAAAAAGCGTCGCCAAAAAAGTAATGAAAATGTCCTTTTTGGATCCGGAAGTGGTGCAAAATTGACGCAGAAGCGATGATTTTAACAGGGCTTGTCATTGGACGGAAGTCCTCCATTTCAATAGCCGTTGCACTGAATTTGCATCTCTTCTTTAGGTGTGATCCGAATTCAATGTTTTGGATGTAAATTAAAAAAATTCTGTGATATTTTGTCAAATAAATAATTTTCGTAATTTTTTATAATTTTTAATGGATTCTAACGCTTGTCGGAAATGTTTGACCTGAAATATTTTCAAAAATTCACATTTTTTCAGATTGAATTTAGCATTTTTTCGACAAAATTTAAATGATTTGAACCATTTTATGAATTCTTACTCTGTTTTTAACGTATTTGAAACAAAAAAAGTTTAAATTACCCATTAAAAGTATTAAAAAAACCAAGTTATAAAAAATTGAATTAAAAGAACTTCCTGGGTAGTTAAAATAAAGAACATCATTGGGAGTGCATCTTCTGGAAGTGCTTTTAAAGTTGTGCCTTTGGAAGAACTTCCAAATTTTTTTGCTGGGTATGAATAAAAAAATTAAAAAGTGCTGATTCAAATCTCACCAGTGGCAATAAACTATTTATTAAATATTTTTTATGTTATACATTCGGCATATATTTTTCTATAAATATATTTTTTCATTAAAAATCCAGAAAAACATAAAAATTATCGTTATTTGCAAAACCTTCTCAAAAGAACTTCTATGGGAGTGAAAAGGTCAGGTTTAAATTCAAGAGGGATGAAATTTAATTTAATTTTATTTTTTACTTTACTTAAATTCCAAAACTTAAATTTTCATATCAAATAGCCTAATTGCGTACTTTCTAATACTTGTCCAAACAGACTGCATCAGGGATCCCGGGATGCGTTTTAAAAGAAATGTTTGTGGACTTGTCCAAAAGCACTGTATGGGAAGTGGAAAAACAAATTATGGGGGATTCCGGGATGGTCTTTAAAAGAAATGTTTGTGCAACAACTTCCAATGTTTTTTTGCTGAAAAGGTCAAAATCTTTGGATCCAAATAATTTTTTTTTTTTTGAAAAAAAATTTAAATTAAAAAATTAATTAATTCCTTGTAATAGATTTATGACTTATTAAAATAAATTAATAAATTGAATTAACTAAACTTTTTACTCAATAATTTTTTTTTTTCAAATTCAAGTAAAGCGTTAATTTAAAATTATTTGTAAAATTACAAGTGAGTGATAGAAAATTTCGCAATATGACCAACAAAAAAAGAAATCATCATTGCGAAACTCTTATGAGTGCAGTTACTCTAAAAGTTTTTCAAGCACGTCTATTGCCACTCACAAGAAAAATCCAAGAAACCTTAAATTAAAAACTTTCCTTTTTCGCTGAGTAAGCGCAAAAACTGCGACAGAATGGTGATGGAAAATGGGTGCAGCATTGCGTTTGAAGCATTACCACAAATGCATTTCAAATAGGTCTTGGTGAAGAAACAATTTCTGCAGGGGATATCATCAAAATAAGCTGATGTTTGCAAATACATTAGCAGGCACGAAGCATCATTCATGGACAACGAATGGGCAACGTCCTTAGTTTAGATGCAATAAAAAAATGAAAAAAAAAAAAAACAAATGCTCTGGCGCTAAAGTTTTCCGTGTTACGCTGACCAAAGGAAAAGAAAAACAGCACGAATAACATCAGTGAATAGAAAACTTAAATTGAATTTGTACCAAAGATGAAATGCTCACCACAATGAAACAAACAATGAAGCCTTTCGTAAACACAGTGGTTTCTGGAATGTATATTAAACTATAAAACGGCATAAATCGTTGTTACGAATAAGAAAACACGGCGCATAATCACGGTTACCACTCGTGTCAAAATTAATCTATCAAAATTGGAAGACAATTTTACCAAAAATCCGACTTTTCTGATTACTTTGAAAAAAAATGTTTGAAATTTTGTCAAAATTTTATTTCTATAGATTTTTTTTTTATTTCAATAGATTTTTTTTTATTTCTATAGAAAATTTTCTCAAAATTTTATTTCCATAGAAAATTTTCTCAAAATTTTATTTCAATAACAAATTTTGAGAAAATTTTATTCTTATAGAAACTTTTGCCAAAATTTTATTTTATTCGTTTGTGTTTTTTATTGTTGGTTTGTACTTCAATCATATTTGTTTTTTTGATCTCAGCTTTAAAACCATTGCGTTGACTAAAATACAATAGTAGCTTAACCAACAGAGGAAAAGAACCTTTGTCAAATTTCACTTTGGGTTTAGTGAACTGCCTGAATTTATTCTAATAATTGGTTGATAGTTTTGCTGTAAGTAGAGGATGCTGATGAGGAATGTGGAAATTCCGAAACGTGAGTCCATCCAACCATCTTGCAGTCTATAGGACTTTGCCCAAATAAATTTGACAAACATTCTTTTCCTCTGTTGGTTAAGCTACTCTTGTAGTTTAGTCCACGCAATGGTTTTAAAGCTGAGATCAAAACAACAAATAAAATTTTATTTTTTATAGAAATTTTTGGCAAAATTTTATATCTATAGAAAATTTTGTCAATATTATATCTTTATAGAAAATTTTGTCAACATTTTATTTCTATAGAAAATTTTGGCAAAATTTTATTTCTATAGAAAATTTTGGCAAAATTTTATTTCTATAGAAAATTTTGTTTATGGAGACATTTTTGGCAAAATTTTAGTTATATAGAAATTTTTGTCAAAATTTTATTTCCATAGAAAATTTTGTCAAAATTTTATTTGCATAGAAACTTTTGTCAACATTATACCTTTATAGAATTTTTTTTTTATTTCTATAGAAAATTTTGGGAAAATTTTTTTTATAGGAACTTATGGCAAAATTTCAATTCTATAGAAAATGTTGTCAAAATTTTATTTCTATAGAAAATTCTTTCAAGATTATATTTTTTTAGAATATTTTGCCAAAATTTTATTTCTATAGAAAATTTTGTCAAAATTATATCTTTATACAAAATTTTGTGAACATTTTATTTCTATACAAAATTTTGTCAAAATTTTACTTCTAACCAAAATTTTGTCAAAATTTTATTTCTATAGAAAATCTTGTCAAAACTTTATTTCTATAGAAAATTTTGTCAACATTTTATTTCGATAGAAAATTGTGGCAAAATTTTATTTTTATAGAAGCTTTTGGCAAAATTTCAATTCTATAGAAAAGTTTGTCAAAATTTGGGCAAAGTTTCATTTCTATAGAAAATTTTGTCAAAATTATATCTTTATAGAAAATTTTGTGAAAATTTTATTTCTATACGAAATTTTTGCCAAACTTGATTTCTATAGAATATTTTGGCAAAATTTTATTTTTATAGAAAATTTTAACAAAATTTCAATTCTATAGAAAATTTTATTTCTATAGAAATTTTTGTCAAAATAATATCTTTATAGAAAATTTTGTCAACATTTTATTTCTATAGAAAATGTTACAAAATTTTATTTTTCTATAGAAAATTTTGGCAAAATTTCATTTATTTTGAAACTTTTGCCAAATTTTAATTTTTCTAAATAAAATTTTATTTCTGTAAAAACTTTTGACAAGATTTCAATTCAATAGAACATTTTATTTCTATAGAAAAATTTGGCAAAATTTTATTTCTATAACAAATTTTGTCAAATTTATATCTCTATATACAAAATTTGGTCAAAGTTGTATTTCTATAGAAAATTTTGGCAAAATTTTATTTTTATAACATTTTTTTTTGGAAAATATTGTCAATATTATACCTTTATAGAAATTTTTATCAAAATTTTAATTTTATAGAAAATTTTGGCAAAATTTTATATCTATAGAAAATTTTGGCACAATTTTATTTCTATAGAAAATTTTGGCAAAATTGTATTTAAATAGAAAATTTTGGCAAAATTTTATTTATACAGAAATTTTTGGCAAAATTTTAGTTATATAGAAATTTGTGGCAAAATTTTATTTTTATAGAAAGTTTTGGCAAAAGTTTATTTCCATAGAAAATTTTGTCAACATTATATCTTTATAGAATTTTTTATCAAAATTTTATTTCTATAGAAAATTTTGGCAAAATGTTATTTCTATAGAAAATTTTCGCAAAATTGTATTTCTATAAAAAAATTTGGCAAAGTTGTATTTCTATAGAAAATTTTGGTAAAATTTTATTTCTATAGAAATTTTTGGCAAAATTTTATTTCTATACAAAGTTTTGTCACAATTTCATTTCCATAGAAAATGCTGTCAAAATTATATCTTTATAAAAAATCTTGTTAAAATTTTATTTCTATCGAAAATATTGTCAAAATTATATCTTTATAGAAAATTTTTTCAAAATTTTATTTCTATAGAAAAATTTTTTTATTTCTATAGAAAATTTTATTTTTATAGAAACTTTTGGCAAAATTTCAATTGTATAGAAAATTTTGTCAAAATTTTGTTTCTATAGAAAATTTTGTCAAAATTATATCTTTATAGAAAGTTTAATGAAAATTTTATTTTTATAGAAAATTTTGGCAAAATTTCAATTCTATAGAAAATTTTATTTCTATAGAAAATTTTGTCAAAATAATATCTTTATAGAAAATTTTGTAAAAATTTTATTTCTATAGAAAATGTTGTCAAAATTTTACTTCTATGAAAAATTTTGCCAAAATTTTGATTCTATGGGAACTTTTGTCAAAATTATATTCTGATAGAAAAATTTTTCACAATTATATCCTTATAGAAAATTTTGTCAAAATTTTATTTCTATAGAAAATGTTACAAAATTTTATTTTTCTATAGAAAATGTTGGAAAAATTTCATTTATTTTGAAACTTTTGGCAAATTTTAATATTTCTAAGTAAAATTTTATTTCTGTAAAAACTTTTGGCAAGATTTTATTTTTATAGAAAATCTTGGAAAAATTTTATTTCTATAGAAAATTTTGTTATAATTGTTATTCTATAGAAAATTTTGCCAACATTTTATTTCTATAGAAAATTTTTAAAAATTTTATTTCTATAGAAAATTTTTAAAAATTTTATTTCTATAGAAAATTTTGTCAAAATTTTATTTCTATAGAAAATTTTGTAAAAATTTTATTTCTATAGAAATTTTTGTCAAAATCTTATTTCTATAGAAAATTTTGTAAACATTTTACTTCTATGGACAATTTTGTCACAAATTTTATTTCTATAGATGGCTATATCAAAACATAAACCGATAACAACCAAATTTGGCCCATCGATTTATGGACCTACAATACCTTTAGGTTGGATAAAAATAGCGACATATGTATGCTCGAGGAATCAAATCGGTGAATCGGGACCGTTATAGCCCTTTTTCGAATTCGGTCTGCCTGTACACGGAAAAAAATCCTTAGTTAAACTAACGCCAAATTGCAAAAAAAAAATTGTTTATTGCAAAACAAAAAAATATTTGTTTGTAGGTAAATTTTATTATTTTTTACTATATATGCCACAACCCAAACTCAAACATTTTATGAACTAAACGTGGACATAACGTTCAATGACCGTACATTTGAGTTCAATATGAACATAAACCGAACATGGCTATGATTTGGCACCAATTATTATACCCACCACCATAGAATGGTGACGGGGGTATAATAAGTTTGTCATTCCGTTTGTAACGCATCGAAATATCGATTTCCGACTATATAAAGTATATATATTCTTGATCAGGGAGAAATTCTAAGACGATATAACGATGTCCGTCTGTCCGTCTGTCTGTCTGTCTGTCTGTCTGTCTGTTGTAATCACGCTACAGACTTCAATAATGAAGCAATCGTGCTGAAATTTTGCACAAGCTCGTCTTTTGTCTGCAGGCAGGTCAAGTTCGAAGATGGGCTATATCGGTCCAGGTTTTGATATAGTCCCCATATAAACCGACCTCCCGATTTGGGGTCTTGGGCTTATAGAAGTCGTAGTTTTTATCCAATTTGCCTGAAATTTGAAATCTGGAGGTATTTTATGCCCATAAAGAGATGTGCCAAAAATGGTGAGTATCGGTCCACGTTTTGGTATAGCCCCCATATAGACCGATCTCCCGATTTTACTTCTTGGGCTTATAGAAACCGCAGTTTTTATTCAATTTACCTGAAATTTGAAATCTAGAGGTATTGTAGGACCACAAATACGTGTGCCAAAAATTGTGAGTATCGGTCCATATTTTGGTATAGCCCCCATATAGACCGATCTCCCGATTTTACTTCTTGGGCTTATAGAAAACGCAGTTTTTATTCAATTTACCTGAAATTGGAAATCTAGAGGTATTGTAGGACCACAAATACGTGTGCCAAAAATTGTGAGTATCGGTCCATATTTTGGTATAGCCCCCATATAGACCGATCTCCCGATTTTACTTCTTGGGTTTATAGAAACCGCAGTTTTTATTCAATTTATCTGAAATTGGAAATCTAGAAGTATTGTAGGACCACAAATATGTGTGCCAAAAATTGTGAGTATCGGTCCGTATTTTGGTATAGCCCCCATATAGACCGATCTCCCGATTTTACTTCTTGGGCTTATAGAAACCGCAGTTTTTATTCAATTTACCTGAAATTGGAAATCTAGAGGTATTGTAGGACCACAACTACGTGTGCCAAAAATTGTGAGTATCGGTCCATATTTTGGGAGAGCCCCCATATAGACCGATCTCCCGATTTGGGGTCTTGGGCTTATAGAAACCGTAGTTTTTATCCAATTTGTCTGAAATTGGAAATCTAGAGGTATTTTAGGACCATAAAGAGGTGTGCCGAAAATGGTGAGTATCGATCCATATTTTGGTATAGCCCCCATATAGACCGATTTCCCAATTTTACTTCTTGGGCTTCTAGAATCCGAAGTTTTTATCCTTTTTGCCTGAAATTGGAAATCTAGACGTATTTTCGGGTCACAAAGAGGTGTGCCAAAAATGGTGAGTATCGGTCCATATTTTAGTATAGCCCCCATAAGAACGATCTCCCGATTTAACTCCTTGGGTTTCTAGAAACCGTAGTTTTTATCTGATATGCCTGAAATTGTAAATATTCTGGTATTTTAGGCTCACAAAAACGTGTATCGGATTAAGTTTTTATCGGTCCATTTGGTAATGCCTCCATATAGACCGACTTCACTTCTTGAGGGTGTAGAAGGCGCACTGATCATGAAAATTGTTTGAAACTCAATGTAAAATTTCCAGATTTTACTTCTACAGATTTAAGATTTCAAATCAAGACGTTATTTTATAATTTTCTTGCACACTTACAAGAGATGTTAATGATTCCTCTAAACCTCAAACAAAAATGGTTCTTATAAATCCAGAATCTGATATAGTCCTCATAGGTGAAATCTTTAAATTTATCTTCGGGTTGTGTCCTCAAGTCCTCAAGCCCTCCTGAAATTTCAAAGGAAACCCTAATATTTGGTTCATGGTGGTGGGTATTTAAGATTCGGCCCGGCCGAACTTACTGCTGTATATACTTGTTTTTTTCTTTACTTTTAGTTAATTTTTTCTTCTATGAGAGGGCGTAATTTCGTGAACTGCAGTTAAAAAGTACAACAGAGCATTAAATTTTTCTGGTTTTAACAACGCTTTGTTGAAATCTCAAAATGTGAAATAAAATTAAGTTCAATTTTCACACGAGTTAGTTCATTCTTCCTATAAAGCATTGTAGACGATATAGGTTTACATAAAATAGGTTTTCACGAAAATGGCCGAGATGGTCATCAAGAGAACACCAATTATGACTTACATGAGAGAAGAAAATGACCTCTTATTTAATCTCGAATTTACTTTTCCACGACATTGTTTCTAACTACTGTGCACAGCTTTTTTTCAGTTGGGAATAATTTTAAAATCCAAAACATGTTGCTTCTAAAACTGCTAACACTGGTGTTCTAGACAACAAACAGACACCATAGTAGTCCAAGAGTTAGCCAGACTCTTGCGCCTGGGGCACTTGAGTGTAATGTGTGAATATCAGACAGTGGTGTCTGTCTGTATGCCATTACCCATAGTCCTTGAAGGGCATGCATAATAATCCTCTGTGGTAATTTGATGTCCTTAAGGCAACTTTAGTTTTTGTATTTCTTTTCACAACGAAAATGCATATAGTTTTGGTTTGGGTATCTGCTTAGATTTGCAAACAGTTTATTTGGAAATGAAAAAACAACATTGTTCAATTGAATGGAAGCTGTAGATGACTCTTTTTTGAAATAATTTTCCCAAAATGTGATAGTAGCAGTTACTTAATTGGTCTACCTTAATGGTGATATGGTTTTTTTTTTATTTCTATGGAAAATTTTGTCAAAATTTTATTTCTATAGAAAATTTTGTCAAAATTTAATTTCAATAGAAAATTTTGTCAAAATTTTATTTCTATAGAAAATTTTGTCAACATTTTATTTCTTTGGAAGATTTTGTCAAAATTTTATTTCTATAGAAAATTTGGTAAAAATTTTGTTTCTATAGAAAATTTTGTCAAAATTTTATTTCTATAGAAAATTTTGTCAAAAATTTATTTCTATAGAAAATTTTGTCAAAATTTTATTTCTATAGAAAATTTTGTCAGAATATTATTTCTATAGAATATGTTGTCAAAATTTTATTTCGATAGAAAATTTTCCTATAACTTTATATCTGTATAAAATTTTTGCACATTTTTATTTCTATAGAACATTCCTGTAAAAATTTATTTCTAAAGAACATTTTTGGAAATTTTTTCTATAGTAAATTCTTGCAACACTTTATTTCTAAGAAAATGGTTGCAAAATTTCATTTCTATAGATAAGTACAAAATTTTATTTCTACAGAAAGTGTTGTCAAAGTTTTATTTCTTTGGAAAATTTTGTCAACATTTTATTTCTATAGAAAATTTTGTTAAAATTTTAATTCTAACGAAAATTTCGTCAAAATAATATTTCTATAGAAAATGATGTCAAAATATTATTTTTTTGGAAAATTTTGTCAAAATTTTATTTCTATAGAAAATTTTGTTAAAATTTTATTTCCAAAGAAAATTTGGTCAAAATTTTATTTCTATAGAAAATTTGGTCAAAATTTTATTTCTATAGAAGATTTTGTCAAAATTTTATTTCTATAGAAAATTTTGTCAAAATTTTATTTCTATAGAAAATTGTGTCAAAATTGTATTTCTATAGAAAATTGTGTCAAAATTGTATTTCTATAGAAAATTGTGTCAAAATTTTATTTCTATAGAGAATTTTGTCAAATTTTTATTTCTATAGAAAATTTGGTCAAAATTTTATTTCTATAGAAAATTTTGTCAATATTTTATTTCTATAGAAGATTTTGTCAAAATATTATTTCTATAGAAAATGTTGTCAGAATTTTATTTCTAAAAGAAACAAAATTTTATTTCTATAGAAAATTTTAAAATTTTATTTCTATAGAAAATGATGTCAAAACTTTATTTCTTTGGAAAATTTTGTCAAAATTTTATTTCTATAGAAAATTTTGTTAAAATTTTATTTCCAAAGAAAATTTGGTCAAAATTTTATTTCTATAGAAAATTTGGTCAAAATTTTATTTCTATAGAAGATTTTGTCAAAATTTTATTTCTATAGAAAATTTTGTCAAAATTTTATTTCAATAGAAAATTTTGTCAAAATTTTATTTCTATAGAAAGTTGTGTCAAAATTGTATTTCTATAGAAAATTGTGTCAAAATTTTATTTCTATAGAAAATTTTGTCAAATTTTTATTTCTATAGAAAATTTTGTCAAAATTTTATTTCTATAGAAAATTTTGTAAAGTTTTATTTCTACAGAAAATTATGTCAAAATTTTACTTCTTCAGAAATTTTTGTCAAAATTTTATTTCTATAGAAGATTTTGTCAAAATTTTATTTCTATAGAAAATTTTGTTAAAATTTTATTCCTAAAGAAAATTTGGTCAAAATTTTATTTCTATAGAAAATTTGGTCAAAATTTTATTTCTATAGAAGATTTTGTCAATTTTATTTCTATAGAAAATTTTGTCAAAATTTTATTTCTTTGGAAAATTTTGTCAATATTTTATTTCTATAGAAAATTTTGTCAACATTTTATTTCTGTAGAAAATTTTGTCAAAATATTATTTCTATAGAAAATGTTGTCAAAATTTTATTTCTAAAAGAAACAAAATTTTATTTCTATAGAAAATTTTCCCAAACTTTATATCTGTATAAAATTTTTACACATTTTTATTTCTATAGAACATTCATGTAAAAATTTATTTCTAAAGAACATTTTAGCAATTTTTTCTATAGTAAATTTTTCCAAAAATTTATTTCTAAGAAAATGGTTGCAAATTTTCAATTCTTTAGATAATTTAAAAATTTCTTTTCTATAGATAATTTCAAAATTTTATTTCTATAGAAAATTTTGTCAAAATTTTATTTCTATAGAAAATTTTGTCAAAATTTTATTTCTATAGCAAATTTTTTCAAAATTTTATTTCTATAGAAAATTTCACCAAAATTTTATTTCTATAGAAAACGTCGTCAAACTTTTATTTCTGTAGAAAATTTTGTTAAAAGTTTATTTCTATGGAAAATTGTACCTCTTAACTGGAGAGTCAATCAATAAGATTTTTATAGTCAAATTGTGGAAAATAGGGCAACACATACCTAACTATTCAAAACTTTAAAAAATCTTACTGAATTAGTAAATATGTAAACAAAAAACTAATTTTTATATTATTTTTTGAATTGCATAGCATCGCAACAAACAAAGAGCTTCTAAAAAAGTAGTTTGGATCCCCAACTAATGCATAATGAAAAACTTTTTCGCTCCGACCAGGGGTTGAACCTGGGTTTGTTGGCACCATAACAGAACGTCTTAGCACACTCAACCACAAACGTCAATTCAAATGTTTGTGATATGATCGTAATACGACACCAAGGAATAACATTCTAATTGCTTCTCGAGATGTTCTTTATTAGTATGTTATGAACGAAAAAATAAGGAACGCAGGTTCAAATCTCACCAGCGGCTATTTTGTATTAAATATTTTTCTGAAAAAATATTATACCCTCCACCATAGGATGGGGGGTATATTAACTTTGTCATTCCGTTTGTAACACATCGAACTTCCGAACGAAACAAGCTATCGACTTGAAACTTGGCACACGTAGTTGTTATTGATGTAGGTCAGAAGGTATTGCAAATGGGCCATATCGGTCCACTTTTACGTATAGCCCCCATATAAACGGACCCCCAAATTTGGCTTGCCGATCATCTAAGAGAAGCAAATTTCATCCGATTCGGCTGAAATTTTGTACATGGTGTTAGTATACGGTCGCTAACAACCATGCAAAAATTGGTCCCCATCGGTCAATAATTATATATAGCCCCCATATAAACCGATCCCCCGATTTGGCTTGCGGAGCCTTTAAGAGAAGCAAATTTCATCCGATCCGGCTGAAATTTGGTACATGGTGTTAGTATATGTTCTCTAATGACCATGCAAAAATTGGTTCACATCGGCACATAATTATATATAGCCCCCATATAAACCGATCACCAGATTTGACCTCCGGAGCCCCTTGGAAGAGCAAAATTCATCCGATTCGGTTGAAATTTGGTACGTGATGTTAGTATATGGTATCCAACAACCATGCAGGAATTGGTTCATATCAGTCCATAATTATATATCGCCCCCATATAAACCGATCCCCAGATTTGACCCCGGGTGCCTTTCGGAGAAGCCAAATTCATCCGATCTGGTTGAAATTTGGTATGTGGTGTTAGTGTATGGCCTCTACCAACAATGCCAAAATTGGTCCATATCGGCCGATAATTATATATAGCCCCCATATAAACCGATCCCCAGATTTGACCTCCGGAGCCTCTAAGAGAAGCAAATTTCATCCGACCCGGCTGAAATTTGGTACGTGGTGTTAGTATATAGTCTCTAACAACCATGCAAGAATTGGTCCATATCGGTCCATAATTATATATATAGTCCCTATATTATCCGGAGCCTCTTGGAGGAGCAAAATTTATCCGATCCGGTTGAAATTTGCAACGTGGTGTTAGTATAAGGCCGCTAATAACCATGCCAAAATTGGTCCATATCGGTCTATAATTATATATAGCCGATCCCCAATCACACAAAAATTGGTCCATATCGGTTCATAATCATGGTTGCCACTCGAGTCAAAAATAATCTACCAACATTTTATTTTTATAGAAAATTTTGTCAAAATTTTATTTCTATAGAAAATGTTGTTAAAATTTTATTTCTATAGAAAATTTTTCCAAATTTTATTTCTATAGAATTTTTTTCTCCAAATTTTACGTCTATAGAAAATGTTGTCAAAATTTTATTTCTATAGAAACTTTAAACTTAATTATATTTAATCGGCCTTTTGTGATTAATATATACCACATATGGACTATGTGGTATATATTACGGTGTTAGGAAGTTTTAAGATACCTTGTCATCGGCAAGTGTTACCGCAACCCAGGTAATTCGATTGTGGATGACAGTCTTCAGTAGTAGTTTCTACGCAATCCATGGTGGAGGGTACATAAGCTTCGGCCTGGCCGAACTTACGGCCGTATATACTTGTTTTTAGATTTCGGTTTATTACTACATTAGTGCAACAACAATTCAATTTTTTTTGCTAATTTAAGAACATTCAATTTTTGCAATTTGATATATTGTGTTTAGAAAATTCAGACCGAAACATATTTCTTTTACATCGGAATATATGAACAACATATTTTTCTATCCTTGTAGACATTTACAACCTATATTTTTAAGGATTGATGGAATATGTTCATACCATTTATAAATTCCATCATTGAAAAATTCTTGTGAACACCATATATTAAATAGATACAACAATCTATTTAATATATGGTGTTCACAAGTAAGGCAAGTGTAATGCCAAATCAACCATAGAGTATTAGATTCATAGTATATTTTATTCAAA
Organism: Haematobia irritans; assembly: GCF_050003625.1. Lineage (NCBI taxonomy): Eukaryota > Metazoa > Arthropoda > Insecta > Diptera > Muscidae > Haematobia > Haematobia irritans. The sequence continues at coordinate 116,874,851 of NC_134399.1, read as the reverse complement.
TTAATATAACCGTAAACTTTTTAAATATCGAAATCTCCAATAACTAACATTGACATTTACATTATAAATTTGTTGAAAGCCATAGTGCCAGTTAACACAGCATGTAACCCAATCAAGAGAATGATGGAATAAATAAAATCTAAAGAAAGCTTAATAGTAAATATCTTCAATAACCAGTATAATGACTTATTTAAAATTCATAACTCATATATTATGGAGGGATTAACTCAATATAGGCGGTTCCCAACGGTTGTATAAAATGCCAACTTATGCATAAAATCGTTTTAGTCGTTTATGAACATGCCTATTACACCTGTCCATCATATAGCTGCGAGCTGCGATAGGACTATATCAATGAAATTTATAGCAAATCAGAATGACTGATTAAAGTTAATCATTGTGATTGATTTCAGCTACTGTATATCATGATGAACGATAGGTGTTTTAGTGGTTCTTTTAGGTCATAAAACAATCTCATGAATATGATGAGTGATACAAACCTTTAGGCACGTTTTCTTTCTTCGATAACATAAAATCAATATATCAAACTTAGTTTACAATTTTTACTCTGTTTCTTCAATTCAAAATTTAATATATTTATTTCAGATGTAAAATACACTAAAAATTTGTTTGAGATGACAATTATAATGTCTACCAGTATCTAAAGAACAAATGGGCTAGAGAATCTTAAATGACTAGGTTCATTGGAAAGGGCTTGAGCTCAACTTTGTAAAAATTTTTTGAACATTTTATTTTCTAATTTGCGCTTTTCACAAATACTTTTCTAATGAAGACTTTCATGGGTATGAAAGTTGAGCTCAAGTCCTTTCCAATGAACCTAGTCTCTATACCGCACGCGGCTTAGTTTTGGCACAGTGGGCCCGTTTTGAAAAGTTATCGAAAATTTTATTTTCCAATTTGCGCGTTTCACAAATACTTTTCTAATGAAGACTTTCATGGGTATGAAAGTTGAGCTCAAGTCCTCTCCAATGAACCTAGTCTCTATACCGCACGTGGCTTAGTTTTTGAATAATAAGCAAAATACTAAAAATCCAAATTCGAATTTGAAAAATATTTTTGGTGGTGGTTTGTGTCTCAGCTAAGTTCTTGCTGCAAATTTCAAAATCGAATTTATCTTCACACACATACATATTTTGTGGTCCATGTTTTGGTATAGCCCTTATACACAGAAACAACATCACCAAAATATTTCCAATTAAAAAATTACATGCATCTGAAAACCTTTTCAATTAAAAAACTTGAAAAGTTGAAAAAAATCTTAAGGGCTAAATCATGGTCAATATTACTACAGTTTAGTTTATTTTGCAATGGAAAAAGGTTCACGGTTTTTTCAGTGTATAGACTCAAAATTTAAGTTGGCTAATGCTCTAGGGTGGAACACAATTTTAGTAAAAAACAAGTCTAAAGTCGGGCGGGGCCGACTATATTATACCCTGCACCACTTTGTAGATCTAAATTTTCGATACCATATCACATCCGTGTTGAGGGTTATATATGAAGGTTTGTCCCAAATACATACATTTAAATATCACTCGATTTGGACAGAATTTGATAGACTTTTACAAAATCTATAGACTGAAAATTTAAGTTGGCTAATGCACTAGGGTGGAACACAATGTTAGTAAAAAACAAGTAGGGAAAGTCTAAAGTCGGGCGGGGCCGACTATATTATACCCTGCACCACTTTGTAGATCTAAATTTTCGGTACCATATCACATCCGTCAAATGTATTGGGTGCTATATATAAAGGTTTGTCCCGAATACATACATTTAAATATCACTCGATTTGGACAGAATTTGATAGACTTTTACACAATCTATAGACTCAAAATTTAAGTTGGCTAATGCACTAGGGTGGAACACAATGTTAGTAAAAACAAGTATATACAGCACTAAGTTCGGCCGGGCCGAATCTTAAATATATACAGCACTAAGTTCGGCCGGGCCGAATCTTAAATACCCACCACCATGAACCAAATATTAGGGTTTCCTTTGAAATTTCAGGAGGGCTTGAGGACACTTCCCGAAGATAAATTTAAAGATTTCACCTATGAGGACTATATCAGATTCTGGATTTATAAGAACCATTTTTGTTTGAGTTTTAGAGGAATCATTAACATCTCTTGTAAGTGTGCAAGAAAATTATAAAATAACGTCTTGATTTGAAATCTTAAATCTGTAGAAGTAAAATCTGGAAATTTTACATTGAGTTTCAAGCAATTTTCGTGATCAGTGCGCCTTCTACACCCTCAAGAAGTGAAGTCGGCATTACCAAATGGACCGATAAAAACTTAATCCGATACACGTTTTTGTGAGCCTAAAATACCAGAATATTTACAATTTCAGGCAAGTCAGATAAAAACTACGGTTTCTAGAAACCCAAGTAGTTAAATCGGGAGATCGTTTTTATGGGGGCTATACTAAAATATAGACCGATACTCACCGTTTTCGGCACACCTCTTTATGACCCGAAAATACCTCTAGATTTCTAATTTCAGGCAAATAGCATAAAAACTTCGGATTCTAGAAGCCCAAGAAGTAAAATCGGGAAATCGGTCTATATGGGGGCTACACCAAAATATGGACCGATACTCACCATTATCGGCACACCTCTTTATGGTCCTAAAATACCTCTAGATATCCAATTTCAGACAAATTGGATAAAAACTACGCTTTCTATAAGCCCAAGACCCCATATCGGGAGGTCGTTTTATATGGGGACCATACCAAAACATGGACCGATACTCACAATTTTTGGCACACGTATTTGTGGTCCTACAATACCTCTAGATTTCCAATTTCAGGTAAATTGAATACAAACTGCGGTTTCTATAAGCCCAAGAAGTACAATCGGGAGATCGGTCTATATGGGGGCTATACCAAAACATGGACCGATACTCGTCATTTTTGCCACACCTCTTTATGGTCATAAAATACCTCTAGATTTCAAATTTCCGGCAAATTGGATAAAAACTACGATTTCTATAAGCCCAAGACCCCAAATCGGGAGGTCGGTTTATATGGGGACTATATCAAAACCTGGACCGATATAGCCTATCTTCGAACTTGACCTGCCTGCAGACAAAAGACGAGTTTGTGCAAAATTTCAGCACGATTGCTTCATTATTGAAGACTGTAGAGTGATTACAACAGACAGACAGACAGACAGACAGACAGACGGACAGACGGACATGCTTATATCGTCTTAGAATTTCTCCCTGATCAAGAATATATATACTTTATATAGTCGGAAATCGATATTTCAATGCGTTACAAACGGAATGACAAACTTATTATACCCCCGTCAGCATTCTATGGTGGTGGGTATAAAAATATGGGAAACATTTAAATCTGAAGCAATTTTAAGGAAACTTCGCAAAAATTTATTTATGATTTATCACTCAATATATATGTATTAAAAGTTTAGGAAAATTAGAGTCATTTTTACACCTTTTCGACTAAGAAGTGGCGATTTTACAAGGAAAATATTGCTATTTTGACCATTTTTGTCGAAATCCGAAAAACATATATATGGGAGCTATATCTAAATCAGAACCGATTCCAACCAAATTTGGCACGCATAGCAACAATGCTAATTCTACTCCCTGTGCAAAATTTCAATAAAATCGGAGTTAAAAATTGGCCTCTGTGGTCATATGAGTGTAAATCGGGCGAAAGCTATATATGGGAGCTATATCTAAATCTGAACCGATTTCACCCAAATTTGGCACGCGTAGCTACAATGCTAAATCTACTCCCTGTGCAAAATTTCAATTAAATCGGAGTAAAAGATTGGCCACTGTGGTCATATGAGTGTAAATCGGGCGAACGATATATATGGGAGCTATATCTAAATCTGAACCGATTTCAATAAAATTTGGCGCACTTAACTACACTACTAATTGTACTCCTAGTGCAAAATTTCAACCAAATTGGAGTAAAACTCTGGCTTCTGGGACCGTATTAGTCCATATCGGGCGAAAGATGTATATGTGAGCTATATCTAAATCTGAACCGATTTTAACCAAATTTTGCACGCATAGTTACAATGCTAATTATACTCCCTATGCAAAATTTCAACTAAATCGGAGCAAACAATTGGACTCTGTGGGCAAATGAGTGTAAATCGGGGGAAATCTATATATGGGAGCTATATCTAAATCTGAACCGATTTGTTGCAAGTTTTTCGAGACCCAAAAAATATTCGGATGTACGGAATTTGAGGAAGATCGGTTGATATACACGCCAATTATGACCAGATCGGTGAAAAATATATATGGCAGCTATATCTAAATCTGAACCGATTTTTTCCAAAATCAATAGGAATCGTCTTTGAGCCTAAACAGGACCCTATACTAAATTTTAGGATAATCGGACTAAAACTGCGAGATGTACTTTGCACACAAAAATACATCAATAGACAGACGGACAGACAGACAGACTTTCAGCCGGATGGAATGAAATTTGCTTCTTTTAGAGGCTCCGCAAGCCAAATCGGGGGATCGGTTTATATGGGGGCTATATATATTTATGGACCGATGTGGACCAATTTTGGCGTGGTTGTTAGATACCATATACCAACACCATGTTCCAAATTTCAACCGGATCGGATGAAATTTGTTTCTCTTAGAGGCTCCGCAAACCAAATCTGGGGATCGGTTTATATGGGGGCTATATATAATTATGGACCGATGTGGACCAATTTTTGCATGGTTGTTAGAGACCATATACCAACACCATGTACCAAATTTCAACCGGATCGGATGAAATTTGTTTCTCTTAGAAGCTCCGCAAGCCAAATCGGGGGATCGGTTTATGTGGGGGCTATATATAATTATGGACCGATGTAGACCAATTTTTGCATGGTTGTTAGAGACCATATACCAACACCATGTACCAAATTTCAGCAGGATCGGATGAAATTTGCTTCTCTTAGAGGATCGGCAAGCCAAATTTTGGGGTCCGTTTATATGGGGGCTATACGTAAACGTGGACCGATATGGCCCATTTGCAATAGCATCCGACCTACATCAATAACAACTACTTGTACCAAGTTTCAAGTCGATAGCTTGTTTCGTTCGGAAGTTAGCGTGATTTCAACAGACGGACGGACGGACATGCTTTGATCGACTCAGAATTTCACCACGACCCGGAATAGATATACTTTATGGGGTCTTAGAGCAGTATTTCAATGTGTTACAAACGGAATGACAAAATTAATATACCCCCATCCTATGGTGGAGGGTATAATAATAATATTTAACTACAAATAAATAAGTTTTTGTCAATAAAAATAAGTTAAATAACTCGTTAATTTAACTACGGACGTTTTTTGCAGTGCACGGCAGTAAGATCAACCAGGCCGAATCTTATGTACCTCCCACCATGGATTGCGTAGAAAATTCTGTGGTTACATTTGCAAAGTATTAAAACTTCTAAACATTTTCTTAGTCCATATGAGAAATTTTAAGGTATCCTCTCGGAATACCGTTTAGCAAAACCCACACTACCTATCAAATACATTTTGGTCTTGATAGCATGTTCAGCTTATAAAAAATCGATAAGCTCTCGCGGCACCTGTGAAATATTAAGGATTCAAGCAAAAACTATTAAATAGATGATATTTATATATAACCCAAAAATGTAAGCATCCAAGCGAATTTACAAAATTAGGTCAATTTATTCATTAAAGAAAGTTGTTTGACTTGTAAAACATTGAAATTAATAATTCTGATCAATTTACATAAGCGTTGTTAGGCAGATTGTTTTTTTAGAATATATTTACTGTAAATAGGCCTAAATAAGAAATATGCATATTTAAAAAGCGAAAATATGTTAATCCAGTTATAAACTTCTAATATCACTGTAAATAACTACTACAACTGGTAGCTAATGTTTAAATCAAATAATACCAAGCTTTCAAGAAGCCTATACAATAATATACTTTAGAAAACGGCAAATATCTTTGCTATGTTAATGATTTGTTGAGTAGAATTTTATGATATAAATAAATAATAATTTAAAGCAAATAAAATAAAAACTACTTTTCATATTAGCCCGATATCTTCACAAGCAATTTACGTCCGAATGTATGATTTTACTTTTAATTTTTCTTCGAGCTTTTTTTCGATAAAGAAGATTGAGGAATTTTCTTAATTGTGTCAGTAAAAAGATAATACTAGAAACTAATCTATACAAGTCTAATTACATATGTTTCAGTCCGGGCGAGTGGACATTTATATAGAATTGTAAGTCCCTACACACTGAAAAAAATATTAATCTAATATGGAAGATTATGCATCTTAAAATTTAGGACTCGAAATTTACGCAATGCTAAGGACTAAATTCTTTCAAATAATGACATTTTAATTAAAAGAAAGTTTATAATCCTTGCTTCAAAAATTTTTTTTCATTAAATTTAGAACACAAATCTTGAGATTTTGCGTCCCTCTGTTGAAGTTGTAGATCTTTGAAGTAAGGCAAATGTTCATTAAAATAAAGAAAAATATTTTTAATTTAAAGAAATCGTCTTTAACTCATGAATTTTTAAATTTAAGATAAAAATGCTTCAAATATAGGCTAAGACTTATTTTAAGGATTTGCATCTTTGGCTTAATTTTTATACCCTCCATCAGAGGATGGGGGGTATATTAACTTTGTCATTCCATTTGTAACACATCGAAATATTGCTCTAAGACCCCATAAAGTATATATATTCTAGGTTGTGGTGAAATTCTGAGTCGATCTAAGCATGTCCGTCCGTCTGTTGAAATCACGCTAACTTCCGAACGAAACAAGCTATCGACTTGAAACTTGGCACAAGTAGTTGTTATCGATGTAGGTCGGATGGTATTGAAAATGGGCAAAATCGGTCCACTTTCACGTATAGCCCCCATATAAACGGACCCTCAGAGTTGGCTTGCGGAGCCTCAAAGAGAAGCAAATTTCATCCGCTCCGGCTGAAATTTGGTACATAATGTTGGTATATGGTCTCTAACAACCATGCAAAAATTGGTCTACATCGGTCCATAATTATATATAGCCCCCATATAAACCGATCCCCAGATTTGGCTTGCGGAGCCTCTAAGAGAAGCATATTTCATCCGATCCGGCTGAAATTTGGTACATGGTGTTGGTATATGGTCTCTAACAATCATGCAAAAATTGGTCCACATCGGTTCATAATTATATATAGCCCCCATATAAACCGATCTCCAGATTTGGCTAATGAAGCCTCAAAGAGAAGAAAATTGCATCCGATCCGGCTGAAATTTGGTACACGGTGTTGGTATATGGTCTCTAACAATCATGCAAAAATTGGTCCACATCGGTCCATAATTATATATAGCCCCCATATAAACCGATCTCCAGATTTGGCTTGTGAAGCCTCAAAGAGAAGCAAATTGCATCCGATCCGGCTGAAATTTGGTACATGGTATTGGTATATGCACGCTCACAAAAAATCGTTTCTGTAACATATACTCCCAAACATATTTTGCTTCAAGCATATATATTTTTGGGTATTGCCCAAACATTTATATGTTTGATCTCTTCCAATATATAATATGTTTGAAAGCATATTGGTCTAAACAATATATGTTTGGGTAGTCTAAGTTCCAAACATTTTTTATTTTTGCATCCAAATTCAATAATGTTGTCTTCCAAAAAACAATATGTTATTATGTGAACATATAATATGTTTGGAAGCATTATATGCTTAAAAAATATTATATGCTTAAAAAAAATTCTCCCAAACAATATTGTGCTCAAATTTTTATTTATTTATTTATATATTTACAATCATAATGAATTATGAAAATAAACAGGTAATATAGGTGCTAACAACATAGGTTTTCGACCTGAATGCTCAAATTTTTGTTTCTGCCCAATTGTATATTCCCCCACATCTTTCTCACTTCCACGAGATTTTTTAGTTCTTAGCACCTTTTTCTGTAATACAAACATTGTAGAAGAAATTATTCAATTGTATGATTTTTTTTATTTTAATTTTACCTTTTGCCGGACGGGGATTCGAACAGCGGACCACACAGTTTGTAAGGATCAAAGAAGTAGCTGATCAATTGCCCAAGGAAAAATAAAATGTTAATTTTGTAATAAAAAGCAACAACCACCAACTTAATTCAATATCGCTCCCTGTTAAATAGCGCTCCAAGCTACTAAACACATATTTGTTTATAGGCTATTTCTAAATTAATATATGTTTGCATCCAAGCATATTATATTTACAAACATTTTATGTCCCAAACATAATATGTTCTAACATATTAACATATATGTCCCAAACATGTTATGCTAGTTTATGAACATTATATGCTTGCACTCAAAAATATTGTGTTTAAAAATGTGTGTTCCAAACATATAATGTTTATAGCCAAACATATGAAAAACAGTCTTTTTCATCCGTGTGGTCTCTAGCAATCGTGCAAAAATTGGTCCATATCGGTCCATATTTATATATAGCCCCCATATAAAACTTTCTCCAGATTTGACCTCCGGAGCCTCTTGGAGAAGCAAAATTCATCCGATCCGGTTCAAATTAGGAACGTGGTGTTAGTATATGGTCGCTAACAACCATACCAAAATTGGTCCAATCACACAAAAATGGGTCCATATCGGTTCATAATCATAGTTGCCACTAGAGCCAAAAATAATCTACCAAAATTTTATTTCTATAGAAAATTTTGTTAAAATTTTATTTCTGTAGAAAATTTTGTCAAAATTTTATGTCTACTTTGTCAATCTGAATTATATACGTATTGGATCGATCTTTTTTGATTTAATATATACCACGTATGGACTTACATACAATTTAGAAGATGGTGTTAGGAGGTTTTAAGATACCTTGCCATCGGCAAGTGCTACCGCAACTTAAGTAATTCGATTGTGGGTGGCAGTGTTTAGAAGAAGTTTCTACGCAATCCATGATGGAGGGTACATAAGCTTCGGCCTGGCCGAACTTATGGCCGTATATACTTGTTTTTTTTTTAACATTAAGAAAACAGTTTTTACTTTAAAGTACTTGGCATAATTTGGATTTTGAAACTGGAATTTTTTTTGTACATGAATACCTTTATTAATATATCGCAAACAAAGAAAAAAAGTCGATGAATGAGATCTGTATCCAGTTTTAATTTTATCGATCCTATATTTAAAGCCAGAGAGGTCCCTAAAAAATGTCTTTATTTTAAAGAAGCCGCATCTTTGGCTCGGAATTAATACCAAAATCCTTAAAGGAAGGTCAAAAATCTTTGGATCAAAGTAAATTTTTTTTGAGTGCGAGGATGTGTTTGGTGGATAATGTTTCACACTGAAAAAAACAGTGAACCCACCAGGAAGAAAAATTTCGGTTAATTTTCGAAAATTTGGAATATTTTTAGACAATTTTAACTAAACAGTAACCAACGCTGGCATCACGCCGATGTCATAAAAATAAGTGAATATTTTTCGACAAATTCAAGAAAATATATTTGAGATAATTAAGTTTTTTTCACTTGTTAAAGAAAATTTTGTAGTTTGAAGGAAAAACTTGGAGTTCAAAATTGCAAGAATGTCTTTAGTGACATACGAAGTTCATGATGAACGCATTTGTAGTAAAATTTACAAATATAAAGAAATATTGAACTATTATGTGGAAGACACGAATTTAGTTAATCTTTATCCTTCATTTTTGTATATTTTTTTCCTCGGTTTTAGTTAATTTAACTAACGTACACAAAAAAATATTAGAGTAGAGGAAACTTTCTCCAAACATAATAATTCCATGAACTAAACGAAAGTTAAATTGGCTTTAGTGAAATAAAGAGTTCACTTTTTTTTTGAGTGCATGTACTCAAAAAAAAACTTCCTTGGATCCAAAGATTTCGACCTTCCCTTAAAGATTTTGGTATTGATTCCAAGCCAAAGATGCGTCTTTAAATAAAGAAATTTTTTCCGATCTATCTGACTTTAAATCTACGACAAATAAAATTCAAATTAGGATACAGATCTCATTTATCAAATGTTCATTCTCTTTTCGCGATTTATCACCTACAAACAAATTCCACTTTAAAAATCCAAATTATAACAGATATTTCAACGTAAAAATGTTTTTTTAATTCAAAAAAAAAAAAAGAAACAAGTATATACGGCCGTAAGTTCGGCCAGGCCGAATCCTATGCACCCTCCACCATGGATTGCGTAGAAAATTCTACGAAAGACTGTCATCCACAATTACTTGGGTTGTGGTATCTTAAAACCTCTTAACATCGTTTTCTAAATTGTGAGTTAGTTAGTCCATACGTGGTAGAGAGCTAATATGGGGGCTATTTCCAATTATGAACTTGATATGGACCAATTTTTGTGTGATTGGGGATCGATTTATCTGAGGGCTATATATAACTATAGACCGATATGGACCTAGTTAGGCATGGCTGTAAACGGCCATATACTAGCACAATGTACCAAATTTCAACTAACTCGGATGAAATTTGGTCCTCCAAGAGGCTCCAAAACCAAATCTCGGGATCGGTTTCTATGGGGGCTATATATAATTAGGGACTGATATGGACCACTTTTGGCATGGCTGTTAAATAGTTATCATATACTACCACCACGTACCAAATTTCAACCAGATCGCATAAATTTTACTTCTCCTAAAGGCAACGGAGGTCAAATCTGGGCATTGGTTTAAATGGGGGCTATATATAATTATGGACCGATTTCGACCAATTTTTGCATAGGTGTTTGAGGCCATATATTAACACTACGTACGAAATGTCAACTGAATCAGATGAATTTTGGTCTTCCAAGAGGCTCCGGAGGTCAAATCTGGTGATCGGTTTATATGGGGGCTATATATAATTATGAACCGATATGGTCCATTTTTTGCATGGTCATTAGAGACCATCTACTAACACCATGTACCAAATTTCAGCCGGATCGGATGAAATTTGCTTCTCGTAGACGCTCCGCAAGCCAAATCGGGGGATCGGTTTATATGGGTGATATATATAATTAGGGACCGATGTGGACCAATTTTTGCACGGTTGTTAGAGATCATATGCTGACACCATGTACCAAATTTCAGCCGGATCGGATAAAATTTGTTTCTTTTAGAGTCCCTGCAAGCCAAATTTGGGGGTCCGTTTATATGGGGGCTATACGTAAAAGTGGACCAATATGGCCCATTAGCAATACCATCTGATCTACATCAATAACAACTAATTGTGCCAAGTTTCAAGTCGATAGCTTGTTTCATTCGGAAGTTAGCGTGATTTCAACAGACGGACGGACGGACATGCTCAGATCGACTCAGAATTTCACCACGACCCAGAATATATATACTTTATGGGGTCTTAGAGCAATATTTCGATGTGTTACAAAAGGAATGACAAAGTTAATATACCCCCATCCTATGGTGGATGGTATAAAAAGGCCGATTAAATACGTATATATTTCAGTTTGACAACATTTTCTATAGAAATAAAATTTTGGGTAAAATTTTCTATAGAAATTAAATTTTGCAAAATTTTCTACAGAAATACCATTTTGACAAAATTTTCTATGGAAATAAAATTTTGACAAATTCTATAGACAATTTTGTCAAAAGTTTATTTCTATAGGAAAACTTTTGACAAAATTGTCTATAGAAATAAAATTTTGACACAAATTTCTATAGCAATAATAGTTTGACAAAATTTTCTATAGAAAAAAAATTGAAAAAATATTCTATAGAGATAAGATTTTGACAAAATTTTCTATGGAGATAAAATTTTGACAAAATTTTCTATAGAGATAAAATTTTGACAAAATTTTCTATAGAGATAAAATTTTAACAAAATTGTCTATGGAAATAAAATTTTGACACAAATTTCTATAGCAATAATAGTTTCACAAAAGTTTATATAGAAAAAAAAAATTTAAAAAAATTTCTATAGAAATGAAATTTTGAAAAATTTTCTACAGAAATACTATTTTGGCAAAATCTTTTATAGAGATAAAATTTTGACAAAATTTTCTATAGAGATAAAATTTTGACAAAATTTTCTATAGAAATAAAATTTTGGCAAATGTTACTATAGAAATAAAATTTTGATAAAATTGTGTATGGAAATAAAATTTTGACAAAATTTTCTATAGAAATAAAATTTAAAAAAACAAATTGTCCATACAAATAAAACTTTGACAATATTTGCTATAGAAATAACATTCTGAAAAATATTTTCTATAAAACTAAAATGGTAACAAACTTTTGTACAAAAATAAAAATTTGCGAAAATTTTTTATAGAATTGAGATTTTGAAAATATTTTCTATAAAAATAAAATTTTATGAAAATATTCCATAGAAATAAAATTTTGACAAAATTGTCTATGGAAATAAAATTTTGACAAAAATTTCTATAGCAATAATATTTTGACAAAATTTTCTTTAGTAATAAAATTTTGACAAATGTTCCTATAGAAATAAACTTTTGACAAAATTGTCTATAGAAATAAAATTTTGACACAAATTTCTATAGCAATAACAGTTTGACAAAACTTTCTATAGAAAAAAAAATTTTAAAAATTTTCTATACAGATAAAATTTTGACAAAATTTTCTAAACAGATAAAATTTTGACAAAATTTTCTATAAAAATAGAATTTTTAAAAAATTTTCCATACAAATAAAATTTTGACAATATTTGCTATAGAAATAAAATTTTGACAAATTTGTGTATAGAAATAAAATTTTGACACAAATGTCTATAGCAATAATAGTTTGACAAAAGTTTCTATAGAAAAAAAGTGAAAAAAATTTCAATAGAAATGAATTTTTGAAAATTTTTGTACAGAAATACAATTTTGACAAAAATTTTTTATATAGATAAAATTTTGACAAAATTTTCTATAGAGATAAAATTTTGACAAATGTTCCTATAGAATTAAAATTTTGATGAAATTGTCTATGGAAATAAAATTTTGACAAAATTTTCTATAGAAATAATTTTTTTAAAAAATTGTCCATACAAATAAGATTTTGACAATATTTGCTATAGAAGTAACATACTGAAAAAAAATTTTTTCTATAAAACTAAAATGGTAACAAAATTTTCTACAAAAATAAAAATTAGCGAAAATATTTTATAGAATTGGGATTTTGAAAATATTTTCTATAAAAATAAAATGTTATGAAAATATTCCATAGAAATAAAATTTTGAGAAAATTTTCTATAGAACAATAATTACTATGTATATAGAAATAAATTTTTGACAAAAGTTTCTATAGAAATAAAATTTTGACAAACTTTTCTGTATAAATTTAATTTTGGTTAACATTTTCTTTAGAAATGAAATTTTGACAAAATTTTCTATAGAAATAAAATTTTGCAAAATTTTCTATAGAAATGAAATTTTGTAAAATTTTCTTCAGAAGTACAATTTTGACAAAATTTTCTACAGAAATAAAATCTTCACGAAATTTTCTATAAAAATAAAATTTTGAAAAATTTTCTATAGAAAAAAAATTATAAAATTTTCTATAGAAAAAAAAATTGACAAAATTTTATAGAAAAAAATCTTCACAAAATTTTTATAGAAATAAAATCTTTACAAAATTTTCTATAGAAATAAAATTTTGACAATTTTCTCAAAATAAAATGTTGACAAAATTTTCTATAAAAATAAAATGTTGACAAAATTTTCTATAGGAATGAAATTGTGACAAAATTTTCTATAGAAACAAAATTTTGACAAAATTTTCTGTAGAAATAAAATTTTGGTCAACATTTTCTATAGAAATAAAATTTTGATAAAACTCTCTATAGAAATAAAATTTTGGTTAACATTTTCTTTAGAAATAAAATTTTGACGAAATTTTCTATAGAAGTAAAATTTTCAAAATTTTCTATAGAAATAAAATTTTGGGTTAAATTTTCTATAGAAATGAAATTTTGGGTTAAATTTTCTACAGAAGTACAATTTTGACAAAATTTTCTACAGAAATAAAATCTTCACGAAATTTTATATAGAAATAAAATTTTGAGAAAATTTTCTAAAGAAAAAAATTACAAAATTTTCTATAGAAAAAAAATGTTGACAACATTTTTATAGAAAAAAAAATTTGACAAAATTTTTATAGAAAAAAAATGTGACAAAATTTTTATAGAAATAAAATCTTCACAAAATTTTCTATAGAAATAAAATTTTGACAATTTTCTCAAAATAAAATGTTGACAGAATTTTCTATAGAAATAAAATGTTGACAAAATTTTCTATAGTAATGAAATTTAGGCAAAATTTTCTATACAAATAAAATTTTGACAAAATTTTCTGTATAAATAAAATTTTGATAAAATTTTCTGTAGAAATAAAATTTTGAATAAATTTTCTATAGAAATAAAATTTTGGTTAACATTTTCTATAGGAATAAAATTTTGCAAAATTTTCTATAGAGATAAAATTTTGCAAAATTTTCTATAGAAATAAAATGTTGACAAAATTTTCCATAGAAATTAAATTTTATCTAAATGTTTTACTATTCCTTGGCAAACCCCTTAGTATAGTTCATTCACAAGGGCAAATTAAAACACTAGAAATTTCTTCCAAAACTCCATGGAATTTCCTTATAAGAATTTGCCCTAGAAATATTTCTTGTAAATGAATTTAATTAAATCAATAAATATGCATATATGAATAAATAGCGACATTTATTGCTTTCTCCAAAAGAGATGACCCGAGTTAATGACCCGAAGTTGTGGATTTGTGCAAATCAATAGGACCGCTAAAGCTTAAAGTGATTCTGGGTCACATGTAACTCAGATATGAATGAATTAAATTTTGCTATCACTCCATATTAACTTGGCTAGAATGTAGACGACGCTTTGTTGCTAAACGAACTACTGACCCACCCAATAAAAATATGACACCAACTACAATGGCATATAGAGCGAACCGCTAGTGGTGGTAGGGCTTTTGTTTTACATGACGATGAGGGTTTTTTGTAAATTTACATTTGACCACAAGATTTACGAAAACAGCAACAACGGCGATATTTAATAATCTGAAATATAAATGGCTAATTTGCAATCAGCGATAGATTTTTTTTTTGGGGGGGTTTAGAAGATTTGTTCTTGTAACTCTGGCATATGGTGGGAACTTTGACACAAAGGGTGACTTTCTACAATGGCCCGGTGGGGGCCATAGCAGATTTTTGTGATATAAAATACCTGGAGAAAGGTGGCTATCATCATCATTCACCCATCGTCTTCTATCTGTAGAACAACGATTAGGTGTGACACAAAGGGATTTGTGGATACCAAAGCAAATCAAGGGATAGGAATTTTTAAAAATCGAACTCTTGGATATCATTTCGCCGAAGTTTTAAGACAAAAAGCGAAATGAATTTTAAGAGTTTGCTAGTAGTTCTGCTGGTTGGTACAGCCATTACTTGGCAATTGGCTGGTAAGTACAGAACGACGACCCGCCGTTGGGGATAGTTCTTTAGAAACTCAACTCTAATCGTTCTATTCTTTCACACACAGATGCCAAGGAACAGCAGTTGGGCTATAAACTGTACGCAAGACAACCTCAGGCTCACGTTGGACGTTCGGCTGATATTTTGAACAAATTTAGTTTGCTCAAGGGAACAACAACAACATCGACTATTTTGCCACCTCCACCACCAATTACACCTTCAATTTTACCACCACCGCCACCTACTATTATAACTCCACCAACGGGGGTTGTGACGCCACCAGGAGTGCCACCTCCACCACCACCAACTGGTACCGCCACAGGAACAGGTACTGCTGCACCTCCACCAACAACAGGAACACCACCACCACCTCCTCCACCACCACCTCCACCACCACCACCACCAACACCATCAGGAACTCCTCCACCACCTCCTCCTCCACCACCATCGGGAACACCTCCACCACCTCCTCCGCCGCCACCACCCCCACCACCACCACCACCACCACCACCGCCACCACCACCTCCAGCATCTCGTTATCAAGATGATAATGATGATGGAAAGAAGGATAATGAAGTCATCGTCAAGAAGACTACTGAAGAACGAAATGAGCTTGTAGCTAAGGATGACGACGATGATGATGAAGACGATGATGCCGAAGGTCAAGAAAGAGCTTTGGAATTAGACGAAAATCACAATGAATTGGAAGAAGTTGCCGATGAGGAATCGGCACGTGCTGCTAGTCCTCAACGTAGGCGTAGACGACTAAGGCTTCAACGCCGTAAGCGACGCCAACAAATGCGCAGACGTAGACGCAGACGTCAACAACTTCGCCGTCTAAAGAAACGCAGGGGCAGCAAACGTAAGACACGTGTAAGCAAAATTACAAAGAAATTGCGTCGTCGTCGCCGTCTTCGTCGTCTTCGCCGTTTGAGGAAACAGCGTTTGAGGAAACGTGGTTCCAAGAAGGGCAAACGCGGTGTATCCAAGAAACGTAGCCATAAAAGACGCATGCAAAGACGTAAACGTAAACAACGCAGGCTCCGTAAGCAACGCAAAATGCGCAGGCAACGTAGACGCAAGCAACGCTTGATCAAGAAACGTAAACAAATGCGTTTGCGCAAACAGAAACGTAACGCACGTAAACGTTTGCAACGCATTCAGCGCAAATTGGGTCGTCGTGGTGGACGCAGAGGTCGCTCTGGTTTCCAACAACGCCTACGACCTGCTCACGCTTAAACAAATGGAAATGGAAATAAAGACAATGATTTGATTTAATGTGAAAATATTTGGGATTTTCTTTAATACGTTTAGCGTAAAGGGTTAAAATGTTTCAGGCTAAAAATCGCCTCATTGAATAGGGTCAATGTAATTAAGAGTTACCATCCATGAGAATATCTCGATAATGAAATCGGTTCATTCAGGGGCATAGGATGAAAAGTTGAGAAACCCAAGATGAGGTTTTGTAATCCTCAAAGTCCACTAATCAACTTTGAAAGTTTTTCAAAATGGGTCCATCAAGGTTTGCCAAAATCAAATAGGCGACTTTTGAGTTTTTCAACTATTCCTGCAAATAGGGACTTTTTGACTTTAAGAAAGCCCCTGTTTACAGGATGGCTGATATGTAATGCGTCACTAAAGAGTTAAATTTTTCTAATTTTACTTTTTCAAAATCAAACAAAAAATCTGAAAAAATATCAACTATTAGAATTACTTTAGAATTGTTCAAATTAGTTACTTTTGGCAAGAAGTGTGGCCTTCAAACTGCCGACAAAGCCATCACAAGCTGAACGAAAGTAACTCTGCGGTATTTTAGTGTATTCCTGATAAAGCGCCTTGGTCTTTTGCGCCAAAATGTCCCAGACGCAAACGACCAACGGATTGCTAGGACATATAGGAAAGTGAACTTCGAGAACGCAAATCCTAAAGTGGCAACGCACTCCAAGTCGGATGATTTGAATCAGGGACAACAAAAATTCTATGGGGTGACCAAGACAAGAAAACTATAACTGCTCAAGGAGCGTCCTACTCTCAGTCAGGAGGGCCAGAGAATTGTGCATGTAGGGGATGTTGTGAGGTTGATGACACTTTGGAAAACTGTCCTGTCTTTACTAGACAACGAGGAAATCATATTTTGTCAAAATATTACTTCTACAGAAAATTTTGTCAAAACTTTATTTCTATAGACAATTTTGTCAAAATTTTATTTCTATAGAAAATTTTGTCAAAATTTTATTTCTATAGAAAATTTTGTCAAAATGATATTTTTAAAGAAAATTTTGTCAAAAATTTATTTCTGTAGAAAATTTTGTCAAAATTTTATTTCTATAGAAAATTTTGTCAAAATTTTATTTCTACAGAAAATTTCGTCCACATTTTATTTCTATAGAAAATTTTGTCAAATTTTTATTTCTATAGAAAATTTTGTCAAAAGTTTATTTCTCCAGAAAATTTTGTCCACATTTATATTTCTACAGAAAATTTTGTCCACATTTTATTCCTATAGAAAATTTTGTCAAAATTTTATTTCTATAGAAAATTTTGTAAAAATTTTATTTCTGTAGAAAATTTTGTCAAAATTTTATACCTATAGAAATTTCTGTCAAAATTTTATTTCTTAGAAAATTCTGTCAAAATTTTATGTCTATAGAAATTTTTGTCAAAATGTTATTTCTATAGAAAATTTTGTCAAAATTTTATTTCTATAGAAAATTTTGTCAAAATTTTATTTCTATAGAAAATTTTGTCAAAATTTCATTTCTATAGAAAATTTTGTCAAAATTTTATTTCTATAGAAAATTTTGTCAAAATTTTATTTCTATAGAAAATTTTATCAAGATTTTATTTCTGTAGAAAATTTAGCCAAAATTTTATTTCTATAGAAAATTTTGTCACAATTTTATTTCTACAGAAAATTTTGTCAAAATGTTATTTCTATAGAAAATTTTGTCAAATTTTATTTCTACAGAAAATTTTGTCAAAATTCTATTTCTTTCGAAAATTTTGTCACAATTTTATTTCTATAGAAAATTTTGTCCATGTTTTATTTCTGTAAAAAATTTTTCAATGTTGTATTTCTGTAGAAAATTTTGTCAAAATTTTATTTCTATAGAAAATTCTGTCAAAATTTTATTTCTATGGAAATTTCTGTCAAAATTGTATTTCTATAGAAAATTCTGTCAAAATTTTATGTCTATAGAAAATTTTGTCAAAATTTTATTTCTATAGAAAATTTTGTCAAATTTTATTTCTACAGAAAATTTTGTCAAAATTCTATTTCTTTCGAAAATTTTGTCACAATTTTATTTCTATAGAAAATTTTGTCCATGTTTTATTTCTGTAAAAAAATTTTCAATGTTCTATTTCTGTAGAAAATTTTGTCAAAATTTTATTTCTATAGAAAATTCTGTCAAAATTTTATTTCTATGGAAATTTCTGTCAAAATTGCATTTCTATAGAAAATTCTGTCAAAATTTTATGTCTATAGCAAATTTTGTCAAAATTTTATTTTTATTGAAAATTAGTCAACTTTTATTTCTGTAGAAAATTTTCTCAAAATATTACTTCTATAGAAAATTTTGTCAGAATTATATTTCTATAGAAAATTTTGTTAAAATTGTATTTCTATAGAAAATTTTGTCAAAATTGTATTTCTATAGAAAATTTTATCAAGATTTTATTTCTATAGAAATTTTTGTCAAAATTTTACTTTTATAGAAAATTTTGTCAAAATTTTATTTCTATAGAAAATTTTGTCAAAATTTTATTTCAATAGAAAATTTTGTTACAATCTTATTTCTGTAGAAAATTTTGTCAAAATTTTATACCTTTAGAAATTTCTGTCAAAATTTTATTTCTTAGAAAATTCTGTCAAAATTTTATGTCTATAGACATTTTTGTCAAAATGTTATTTCTATAGAAAATTGTGTCAAATTTTTATTCTTATAGAAAATTTTGTCAAAATTTTATTTCTGTAGAAAATGGTGTCAAAATTTTATTTCTATAGAAAATTTTATCGAGATTTTATTTCTGTAGAAAATTTAGCCAAAATTTTATTTCTATAGAAAATTTTGTCACAATTTTATTTCTACAGAAAATTTTGTCAAAATGTTATTTCTATAGAAAATTTTGTCAAATTTTATTTCTATAGAAAATTTTGTCACAATTTTATTTCTGTAGAAAATTTTGTCACAATTTTATTTCTATAGAAAATTCTGTCAAAATTTTATTTCTATGGAAATTTCTGTCAAAATTGTATTTCTATAGAAAATTCTGTCAAAATTTTATGTCTATAGAAAATTTTTTCAAAATTTTATTTTTATAGAAAATTAGTCAACTTTTATTTCTGTAGAAAATTTTCTCAAAATATTACTTCTATAGAAAATTTTGTCAGAATTATATTTCTATAGAAAATTTTGTTAAAATTGTATTTCTATAGAAAATTTTGTCAAAATTGTATTTCTATAGAAAATTTTATCAAGATTTTATTTCTATAGAAATTTTTGTCAAAATTTTACTTTTATAGAAAATGTTCTCAAATTTTATTTCTATGGAAAATTTTGTCAAAATTTTTTTCTATAGAAAATTTTGTCAACATTTTATTTCTGTAGAAAATTTAGCCAAAATTTTATTTCTATAGAAAATTTTGTCACAATTTTATTTCTGTAGAAAATTTTGTCACAATTTTATTTCTATAGAAATTTCTGTCAAAATTTTATTTCTATAGAAATTTCTGTCAAAATTTTATTTCTATAGAAAATTCTGTCAAAATTTTATTTCTATGGAAATTTCTGTCAAAATTGTATTTCTATAGAAAATTCTGTCAAAATTTTATGTCTATAGAAAATTTTGTCAAAATTTTATTTTTATAGAAAATTAGTCAACTTTTATTTCTGTAGAAAATTTTTTCAAAATATTACTTCTATAGAAAATTTTGTCAGAATTATATTTCTATAGAAAATTTTGTTAAAATTGTATTTCTATAGAAAATTTTGTCAAAATTGTATTTCTATAGAAAATTTTATCAAGATTTTATTTCTATAGAAATTTTTGTCAAAATTTTACTTTTATAGAAAATTTTCTCAAAATTTTATTTCTATGGAAAATTTTGTCAAAATTTTTTTCTATAGAAAATTTTGTCAACATTTTATTTCTGTAGAATATTTAGCCAAAATTTTATTTCTATAGAAAATTTTGTCACAATTTTATTTCTGTAGAAAATTTTGTCACAATTTTATTTCTATAGAAATTTCTGTCAAAATTTTATTTCTATAGAAATTTCTGTCAAAATTTTATTTCTATAGAAAATTCTGTCAAAATTTTATTTCTATAGAAAATTTTGTCAAAAATTTATTTCTATAGAAAATTTTGTTAAAATTTTATTTCTATAGAAAATTTTGTCAAAATTTTATTTCTATAGAAAATTTTGTCAAAATTTTATTTCTGTAGAAAATTTTGTCAAAATTTAATTTCTATAGAGAATTTTGTCAAAATTTAATTTCTATAGAAAATTTTGTCACAATTTTATTTCTATAGAAAATTTTGCCAAAATTTTAGTTCTGTAGAAAATTTTGTCAAATTTTTATTTCTATAGAAATTTTTGTCAAAATTTTATGTCTGTAGAAAATTTTGTCAAATTTTTATTTCTATAGAAAATTTTGTTAAAATTGTATTTCTATAGAAAATTTTGTCAAAATTGTATTTCTACAGAAAATTTTATCAAGATTTTATTCCTATGAAATTTTTGCCAAAATTTTATTTATGCAGAACATTTCGTCAAAATTTTATTTCTATAGAAAATTTTGTCAACATTTTATTTCTACAGAAAATTTTGGCAAAAGTTTTTCTATAGAAAATTTTGTCAATATTGTATTTCTATAGAAAATTTTCTCAAAATTTTATTTCTATAGAAAATTTTCTAAAAATTTTATTTTCATAGAAAGTATTGTCAAATTTTTTTTCTATACAAAATTTTGTCAGAATTTTATCTCTACAGAAAATTTTGTCAAATTTTATTTCTATAGAAAATTTTGTAAAATTTTTATTTCTATAAAAAATTTTGTCAAAATTTTACTTTTATAGAAAATTTTCTCAAAATTTTATTTCTATGGAAAATTTTGTCAAAATTTTTTTCTATAGAAAATTTTGTCAACATTTTATTTCTATAGAAAATGTTGTCAAAATTTTATTTCTTTAGAAATCTATAGAAAATTTTGTCAAAATTTTATTTTTATAGAAATTTTTGTCAAAATTTTATTTACGCAGAAAATTTTGTCAAAATGTTATTTCTATAGAAAATTTTGTTAAATTTTATTTCTACAGAAAATTTTGTCAAAATTCTATTTCTTTCGAAAATTTTGTCACAATTTTATTTCTATAGAAAATTTTGTCCATGTTTTATTTCTGTAAAAAATTTTTCAATGTTTTATTTCTGTAGAAAATTTTGTCAAAATTTTATTTCTATAGAAAATTCTGTCAAAATTTTATTTCTATGGAAATTTCTGTCAAAATTGTATTTCTATAGAAAATTCTGTCAAATTTTTATTTCTGTAGAAAATTTCATCAAGATTTTATTTCTGTAGAAAATTTTGTGAACATTTGATTTCTATAGAGAACTTTGTCACAATTTTATTTCTTTAGAAAGTTTTGTCAAAAATTTTATTTCTATAGAAAATTTCATCAAAATTTTATTTCTATAGAAAATTGCGTCAAAATTTTATTTCTATAGAAAATTGCGTCAAAATTTAATTTCTATAGAAAATTTAAGTACCTCCTACATTAAGAGGAATGGTTTGCCAAATCTACCAAAACTCCTGATTTCTACCAATTTACCAAACAGTACAAAATCTACTATTTTTGGTAAAATTCAACTGTGGCAAGCGCGACAGCAAGCTCCAATACTGGCTACTATGTGTACTTCACCTGACATGAGGGAGGGAAACGAGGATCTTCTTTAAAACGAGCGGAGAGCGATGGTAATCGGCTGTTACCATCGGCCAGCGCTTGAGCTCGATTATTTTATTTGTTATTTAAACTCGACTATTTTATTTGTCAATATTGATTGACTTGTCTATATTGATTGATTGATTGCTCAATATGGATTGACTTGTCATTGGAGAAAACCAAATTCTGTAACTGGCCACTTTCGTGCAAGCTAAGGAACTCCTTGGTTTCTTCCAGTGCATTTTTCCTTGACATTCATTCATTCTTTCTATAATTCACTTAGGAGCTTATTCGCAAGGATCGGACGAACAGAGACGACATTAGACCATATTGGGAGTCTAGCCCAGGCTATAATTGATATCAATCTTTCCATACATTTTGGTGTAGAATTTCTTTTTCTCTTCATACAAAAAATTTCGGAATTTAAAATGCGAAACCATGATCACGACAATCGAATTCGAATACAAATATTCTCGACGTTGAATCTCTTATCGAACTCCTATTCCAAAGCACAGTACCTCCATAAGTTCTAACTTCATTTCTTTCCCACAAAACTCCACATCTTTGAAGTTTGCAACTTGACATACAAACGATTTAAGTTTGATTTGGTGAAATTGAAATTGAACTATGGATTGTCCATTGTTTGCTGAATGCGAGAGGGGATTTGAGGGAAGCCTATAGTTCCTACTCTTTTTCTATATTTTATACACTTCCAGAATAGTCGATGACCAAAGGAGGAGACAGTTTTTTTGTATGCGTTTCGATGAATATTCCAACTCCCATCCCCCATAATATCTTCAACAATCACCAAACTATCGATCTGTGTGTCCAGCCATTGCTATTGTCATCATCATCCATCTGTCCATGTCCAATGTGGTGGCTTGTGTACATATTTCATTGCACTGGGAGAGAGTTCTGCCAATTCCATCACATCGTCATCATCATCATCATTGTCATCAACAGTTGGTAAAGTACACTCTGTACAGGTCATTAATAAAGTTTTAGCCATGGTATGCACCACTAGTGAACCAAAGAAAAAAAAATTATAAAAAAGGAGTTTGTGGACAAAATGAATTTGGAGAAAATAGTTGACAAAGTTCTGGGGACATCCATTCATCTCACGCTTCAATACTTTGTTCCAGACTTTCTCAGAAAAAAAATTGTGAAACGCACATATTTACACTCAAACATTTTCTTCTGATTTTGAATTATAAAATCCTAATAAATTAAACATTTTTTTAAAGAAATTTTGATAGGGAAAAAAGTAAAATGTAAGAAAACTAATTTACTTTAACAGGTTGGCTGATAAGTCCCCGGTCTAACAAAGAAAAACACATTTTTTTTGTCAAAATTCGTTTTTATTATTCAACATAATTCCCTTCAAGAGCGACACTACGATTATAACGACCTTCCAATTTTTTGATACCATTTTGGTAGTACTCCTTCGGTTTTGCCTCCAAATAGGCCTCAGTTTCGGCCATCACCTCTTCATTGCAGCCAGATTTTTTCCCTCCGAGCAGCCTTTTGTTGTCTGAGAACAAGAAAAAGTCGCTGGGGGCCAGATCTGGAGAATACGGTGGGTGGGGAAGCAATTCGAAGCCCAATTCATGAATTTTTGCCATCGTTCTCAGTGACTTGTGGCACGATGCGTTGTCTTGCTGGAACAACACTTTTCTCTTCTTCATATGGGGCCGTTTTGCCGCGATTTCGACCTTCAAACGCTCCAATAACGCCATATGATAGTCACTGTTGATGGTTTTTCCTTTCTCAAGATAATCGATAAAAATTATTCCATGCGCATCCCAAAAAACAGAGGCCATTACTTTGCCAGCGGACTTTTGAGTCTTTCCACGCTTCGGAGACGGTTCACCGGTCGCTGTCCACTCAGCCGACTGTCGATTGGACTCAGGAGTGTAGTGATGGAACCATGTTTCATCCATTGTCACATATAGACGGAAAAACTCGGGTGTATTACGAGTTAACAGCTGCAAACACCGCTCAGAATCATCAACACGTTGTTGTTTTTGGTCAAATGTGAGCTCGCGCGGCACCCATTTTGCACAGAGCTTCCGCATATCCAAATATTGATGAATGATATGACCATCACGTTCCTTTGATATCTTTAAGGCCTCTGCTATCTCGATCAACTTCATTTTTCGGTCATTCAAATTCATTTTGTGGATTTTTTTGATGTTTTCGTCGGTAACCACCTCTTTCGGGCGTCCACTGCGTTCACCGTCCTCCGTGCTCTTTTCACCACGCTTGAATTGTGCATACCACTCAATTATTGTTGATTTCCCTGGGGCAGAGTCCGGAAACTCATTATCAAGCCAAGTTTTTGCTTCCACCGTATTTTTTCCATTCAGAAAACAGTATTTTATCAAAACACGAAATTCCTTTTTTTTTTCACAAGAACAAAAGTTGCTTCACAAAAGACGCTCTATCTCACAAACTAATTGACTTACAGACGTCAAATTTTGACACGAATCATTTGAAGGTTGGTACTATATAAAAATAATATGCATTTAATACTAGCGACGCCATCTATGTGTCAGACCGGGGACTTATCAGCCAACCTGTTATAGCCCCCATATAAACCTATCCCCCGATTTGGCTTGCGGAGCCTCTAAGGGAAACAAATTTCATCCGATCGGTGTGAAATTTGGTACCTGGTGTAAGTATATGGTCTCTAATGACCATGCAAAAATTGGTCCACATCGGTCCATAATTATATATAGCCCCCATATAAACCGATCACCAGATTTGACCTCCGGAGCCTCTTGGAAGACCAAAATGCATCTGATTCAGTTGAAATTTGGTACGAGGTGTTAAAATATGGACTCAAACACCCATGCAAAAATTGGTCGAAATCGGTCCATAATTATATATAACCCCATATAAACCTATCCCCATATTTGACCTCCGAAGCCCTTGGAAGAGCAAAATTTATCGGATTCGGTTGAAATTTGGTACGTGATGTTTGTATATGGTATCCAACAACCATGCCGAAAGTGGTCCATATCAGTCCATAATCATATATAGCCCCCCATATAAACCGATCCCGAGGTTTCTATAGTTATATATATATCCCTCAGATAAATCGATCATCCCCAATCACACAAAAATTGGTGCATATCAAGTTAATAATTGTATATAGCCCCAATATAAGCGACCCCCATATTTCAATTCTGGGTCTCTACGTACCGTGCAAAAGTCCATATCGATTCGTGATTATTTGTAGACTTTTCCTTAATTGTTTGGTTTTATAATTCTGCATTAGCAGAATTGTTACACATAGTTGTTTGCTCAAGTTTTAATTTGTAACCAAGTGTTTAATGGTTAATAACCTCGATCAAATTGGAATCTATGACCCATATGACAGCTTCGACCCAATACAGTTTCTAAACAATTCCTATTCAATTAGCAGGAATATATTTTTTTTTTCGAGAAATGTCCACATAATGTCTATGCAAAGATCATTGACATCGTCCACATAATTGAGTCTAAAAATTAATACAAATTGAAATCATCGCGACAAGACCATTGCACTATGTTACATCATAGTGTATCCACCCTCGAAGAAAAAAAAAACAAAAGCCATCCGGAAGGTGAATAAAAGAGAGCTAACACGTAACAATTTCAAATATAAACATCAACGCTATCGAAACAATGACTTTGTCTGAAAGCAGCAAATATTTAATCTTTCCGGCATTGCTTTCGTTATTCCATCTACTTTTGTTTTTTAGTTTGGGGACCTATAAAAATAAAACAAAGTTTATCAAACGACATGTCAAACGACCAACTATAATGAAGTCATGTCAATTTGGCTTCGATGAAACAATGAGTGAAGTGATTCTTCTTCATTTACTTGTAGCTCTTTCGAAAATAACCCGCTATGAATGCAGCGAAGGTGGATGTTGAGTTGGAAACAAATTGGAAAAATAAACATGCAGGAGTAGAACTAAAAAAAAATTGGAAATAATTTATGCTAGAGCATGTCTCAATCTTTATCTCAACAATAACAGATGAAGAAAGGTAACAAATCATCACTTTTATGTTGCACGTAACACCATAGCGCTGACACACGAATAATCATCATCATCATCATCACCATCGTCGACCAATTCACCTAGGAATTACTGCCACTGTAGCTCCACTCTAACACGGGAATGTCAATAATGATATGTTCAAGTGGCAGTTGGAGGATTCTGTTAGTGTTGCAGTATACAAACACTCATTTTCTATTACACAGTGGATCCAAACGTGTATAATTAGGAAGAACAAGTATATACGGCCGTAAGTTCGGCCAGACGAATCTTAAGTACCCTCCACCATGAATTGCATAGAAACTTGTACTAAAGACTGTCATCCACAATCGAATTACTTGTGTTGCGGTAACACTTGCCGATGGCAAGATATCTTAAAACTTCTTAACACCGTCTTCTCAATTATAAGTTAGTCCATACGAGAGGTATATATATCACACAAAAAAGGCCGATTATAAATATGTATGTAATTCAGTTTGACAAAATTTTCTATAGAAATAAAATTTTGACAAAATTTTCTATAGAAATAAAGTTTTGACAAAATTTTCTATAGAAATAAAATTTTGACAAAATTTTCTATAGAAATAAAATTTTGACAAAATTTTCTATAGAAATAAAATGTTGACAAAATTTTCTATAGAAATAAAATTTTGACAAAATTTTCTATAGAAATAAAATTTTCAAAAAAATTTGTATTGTAATAAAATTTTGAGAAAATTGTCTATAGAAATAAAATTTTAACAAAATTTTCTACAGAAATAAAATTTTGACAAAATTTTCTATAGAAATAAAATTTTGACAAAATTTTGTATAGAAATAAAATTTTGACAAAATTTTCTATAGAAATAAAATTTTGACAACATTTTGTATAGAAATAAAATTTTGACAAAATTTTCTATAGAAACAAAATTTTGACAAAATTTTGTATAGAAATAAAATTTTGACAAAATTTTGTATAGAAATAAAATTTTGACAAAATTTTGTATAGAAATAAAATTTTGACAAAATTTTGTATAGAAATAAAATTTTGACAAAATTTTGTATAGAAATAAAATTTTGACAAAATTTTCTATAGAAATAAAATTTTAACAAAATTTTGTATAGAAATAAAATTTTGACAAAATTTTCTATAGAAATAAAATTTTGACAAAATTTTCTATAAAAATAAAATTTTGACAAAATTTTCTATAGAAATAAAATTTTGACAACATTTTCTATAGAAATAAAATGTTGACAAAATTTTCTATAGAAATAAAATTTTGGCAAAATTCTTGAAAAAATTTTGCATTGTAATAAAATTTTGACAAAATTTTCTCTAGAAATTAAATTGTGACAAAATTTTCTATAGAAATAAAATTTTGACAAAATTTTCTATAGAAATAAAATTTTGACAAAATTTTGTGTAGTACTAAAATTTTGACAAAATTTTGTGTAGTAATAAAATTTTGACAAAATTTTCTATAGAAATAAAATTTTGCTAGATTTTTTTGGGGATCGGCTATATATAACTATAGACCGATAAGGACAAAGTTTGATATGGTTGTTAGCGCCCATATAGTAGCGCAATGTACCAAATTTCACAACGTACCAAATTTCAACCGGATCGTATGAATTTTGCTCTTCCAAAAGGCTCCGGAGGACAAATCTGGGGAACGGTTTATATGGGAGCTATATATAATTACGAACCGATGTGGACCAATTTTTGCACAGTTGTTGGAGACCATATAATAACACTACGTACCAAATTTCAACCGGATCGTATGAATTTTGCTCCTCCAAAAGGCTCCGGAGGACAAATCTGGGGATCGGTTTATATGGGAGCTATATATAATTATGAACCGATGTGGACCAATTTTTGCAGAGTTGTTAGAGACCATATACTAACACCATGTACCAAAGCCGGATCGTATGAAATTTGCTTCTCTTAGAGGCTCCGGAGATCAAATCTGGGGATCGGTTTATATGGGAGCTATATATAATTATGAACCGATGTGGACCAATTTTTGCACAGTTGTTGGAGACCATATAATAACACTACGTACCAAATTTCAACCGGATCGTATGAATTTTGCCCCTCCAAAAGGCTCCGGAGGAAAAATCTGGGGATCGGTTTATATGGGGGCTATATATAATTATGAACCGATGTGGACCAATTTTTGCACAGTTGTTAGAGACCATATACTAACACCATGTACCAAAGCCGGATCGTATGAAATTTGCTTCTCTTAGAGGCTCCGGAGATCAAATCTGGGGATCGGTTTATATGGGGGCTATATATAACTATTAACAGCTGTGGACCAATTTTTGCACAGTTGTTAGAGACCGTATACTTACACCATGTACCAAATTTCAACCGGATCGTATGAATTTTGCTCCTCCAAATGGCTCCCGAGGACAAATCTGGGGATCGGTTTATATGGGGGCTATATATAATTATGGACCGACGTGGACCAATTTTTGCACAGTTGTTAGAGACCATATACTTACACCATGTACCAAATTTCAGCCGGATCGGATGAAGAGAGGCTCCGCAAGCCAAATCTAAGTGTCGGTTTATAAGTGGACTCTACGTAAAAGTGGTCCTTTATGGCCCATTTTCAATACCATCCGACCTACATCGATAACAACTACTTGTGCCAAGTTTCAAGTCGATAGCTTGTTTCGTTCGGAAGTTAGCGTGATTTCAACAGACGGACGGACATGCTTAGATCGACTCAGAATTTCACCAAGACCCAGAATATATATACTTTATGGGGTGTTAATGTGTTACAAACGGAATGACAAAGTTAATTACCCCCCCATCCTATGGTGGAGGGTATAAAAAGTGGTGTAATGTTTAGTATCCCATTAATGGAAGTTGTTCCACAAACATTATTTTTTTTTTAAATATCTACATATGGAGACTATGTCAGATTATTCCTGATTCATAAGAACCGTTTTATATGATCCACCATTCGATGGTGGAAAAATAGAAAATTTTGTTAAAAGTTTATTTCTAAAGAAAATTTTGTCAAAATTTTATTTCTATAGAAAATTTTCTCAAAATTTTATTCCTATTTCTATAGAAAATTTTTGTCAAAATTTTATTTCTATAACAATTTTCTTAAAACTTTATTTCTATCGAAAATTTTCTTAAAAATTTTTTTTCTATAGACAATTTTGTCAAAATTTTATTTCTATAGAAAATGTTGTCAAAATTTTATTTCTATAGAAAATTTTGTCAAAATTTTATTTTTTGTAGAAAATTTTCTCACAATTTTATTTTTATAAAAATTCTGTCAAAATTTTATTTATGTAGAAAATTTTGTCAAAATTTTATTTCTATAGAAAAATTTTGTCACAATTTTATTTCTATAGAAAATTTTGTCAAAATTTTATTTTCTATAGAAAATTTGGTCAAAATTTTATTTGTATAGAATATTTTGTCAAAATTTTATTTCTATAGAAAATTATATCAAAATTTTATTTCTATAGAAAATTTTGTCAAAATCTTATTTCTATAAAAATTTTCTCAAAATTTTATTTCCATAACAATTTTCTCAAAATTTTATTTCTGTAAAAATTTTGTCAAAATTTTATTTCTGTAGAAAATTTTGTCAAAATTTTATTTCTATAGAAAATTTTGTCAAAATATTATTTCTATAGAAAATTTTGTCAACATTTTATTTCTATAAAAATTTTCTCAAAATTTTATGTCAATAAAAATGTTCTCAAAATTTTATTTCTATAGAAAAATTTCTCAAATTTTTTTTTTCTATAGAAAATTTTGTCAAAATTTTATTTCTGTAGAAAATTTTGTCAAAATTTTATTTCTATAGACAATTTTGTCAAAATTTTATTTCTATAAACATTTTCTTAAAATTTTATTTCTATAACAATTTTCTCAAAATTTTATTTCTATAAAAACTTTCTCAAAATTTTATTTCAATAGAAAATTTTGTCAAAATTTTATTTCTATAGAAAATTTTGTCAAAATTTTATCTCTATAGAAAATTATGTCAAAATTTTATTTCTATAAAAATTTTCTCAAAATTTTATCTATAGAAAATTTTGTCAAAATTTTATTTCTATAATAAATTTTCTCAATTTTTTTTTTCTATTGAAAATTTTGTCAAAATTTTATTTCTATAGAAAATTTTGTCAAAATTTTATCTCTATAGAAAATTATGTCAAAATTTTATGTCAATAAAAATGTTCTCAAAATTTTATTTCTATAGAAAAATTTCTCAAATTTTTTTTCTATAGAAAATTTTGTCAAAATTTTATTTCTATAGACAATTTTGTCAAAATTTTATTTCTATAAAAATTTTCTTAAAATTTTATTTCTATAACAATTTTCTCAAAATTTTATTTCTATAAAAACTTTCTCAAAATTTTATTTCTATAGAAAATTTTATTTCTATAGAAAATTTTGTCAAAATTTTATTTCTATAGAAAATTTTGTCAAAATTTTATCTCTATAGAAAATTATGTCAAAATTCTATTTCTATAAAAATTTTATTTCTATAGAAAATTTTGTCAAAATTTTATTTCTATAATAAATTTTCTCAAATTTTTTTTTCTATTGAAAATTTTGTCAAAATTTTATTTCTGTAGAAAATTTTGTCAAAATTTTATTTCTATAGAAAATTTTATTTCTATAAAAATTTTTAAAAAAGTTTATTTCTATAGAAAATTTTGTCAAAATTTTATTTCTATAGAAAATTTTGTCAAAATTTTATTTCTATAAAAATTTTCTAAAGAAATTTTATTTCTATAGAAAATTTTGTTAAAATTTTATTTCTATAGCACATTTCCTCAATTTTTTTTTCTATAGAAAATTTTGTCAAAATTTTATTTCGGTAGAAAATCTTGTCAAAATTTTATTTCTTTAGAAAATTTTCTCACAATTTTATTTCTGTAGAAATTTTTTCAAAATTTTATTTCTATAAAAATTTTCTCAAAATTTTATTTCTATAGAAAATTTTGTCAAAATTTGATTTCTATAGAAAATTTTGTCAACATTTTATTTCTATAAAAAATTTCTCAAAATTTTATTTCTGTAGAAAATTTTGTCAAAATTTTATTTTTATAGAAAATTTTGTCAAAATTTTATTTCTATAGAAAATTTTGTCAAAATTTTATGTCTATAGAAAATTTTGTCAAAATTTTATTTCTATAGAGAACTTTGTCACCATTTTATTTCTTTAGAAAATTTTGTTTTTGTTTTTGTGAATTTTGAATTTTGTTGTCTCTGTATAAAAGTACACATCTTTCGATGGTCATGATTATCGAAAATAAATAATAATATAATCCAAACATTCATAACTCTCTTTCACGTTCAATATAATTTTTTTCTATTATTCTGCAAACCACTGTGCATTACCGGTAGCACCAGCATCATTATGGAATTTTCATTTTGGCATTGTTATTTTAAATCACAAGAAGCAGAGGGTCCATACCACCATAGCTACCACTCACTCCCTCACGTATCTACACATGTGAAGAGGATAATTTCTTTTGTAAATATTGAGAGGAACAATAAGATCTTGAAATTGTATCGGACTGAAGAGGCAGTAGGAGAGGCAACAGTGAACGTGTTGCCTAATTAGGTGCCACACATTTAATAGGGCTCTAATTCAAAAGTAAATGAGTTTAGGAGAAGGCTCATTGGCCACTGTATTTCCACCACCATCATTGGGCCCTTACAAAATTGATTTGTTCAATTGCTGACAAGGAGTAACATACTTAGTGAAATTACATACTCACCATTTGAACATGGAACTTGGAGAAGGATGCATGTTAAGTTTTATGAACTATTGCTGTTGGTAAGGTATACTTTTTGTGGTAGAGGGAAATTATTGTGAACGCAGTATTTCGAAATGCAATTTTCGGTGTTTTCTTTTTCAAGAGAGCCTATGTAAGTTTTTCATAAAAGGCGTGCTACAAAAATATCACAGCATCAATTTACAGGCTCTATGAAAAATTTCCCCAAAAAATATGAAAATCATGGCGCCAAATTCTGGAATAAGGAAACCCCGATACAGAGGACAGATTCTGGTAAACCTACAGCTAAGAAGAAGACAGATATATAATGGCCAGATGGGAGGTGTTGGGGGGTTTTACAAGGTGTCATCCAAATCGAATAACTAGAGATGGTTGGGTTGGTTATAGTGGCATCCCGTTATTACAATAACAGAACAAAATACTTTCCAAAATCGAGAACGGACGGTAACAAAAAGAAATGAAAACGGAATGTTCACGGTTACGTTCAGGGGCGTTCACGATTTCCTGAACGGCTTTCCTTGGTCATGAAAAGTGTTAAAATATTCGTTAGATGTTATTATGGCAACTCCGTCGGTGGTGCAATGTGCTAAGGTGACTGTAAACGCGAATGGAACAGACAATCCAAGTTGCATTCACAGTAGCCGATTTTTTTTAAATCTTAAATTACATAGTGGTCAGGGTATAACTTTGATTTGCTAAAACATGTGCCTACCAGAAATATTGATTTTAGATCCCATAAAATATATACCGATCAACTCAGAGTCATCTCCTGAGTCGATCTAGCGCTTGCAGTTCGTCCCTCCGTCTGTCCATGTATTTATTGTTCACAGGATTCCGGTCACAATTATTAACCGAGTTTGATGAAATTTGGTACAGGGTGATTTTTGGGCACAAGGGCGAACGCTATTGGAAGAAATCGGATCAAATTTAGATATAGCTCCCACACTCATAGAAAAAATCATGCACGGCTTGCTCATTTCAAAACGATTCGTTTATGAAAGTGAATCAACACACATGTGGTGTCGAACGGAGAACAGGCGTGAAAATCTGACAACGATAAAATGACACCAGGCGTTGTCGAAATAACAACCAGCGTTCACTATCTGAAAACGTTATGGTTACAGAATTGGTTAACAGAATTAAAAAAAGATTTCCGCTACCATGACTCGAACCTGTGTTTTCTGCTCCATACGAGTTAACAGTCGCCTTAGCACATTGCACCATCGAGGGAGTTGCCATAATAACGTCTAACGATTATTTTAAGACTTTTCGTGGCCAAAGAAAAACGAATGCCGTTCATGAAATCGTGAACGCCCGTGGACGAAATTGTGAACATTCCGTTTTGATTTTTTGTGAACGTTTCCGTTTCATTTTGTCACCGTCTGTTCACGACTATGGAACGTAATTTTTTCTATTAGTGCATATATATGTATCACCCGATAGAAAAAAAAATTTTGACAACATTTTCTATTGAAATAATATGTTGACAAAATTTTCTATAGAAATAAAATTTTTACAAAATTTTCTATAGAAATAAAATGTTGACAAAATCTTCTATATAAATAAAATTTTGACAAAATTTTCGTTAGAAATAAAATGTTGACAAAATTTTCTATAGAAATCAAATTTTGACATAATTTTCTAAAGAAATAAAATTTTGACAAAATTTTCTATAGAAATAAAATGTTCACAATATTTTCTATAGAAATAAAATGTTGACGAAATTTTCTATAGAAATAAAATGTTCACAAAATTTTCTATAGAAATAAAATGTTGAGGAAATTTTCTATAGAAATAAAATGTTGACGAAATTTTCTAAAGAAATAAAATTTTGACAACATTTTCTATAGAAATAAAATGTTCACAAAATTTTCTATAGAAATAAAATTTTGCCGAAATTTTCTATAGAAATAAAATGCTGACGAAATTTTGTAAAGAAATAAAATTTTGACAAAATTTTCTATAGGAATAAAATTTGGCAAAATTTTTTATAGAAATAAAATTTTGACAAAATTTTCTATCGAAATAAAATCTTGACATAATTTTCTATAGAAATAAAAATTTGACAAAATTTTATATAGAAATGAAATTTTGACAAAATTTTCTATAGAAATAAAATTTTGACAAAATTTTCATTAGAAATAATATATTAACAAAATTTTATATAGGAATAAAATTTAAAAAAAAATTTATATAGGAATAAAATTTTGACAAAATTTTCTATAGAAATAACATTTTGAATTTTTCGTTAGAAATAATATATTAACAAAATTTTATATACGAATAAAATTTTAACAAAATTTTATATAGGAATAAAATTTTGACAAAATTTTCTATAGAAATAATATTTTGACAAAATTTTCTATAGAGATAAAATTTTGATAAAACTTTCTATAGAAATAAAATTTTGACAAAATTTTCTATAGAAATAACATTTTGACAAAATTTTCTATAGAAATAAAATTTTGATAAAACTTTCTATAGAAATAAAATTTTGACAGAATTTTCCAAGGAAATAACATTTTGACAAAATTTTTTATAGAAATAAAATTTTGACAAAATTTTCTGTAGCAATAAAATTTTGACAAAATTTTTTAAAGAAATATAATTTTGACAAAATTTTCTATAGAAATAAATTTTGACAAAATTTTCTATAGAAATAAAATTTTGACAAAATTTTCTATAGAAATAAAATTTTGACAAAATTTTCTATAGAAATAAAAAATAAAATTTTGACAAAATTTTCTATAGAAATAAAATTTTGTCAAAATTTTCTATAGAAATGAAATTTTGACAAAATTTTCTATAGAAATAAAATTTTGACGAAATTTTCGTTAGAAACAAAATTTTAACAAAATTTTATATCGGAATAAAATTTTGGCAAAATTTTCTATAGAAATAACATTTTGACAAAATTTTCTATAGAAATAAAATTTTGATAAAACTTTCTATAGAAATAAAATTTTGACAAAATTTTCCATAGAAATAAAATTTTGACAAAATATTCCATTGAAATAAAATTTTGACAAAATTTTCCAAGGAAATAAAATTTTGACAAAATTTTCGATAAAAATAAAATTTTGACAAAATTTTCTATAGGAATAAAATTTTGACAAAATTTTCTATAGAAATAAAATTTTGGCAAAATTTTTTATAGAAATAAAATTTTGACAAAATTTTCTATAGAAATGAAATTTTGACAAAATTTTCGATAGAAATAAAATTTTGAAGAAATTTTCGTTACAAATAAAATTTTAACAAAATTTTATATAGGAATAAAATTTTGACAAAATTATCTATAGAAATAACATTTGGACAAAATTTTCTATAGAAATAAAATTTTGATAAAACTTTCTATAGAAATAAAATTTTGACAAAATTTTCCATAGAAATAAAATTTTGATAAAATTTTCCATTGAAATAAAATTTTGACAAAATTTTCCAAGAAAATAAAATTTTGACAAAATTTTCTATAGAAATGAAATTTTGACAAAATTTTCTTAGAAATAAAATTTTGACAAAATTTTCTATAGAAATAAAATTTTGACAAAATTTTCCATAGAAATAAAATTTTGACAAAATTTTCCATTGAAATAAAATTTTGACAAAATTTTTTATAGAAATAAAATTTTGGCAAAAATTTTTATAAAAATAAAATTTTGACAAAATTTTCTATAGAAATAAAATTTTCTATAGAAATAAAATTTTGACAAAATTTTCTATAGAAATAAAATTTTTACAAAATTTTCTATAGATATAAAATTTTGACAAAATATTCTACAGGAATAAAAGTTTGACAAAATTTTCTATAGAAATAAAAATTTGACAAAATTTTCTATAGATGTAAAATTTTGGAAAATTTTAACTATTAAATGATATTAATTTAATTTGGAAAAATGGCCCGCTGGTACGAATTTTGGTCTAATTTTGGTCCAAAATAAAAATTTAATTTGGCAACGCTGCTTCCAATCACTGTGACCCAGTTGGCCTCATGGCATACTCTATGCTCTAAACGAATTTATGTTTAATGACTCAAATGGTTAAATGTTTGCCCATTCATACGACTTTGTTTAAAGTCAAATTATTTGCATACATTTTGCAGGCGCTCTATTTCATTGCCTCAATGGCTCTTAGGTTGAAACATTGTTGAAGGGTTTCTTCGATACTGCAAATGCCACAAAACCATAGTGGTGGACATCATTATGGCGTAACATGGTAGATTGCAAACGTTTGCTTCACTTAATGTTATGATTGGTTATGGTCATAAAACTTGACGGCAATGGTGAAACAATTATGAATGGTTTTTGAGCCACATCGAGGATACGAATAGCCATTGAACCAAACGCCCCCTTTGGAGTTCTAGAAACCTAATAGCTGCTTTTAAATTTGTAGAAAATTTCTCTTTGGACTTTGCTTTTCACTTAAATGTTTAAAAGCTCTAATCAAGAAATCACTGTAGCAGTAGCAGTAAGGATGATTGCTTTTTATCAATCACAAAGGCTAACGATGGTAGAAAAAAAAACATCAAACGGAATTGCTGATGATGCTTTTGGGGTGATTATCATTGGCTTTATCTTTGTGGGGATTTTCAAAACCCCTCCCCACTCCTACATAGACTCAGTGAAGACGAAATTGGCCCACCCATCAAGCAAACAATTCGACTTCTTGAAATTGTTCTCCCACCGAAATAACCTCAAAAAAAGTCCACAAGATCCTCAATAAAATAAACATTTATTTATTTTTTTGATAGACTTCTTCCTTGAAGCAATATGGATACAATGGACTGAAACGGGTATGGGAGAATATAGGGAAGATTCTCAATGCATTGAATTTTTATTAGGGATGCCAACAATTCTTTTCTTTTATTCTTTATTCTTTATCATAAACCCCCACTTTTCCAAAATCATTTCACCCATATTTAAAGCATCTCTATTAGGAGGATCTGAAGTCAGATTATTTAATTTTTCCCAAGACCAGGCGTCGGGAAGTTAAACAAGTGAAGCCGATACAAAGCATTGATATTTATGGAATATCTCAGTGATAACCCATCTCCTAACTTGACCTGCCAACTTGACGAGTGTTGACAAATTTTATTTCTATTGAAAATTTTCACAAAATTTTATTTCTATAGAAAATTTTGTCAAAATTTTATTTCTATAGAACATTTTGTCGAGATTTTATTTCTATCGAAAATTTTCACAAAATTTTATTTCTATAGCAGATTTTGTCAAAATTTTAGTTCTATAGAAAGTTTTAACATAATTTTATTTCTACAGAAAATTTTGTCAACATTTTATTTTTATAGAAAATTTTGTCAAAACTTTATTTCTGTATAAAATTTTGTCAAAATTTTATTTCTATCGAAAATTTTCACTAAATTTTATTTCCATCGAAAATTTTGTCAATATTTTATTTTTATAGAAAATTTTAACAAAATTTTATTTCTATAGAAAATTTTGTCAAAATTTTATTTCTATAGAAAATTTTGTCAAAATTTTATTTCTATGAAAAATTTTGCCAAAATTTTATTCCTATAGAAAATTTTGCCAAAATTTTATTCCTATAGAAAATTTTGTCAAAACTTTATTTCTATAGAAAAATTTTGTCACAATTTTATTTCTATCGAACATTTTCACAAAATTTTATTTCTTTTATTTCTAATTTTAGTTCTGTAGAAAATTTTGTTAAAATTTGACAAAATTTTATTTCTATAGAAAATTTTGTCAAAATTTCATTTCTATCGAAAATTTTCACAAAACTTTATTTCTATAGAAAATTTTGTCAAAATTTTATTTCTATAGAAAATTTTGTCAAAATTTTAGTTCTATAGAAAATTTTAACATAATTTTATTTCTACAGAAAATTTTGTCAACATTTAATTTTTATAGAAAATTTTGTCAAAACTTTATTTCTGTAGAAAATTTTGTCAAAATTTTATTTCTATAAAAAATTTTGTCAAACCTTTATTTCTATGAAAAATTTTGTCAAAATTTTATTTGTATAAAAAATTTTGTCAAAATTTTATTTCTATAAAAATGTTGTCAAAATTTTATTTCTATAAAAATGTTGTCAAAATTTTATTCCTATAGAAAATTTTAACAAAATTTAATTTCTATAGAGGATTTTGTCAAAATTCTATTTCTATAAAAAATTTTGTCAAAATTCTATTTCTATAAAAAATTTTGTCACAATTTTATTTCTATCGAAATTTTTGCCAAAATTTTATTTCTATAGAAAACTTTGTCACAATTTTATTTCTTCGAAAATTTTGTCAAAATTTTATTTGGATAGAAAATTTTGTCAAAATTGTAGTACTATAGAAAATTTTGTTAGAATTTTATTTCTAGTGCAATTTTTGTCAAAATTTTATTTCTATAGAAAATTTTGTTAAAATTTTATTTCTACCCATGTAAAAATTGGAGGATCCAGTCCTATCTAATAAAATCAAATTTTATCTAATTGGATATCTTCATATATTGAATTGGACATAATTAGATTTGCACAGATATGCTATATATGGTGCTAGATCTGGTTAGATATAATTACAGATGTCATCGTATATAGTATAATATCTAAATTTATCTCGCATATCTAATAATATATGCTTGGATAGGACCACCTATAACACAATATCTGATAAGATATGGTATATATAACATCATATCTGACTATATATGGGGTTAAATACGGTCCAAAATATAGTAAACAAAATCATGTAAATGTAAATCAATAAAAAAAATAAATACGTTAAAAAGACTTTTGAAAGGAGGACGAGCTTGCACATAAATAAACCAATTCGTGAAACTGAGGCTGATTTGGAGAATTTAAGAAAAATTCACAATCGCTGAATGACCGATCGCAGATAAGTGGCAGGATGGGACATCCTCGTAATTTGGCAACTGCCTATCCTTTTTAAAGATCTGTAAAGATACAATAATATCAAATAATATACAATTATATCAAATTAGATCTGATTATATGTGTCTCACTTTTGAGATCTGATCCGATCCTATTCCATAGTCTTTAGATCTGACCAGATATATAATAATTTTTCGGATCTGTTCAGATCTGATCACATCTTGGCTCAGATCTAACCATATCAAATCTGTCCACCCATTTTTTACACCGGTATAGAAAATTTTTCCAAAATTTAATTTTTATACCCACCACCATAGAATGGTGATGGGGGTATAATAAGTTTGTCATTCCGTTTGTAACACATCGAAATATCGATTTCCGACTATATAAAGTATATATATTCTTGATCAGGGAGAAATTCTAAGACGATATAACGATGTCCGTCTGTCCGTCTGTCTGTCTGTCTGTCTGTCTGTTGTAATCACGCTACAGTCTTCAATAATGAAGCAATCGTGCTGAAAATTTGCACAAACTCGTCTTTTGTCTGCAGGCAGGTCAAGTTCGAAGATGGGCTATATCGGTCCAGGTTTTTATATAGTCCCCATATAAACCGACCTCCCGATTTGGGGTCTTGGGCTTATAGAAATCGTAGTTTTTATCCAATTTGCCTGAAATTTGAAACCTAGAGGTATTTTATGACCATAAAGAGGTGTGCCAAAAATGGTGAGTATCGGTCCATGTTTTGGTATAGCCCCCATATAGACCGATCTCCCGATTTTACTTCTTGGGCTTATAGAAACCGCAGTTTTTATTCAATTTACTTGAAATTGGAAATCTTGAGGTTTTGTAGAACCACAAATACGTGTGCCAAAAATTGTGAGTATCGGTCCATGTTTTGGTATGGTCCCCATATAAAACGACCTCCCGATTTGGGGTCTTGGGCTTATAGAAATCGTAGTTTTTATCCAATTTGCCTGAAATTTGAAATCTAGAGGTATTTTATAACCATAAAGAGGTGTGCCGAAAATTGTGAGTATCGGTCCACATTTTGGTATAACCCCCATATAGACCTATCTCCCGATTTTACTTCTTTGGCTTATAGAAACCGCAGTTTTTATTCAATTTACCTGAAATTGGAAATCTAGAGGTATTGTAGGACCACAAATACGTGTGCCAAAAATTGTGAGTATCGGTCCATGTTTTGGTATAGCCCCCATATAAAACGACCTCCCGATTTTGGGTCTTGGGCTTATAGAAACCGTAGTTTCTTCCAATTTTTCTGAAATTGGATATCTAGAGGTATTTTGGGACCATAAGAGGTGTGCCGAAAATGGTGAGTATCGGTCCATATTTTGGTATAGCCCCCATATAGACCGATTTCCCGATTTTACTTCTTGGGCTTCTAGAATCCGAAGTTTTTATCCTATTTGCCTGAAATTGGAAATCTAGAGGTATTTTCGGGTCATAAAGAGGTGTGCCGAAAACGGTGAGTATCGGTCCATATTTTAGTATAGCCCCCATAAGAACGATCTCCCGATTTAACTCCTTGGGTTTCTAGAAACCGTAGTTTTTATCTGATTTGCCTGAATTTGTAAATATTCTGATATTTTAGGCTCACAAAAACGTGTATCGGATTAAGTTTTTATCGGTCCATTTGATAATGCCTCCATATAGACCGACTTCACTTCTTGACGGTGTAGAAGGCGCACTGATCATGAAAATTGCTTGAAACTCAATGTAAAATTTCCAGATTTTACTTCCACAGATTTAAGATTTCAAATTAAGACGTTATTTTATAATTTTCTTGCACACTTACAAGAGATGTTAATGATTCCTCTAAAACTCAAACAAAAATGGTTCTTATAAATCCAGAATCTGATATAGTCCTCATAGGTGAAATCTTTAAATTTATCTTCGGGAAGGGTCCTCAAGTCCTCAAGCCCTCCTGAAATTTCAAAGGAAACCCTAATATTTGGTTCATGGTGGTGGGTATTTAAGATTCGGCCCGGCCGAACTTAGTGCTGTATATACTTGTTATAGATAATTTTTGTTTGTAAAGAAAATTTTGTCAAAATTTTATTCCTATAGAAAATTTTGTAAAAATTTTATTTCTAACGAATATTTGGTCAAAATTTTATTTCTATAGAAAACTTTGTGAAAATTTTATTGCTATAGAAAATTTTGTCAAAATTTTATTTCTATAGAAAATGTTGTCAAAATTTTATTTCTGTAGAAAATGTTGTCAAAACTTTATTTCTAGAAAATTTTGTAAAAATTTTATTTCTATAGAAAATTTTGTAAAAATTTTATTTCTATAGAAAATTTTGTCAAAATTTTATTCCTATAGAAAATTTTGTCAAAATTTTATTTCTATGGAAAATTTTGTCAAAATTTTATTTCAATAGAAAATTTTGTCAAAATTGTATTAAAATTTTATTTCTATAGAAAATTTTGTCAAAATTTTATTTCTATAGAAAATTTTGTCAAAATTTTATTTCTATAGAAAATTTTGTTAAAATTGTATTAAAATTTTATTTCTATAGAAAATTTTTGTCAAAATTTTAATTCCATAGAAAATTTTGTCAAATTTTTATTTCCATAGAAAATTTTATCAAAATTTTATTTCCATAGAAAATTTTGTCAAAATTTTATTCCTATAGAAAATTTTGTAAAAATTTTATTTCTAACGAAAATTTTGTCAACATTTTATTTCTATATTTTGCCAAAATTTTATTTCTATAAAAATGTTTGTCAACATTTTATTTCTATAAAAATTTTTGTCAACATTTTTTTTATAGAAAATTTTTCCAAAATTTTATATTTATACAAAATTAAAAAAAAAGATGTATAGAAAAGTTTGTTAAAATTTTATTTCTATTGAAACATTTTTCAAAATTTTATTTCATAGAAAAAATTTCCAAAATCTAATTTCTATAGAAAATTTTTCCAAAATATTATTTTTATAGAGAAGTGAAGTCCCTCTTAGTTGAAAAATGCATCGTAAAATCTACTAAAGCATCAAGAATTCTACCAATCTACCAAACAGTAAAAATTCTGTGGAAACCATTGCACAACGTTGGCTCTCCGGTCATTGTTAGATCGCCTTAGAATATCCATGATCGGAAATTGATGTTTCAAACGGAATGGAAAGCTTTTTATATCCACATCATTATCCTATGATGGTGGATATAAAAATATTAAAATTTGTTTGGTATTAGAAAAATCCATACGAAGAAATAGTCGATTCAAAATATTATTCAAATAACAAACAAAGCTTCGAGCTTTTCACATCACATGGAAATAAAGAGTCCGAGCTGCTCCAGCTGTGAGCTTAACAAATTTATATTTCACCAATTTCCCCATTTCTAATAAATTCTCCCTATGAAATCCCATTTTCTGGGGTTTTGATTGAAAAACGGAAGCTGCTGGCCCAAAACATTTTCTTTTGATGGAAATGTAAGTCACGTACTTTGCTAAAATAATTCAAAATGCTTTCGCATCATACACACTCACACACATACAATTGCATTTTCTTTGCTTCTATGTGGGAGCTTTGAAAAACCCAAACGCATTCCCACTCTGTAGGAGACAGATACCCACACGGCACAACAAGTAAGCAAACAAAGCCCACACATACACAGTCATACAATGATGCAGAGATGAGGGAGCCATACTTATGCGAAGACAAAACAATTACATTTTTTACAAGAGAAATACTCATCACTCTTATCGAATCCGAGATGGGCAAAGTAATTTTATAAGGGGCCATTCTGTGAAGACTTGTTTTTTTATACACCTCAGTTGGTATCAACTATATTGTGGCTGATATTTATTGCAACCCATTTGCAACTGAGAGATCTGTTCCAATGAAATTTAGTTTTATTTTTTGCAAGCTTACGAAAGCATTCTGATCTATTACATTCGGTTCCAAAGATTTAGTCTTTACACTAAAGATTTTCGTATTGATTCCGAGCCGAAGAAGCGGAGAAGAATACATTTAAAGATGACAAGGACAAATTTAATACACAATTCTCTTTTAACTTTAAGTTTGGCATATATGTCTCTAGGAAACAAAATTTAAATTATTTGTTTTCTTTTCACCCTTTTTATACCCTGCGCCACTCTGTGGAACAGGGTATTATAAGTTAGTGCATATGTCTGCAACACCCAGAAGACGAGATAGACACATGGTGTCTTAGGCAAAAATGCTCAGGGTGGGCTCTTGAGTCGATATAGCGATGTCCGTCTGTCCGTGAACACATTTTTGTAATCAAAGTCTAGGTCGCAGTTTTTTTTGTGTCAAATTTGGCACAAGTATGTGTTTTGG
Source organism: Haematobia irritans (assembly GCF_050003625.1). Lineage (NCBI taxonomy): Eukaryota > Metazoa > Arthropoda > Insecta > Diptera > Muscidae > Haematobia > Haematobia irritans. The sequence goes on along the minus strand of NC_134399.1, from coordinate 116,831,437 downwards.
CTCAAAATTGATCCCTATTGATTTTGGAAGAAATCGGTTCAGATATAGATATAGCTCCCATATATATATTTCGCCCGATACGAACTTATATGGCCCCAGAAGCCAGAGTTTTACCCTAATTTGCTTAAAATTATGCACTAGGAGTACAATTAGTACTGTAGTCAAGTGTGCCAAATTTTATTGAAATCGGTTCAGATTTAGATATAGCTCCCATATATATCTTTCGCCCGATATGGACTAATATGGTCCTAAAAGCCAGAGTTTTGGCCCAATTTAGTTGAAATTTTGCACAGGGAGTAGAATTAGTATTGTAGCTATGTATGTCAAATTTGGTTGAAATCGGTTCAGATTTATATATATCTCCCATATATAGCTTTCGCCCGATTTACACTCATACGACCACAGAGGCCAATTTTTAACTCCGATTTAATCGAAATTTTGCACAGGGAGTTGAATTAGCATTGTAGCTATGCGTGCCAAATTTGGTTGAAATCGGTTCAGATTTAGATATAGCTCCCATTTATATATTTTTCTGATTTCGAAAAAAAATGGTCAAAATACCAACATTTTCCTTGTAAAATCGCAACTGCTTAGTCGAAAAGTTGTAAAAATGACTCTAATTTTCCTAAACTTCTAATACATATATATCGAGCGATAAATCATAAATAAACTTTTTCGAAGTTTCCTTAAAATTGCTTCAGATTTAAATGTTTCCCTCATTTTTATACCCCGCGCCACACTGTGGAACAGGGTATTATAAGTTAGTGCATATGTTTGTAACACCCAGAAGGAGACGAGATAGACACATTGTGTCTTTGACAAAAATGCTCGGGGTGGTTCCCTGAGTCGATATAACCATGTCCGTCTGTCCGTTCGTCCGTCCGTCCGTCCGTCCGTCTGTCTGTGAACACATTTTTGTGATCAAAGTCTAGGTCGCAGTTTAAGTCCAATCGACTTCAAATTTGGCACATGTTCCTGTTTTGGGTCAGAATGGAACCCTATTGATTTTGGAAGAAATCGGTTCAGATTTAGATATAGCTCCCATATATATCTTTTGCGCGATATGCACTTATATGGTTCCAGAAGCCAGAGTTTAGGCCCAATTTGGTTAAAATTTTGCACATATAGTACAATTAGTAGTGTAGTTAAGCCCGATATTGACTAATATGGTCCTAGAAGCCAGAGTTTTGGCCCAATTTAGGTGAAATTTTGCACTAGAAGTACAATTAGTAGTGTAGTCATGTGCGCTAAATTTGGTTGAAATCGGTTCAGATTTAGATATAGCTCCCATATATATCTTTCGCCCTATATGGACTAATATGGTCCTAGAAGCCAGAGGTTTGGCCCAATGTGATTGAAATTTAGCACTAGGAGTACAGCTAGTAGTGTAGTCAAGTGTACCAAATTTGATTGAAATCGGTTCAGATTTAGATATAGTTCCCATATATAGCTTTCGCCCGATTTACACTCATATGGCCATAAAGGCCAATTTTTTACTGCGATTTAGTTGAAATTTTGCACAGGGAGTATAATAAGCATTGTAGCTATGCGTGCCAAATTTGATTGAAATCGGTTCAGATTTAGGTATATCTCCCATATATATGTTTTTCTGATTTCGACAAAAATGGTCAAAATACGAACATTTCCCTTTTAAAATCGCTTCTGCTTAGTCGAAAAGTTGTAAAAATGAATCTAATTTTCCTAAACTTCTAACACATATATATAGAGCGATAAATCATAAATAAAAGTTTGTTAAGTTTCCTTAAAATTGCTTCATATTTAAATCTTTCCCATATTTTTTTACTATCATTGTGTTTCACCCTAGTGCATTAGCCGACTTAAATTTTGAGTCTATAGAATTTGTAGAAATCTATCAAATTCTGTCCAGATCGAGTGATAATGTATGTATTTGGGACAAACCTTTATATATATAGCCCCAACACATTTGACGGATGTGATATGATATCGAAAATTTAAATCTACAAAGTGGTGCAGGGTATAATATAGTCGTCCCCGCCCGACTTTAGACTTTCCTTACTTGTTCTTCATGTGTTATCAGAGTCCTCTAAAATCATGTTAACGACAATATAAATGTCTAAATTCGGGCTCGACTACAAGTAGAAATTAAGCTTTGTTTCATGTAAAAAAGTCTTTAAAATAAAGCGTTGTAAAAAATCTCCTATTTTTAAACGCTTTTTTGTTTTGAAGTCAAGATGTAAAACGCCAACAAATTTAAAGACGATTTCATTATTTTGAAGAATTTTTCAGAATTATTAACCCTGTAATGCCCAATCCCGCCTTTAGGCGGGCTTCCTTAAATCAGCAAGCTTTTAGTAAAACGCACCTAAAGTCAACAAAAATGATTAAAATAAAAAGAAAACTTAGTTAAAACTATTCAAGAAGCTTTACAGCATATACTGAATTTTACCGTATAATTTTTTCTTGTTTAGTTTTCTTCTTTTTGTGTCGTTAACATTGAATATTCAATCCGCTGGCAAAAAAAAAATCGGGCATTAGAGGGTTAAAGCCCATTTGACCTTAATTTTCTTTAATTTTAGGATACCCAATTTTAAGTCGACTCACTTAATTATAAAGACTTCTTTGGAAAGTTTATCAACTTTTTGTCAAATTTTATTTCTATAGAAAATTTTGCCAAAACTTTATTTCTATAGAAAATTTTGTTAAAATCTCATTTCTATAGAAAATTTTGTCAAAATTCTATTTCTATAGAAAATTTTGTCAAAATTCTATTTCTATAGAAAACTTTGTCAACATTTTATTTCTATAGAAAAATTTTGTCAAAATTTTATTTCTATAGAAAGATTTGTCAAAATTCTATTTCTATAGAAAACTTTGTCAACATTTTATTTCTATAGAAAATTTTGTCAAAATTTTATTTCTATAGACATTTTGTCAAAATCTTATTTCTATAGAAAATTTTGTCAAAATTTTATTTCTATAGAAAGATTTGTCAAAATTCTATTTCTATAGAAAACTTTGTCAACATTTTATTTCTATAGAAAATTTTGTCAAAATTTTATTTCTATAGAAATTTTGTCAAAATCTTATTTCTATAGAAATTTTGTCAAATTTTATTTGTATAGAAAGATTTGTCATAATTTTATTTCTATAGAAGATTTTGTCAAAATTTTGTTTCTATAGAAGATTTTGTCAATATTTTATTTCTTTAGAAAATTTTGTCAAAATTTTAATTCCTTAGAAAATTTTGTCAAAATCTTATTTCTATAGAAAATTTTTTCAAATTGTATTTCTATAGAAATTTTTCTCAAAATTTTATTTCTATAGAAAATTTTGTCAAATTTTATTTCTATAGAAAATTTTGTCAAAACTTTATTTCTATAGAAAATTTTGTTAAAATCTCATTTCTATAGAAAATTTTGTCAAAATTCTATTTCTATAGAAAACTTTGTCAACATTTTATTTCTATAGAAAATTTTGTCAAAATTTTATTTCTATAGAAAATTTTGTCAAAATTTTATTTCTATAGAAAGATTTGTCAAAATTTTATTTCTGTAGAAGATTTTGTCAAAATTTTATTTCTATAGAAAATTTCGTCAAAATTTTAGTTTTATAGAAAATTTCGTCAAAATGTTATTTTTATAGAAAATTCTGACAAAATTTTATTTCTATAGAAAATTTTGTAAAAATTTTTTTTCTATAGAAAATTCTGTTAAAGTTTTATTTCTTTAAAAAATTTTGTCAAAATTTTAATTCCTTAGAAAATTTTGTCAAAATCTTATTTCTATAGAAAATTTTTTCAAATTGTATTTCTATAGAAATTTTTCTCAAAATTTTATTTCTATAGAAAATTTTGTCAAAATTGTATTTCAATAGAAAATTTTGTCAAAATTTTATTTCTATAGAAAATTTTGTCAAATTTTATTTCTATAGAAAATTTTGTCAAAACTTTATTTCTATAGAAAATTTTGTTAAAATCTCATTTCTATAGAAAATTTTGTCAAAATTCTATTTCTATAGAAAACTTTGTCAACATTTTATTTCTATAGAAAATTTTGTCAAAATTTTATTTCTATAGAAAATTTTGTCGAAATGTTATTTCTGTAGAAAATTTTGTCAAAATTCTATTTCTATAGAAAACTTTGTCAACATTTTATTTCTATAGAAAATTTTGTCAAAATTTATTTCCATAGAAAATTTTGTCAAAATTTTATTTCTATAGAAAATTTTGTCGGAATTGTATTTCTATAGAAAATTTTGTCGAAATTTTATTTCTATAGAAAATTTTGAGATGGAAAAGAGAGATTTTGTACGAATTTATTTCGGCATAAGCCGGCTATCAATGTAAAGCCTTTTTTCGGAGGGTTCAAGTGTGGTTTATTTCTGGGTTTAATGAACTGCCTGAATTTATTCTGATAATTGGTTGATAGTTTTGCTGCAAGTAGAGGATGCTGATGAGGAATGTGGTAATTTCGAAACATGCGTCCATCCAACCATCTTGCAGTCTATGGGGCTTTGCCCAAATAAATTTAACAAACATTCTTTTCCTCTGTTGGTTAAGCTACACTTGTAGTTTAGTCAATGTATGGTTTTAAGCTGAAATCAAAAAAACAACAACAATAATTAAAGAACAAAAACCAACAATAACAAAACAAAACGAATGAAAGAAATTTTTTTTCTATAGAAATTTTTGTCGAAATTTTATTTCTATAGAAAATTTTGTCAAAATGTTATTTCTATACAAAATTTTGTCAAAATTTTATTTCTATTGAAAATTTTGTCAACATTTTATTTCTATAGAAAATTTTGTCAACATTTTACTTCTATAGAATATTTTCTTAAAATATTGCTTCTATAGAAAATTTTGTCAAAATTTTGTGTCTATAGAAAATTTTGTCAAAATTTTATTTCTTTAGATAATTTTGTCAAAATTTTATTTATATAGAAAATTTTGTCAAAATTTTATTTCTGTAGAAAATTTTGTCAAAAGTTTATTTCTATAGAAAATTTTGTCAAAATTTTATTTCAATAGAAAATTTTGTCAAAATTTTAGTTCTATAGAAAATTTTGTCAAAATTTTATTTCTATAGAAAATTTTGTCAAAATTTTATTTCTATAGAGAATTTTGTCAAAATTTGATTTTTATAGAAAATGTTATCAGAGTTTTATTTATATTGATAATTTTGTCAAAATTTAATTTCTATAGAAAATTTGGTAAAAATTTTATTTTTTATTTCTATTGAAAAATTTGTCAAAATTTTATTTCTATAGAAAGTTTTGTCAAAATTTTACTTTTATAGAAAATTTTCTCAAAATATTACTTCAATAGAAAATTTTGTCAAAATTTTATTTGTTGTTGTTTATTTGATTTCAGCTTAAAACCATACATTGACAAGTGTAGCTTAACCAACAGAGGAAAAGAAAATTTTATTTCTATTGAAAATTTCGCCAAAATTTTATTTTTATGGAAAATTTTGTTAAAATTGTATTTCTGTAAAAAGTTTTGTCACCATTTTATTTTTTATTTCTATCGAAAATTTTATTTCTATATAAAATTTTCTCAAATTTTGTATCTATAGAAAATCTTGTAAGCAGGGTCTATGTCTTTAGACTCTGCTCAGCGTAACTACCTGAATTCTGGCTTAGGTTTACGATATCCGATATTAAGCTTCCGAGACTGGATTATTGTTCTAATGAAATGTCCTATTAAAATGTTAATGAGAGTATTTAGTTGAAGCCTAATTTGAAAAATATGTAAAGCCTTTTTTTGATGTCTCAAAAAATTTATTTGATCCTTTACGTGGTTTGTGCATTATCCAGATGACCCTTAGATTTCCCACACCTGCGTGTAAAAGTAAACAAAAACCATCAAAAGAATTCACTTAAAATGTGTTGAGTAAGTGTTTTTCTCTTGTGTGTGTAATTTCTTTCCAAGATTTTGTTGGTGATTTCGCTTGCTTTTATTTTTTATTCCATCATTCCTTTATTTTCTTTATCATCAGATTTCTCGACCCTCTGATTATTATTATTTTCATGTATTTTCACACATTTCGGGCGTGAGTGGCAAACAATTTCCTTCAACATATCGTAAGATAAAGTAGCCGGAGGAGCAGGAGGAGGAGGTGTGCGTGTGGGACTAGAAAGAAAAAAGCTTGTGGTTGTGGTCACACTGATGTTGCTACTTTGTATCCATATCTATAGCTAAGTACTTTATTAGGATTAGAACACTCTGAAAAAGAGATTAACAGCGTACTGAACATGATAGTACTGAAGGAAGAGACCCACAAACCTATATAAGTGTTCATGAACTAACACACACACACATCTACGACTTTAGTTATTATCATAAATAATGGGATAAATTAATATAAGTTATAATGTTTACACTTACCCCAAAACCAGAAAAATGTTGACAAGATTTTTTTTTTCTATAAAGAAAAAAAAGGGAAAATAGATAAATGGTCAATATTACTACAAAACTTTTAAAAAATATCCACATACAAAAAACAAGTATAAACAGCCGTAAGGTCGGCCAGGCCGAATCTTATGTACCCTCCACCATGGATTGCGTAGAAACTTCTACTAAAGACGGTAATCCACAATTGAATTACTTGGGTTGCGGTCGATGGCAAGGCATCTTGAAACATCTTAACATCATCTTCTAAATTGTAAGTTAGTCCATGCGGGTTATATATTAGACAAAACAAAGGAGCCACCGTGGTGCAATGGTTAGCATGCCCGCCTTGCATACACAAGGTCGTGGGTTCGATTCCTGCTTCGACCGAACACCAAAAAGTTTTTCAGCGGTAGATTATCCCACCTCAGTAATGCTGGTGACATTTCCGAGGGTTTCAAAGCTTCTCTAAGTGGTTTCACTGGAATGTGGAACGCCGTTCGGACTCGGCTATAAAAAGAAGGACCCTTGTCATTGAGCTTAACATGGAATCGGGCAGCACTCAGTGATAAGAGAGTCGTTCACCAATAGGGAAGAAATAATTACGAACCGATATGAACTTTCGTGCGGTAACTATAAAGCCAGAATTGAAATATGGGACTCGCTTTATACGGGGGCTATATACAATTATGAACACGATTCTACCAAAAATGACAGATTTTTTACTGTTTGGTAGATTGGTAGAATTTTTGGTGTTTTGGAAGATCTTGCAAAATATTCCATTCCAAGTAAGAGGTGCTTCATAAATTTCCTATAGAAAATTTGAAAAATTTTTCTACAGAAATTAAATCCTGACAAAAATTTCTGTAGAAATAAAATTTTGACAAAATTTTCTATAGAAATAAATTTTTAACAAAATTTTCTAAAAAAAAATAAAACATTGACAAAATTTTCTATAGAAATAAAATTATGACAAAATTTTCTGTAGAAATATAAAATTTTGATACAATTTTCTGTGGCAATACAATTTTGGTAGATTATTATACCCACCACATAGAATGGTGGTGGGGGTGTAATAAGTTTGTCATTCCGTGTGCAGGTTAGGTAAGGTTAGGTGGCAACCCGATGTATCAGGATCACTTAGACTATTCAGTCCATTGTGATACCACATTGGTGAACTTCTCTCTTATCACTGAGTGCTGCCCGATTCCATGTTAAGCTCAATGACAAGGGACCTCCTTTTTACAGCCGAGTCCGAACGGCGTTCCACATTGCAGTGAAACCACTTCGAGAAGCTTTAAAAACCCTCGGAAATGTCACCAGCATTACTGAGGTGGGATAATCCACCGCTGAAAAACTTTTTGGTGTTCGGTCGAAGCAGGAATCGAACCCACGACCTTGTGTATGCAAGGCGGGCATGCTAACCATTGCACCACGGTGGCTCCGTGTGTAACATACCGAAATATCGATTTCCGACTATATAAAGTATATATATTCTTGATCAGGGAGAAATTCTAAGACGATATAAGCATGTCCGTCTGTCTGTCTGTTGTAATCACGCTACAGCCTTCAATAATCGTGCTATCGTCATGAAATTTGGCACAGATTCGTTTTTCGTTTGCAGACAGGTCAAGTTCGAAGATGGGCTATATCGGTCGAAGTTTTGATATAGTCCCCATATAAACCGACTTCCCGATTTGGGGCCTTGGGCTTATAAAAACCGTAGTTTTTATCCAATTTGCCTGAAATTGAAAATCTAGAGGTGCCTGACGACCATAAAAAGGTGCGCCGAAAATGGTGCCCATCGGTCCATGGTTTGGTATATCCCGAATTTGCTTCTTTGGCATAGAAACTGTATTTACTATCCGATTTGCCTGAAATTGGAAATCTAGAGGTATTGTAGGACCATAAAGAGGTGTGTCGAAAATGGTCCGTATCGGTCCATGTTTTGGTATAGCCCCCATATAGACCGTTCTCCCGATTTTGCTTCATGGACTTCTAGAAACTGTATTTACTATCCGATTTGCCTGAAATTGGAAATCTAGAGGTATTTTGGGACCATAAAGAGGTGTGTCGAAAATGGTGATTATCGGTCAATGTTTTGGTATAGTCGCCATATAGACCGATCTCCCGATTTTTATACCCTGCGCCATGGTGTCTTTGGCAAAAATGCTCAGGGTGGGCTCCAGAGTCGATATAGCCATGTCCGTCTGTCCGTGAACACATTTTTGTAATCAAAGTCTAGGTCGCAGTTTTAGTCCAATCGACTTCAAATTTGGCACAAGTATGTATTTTGGCTCAGAATAGAACCCTATTTATTTTGAAAGAAATCGGTTCAGATTTAGATATAGCTCCCATATATATATTTCGCCCGAAATGGACTTATATGGCCCCAGAAGCCAGAGTTTTAACCCAATTTGGTTGAAATTTTGCACTAGGAGTACAATTAGTAGTGTAGTCAAGTGTGCCAACTTTTATTGAAATCGGTTCAGACTTAGATATAGCTCCCATATATATCGTTCGCCCGATTTACACTCATATGACCACAGTGGCCAATCTTTTACTCCGATTTAATTGAAATTTTGCACAGGGAGTAGAATTTGCATTGTTGCTATGCGTTCCAAATTTGGTTGAAATCGATTCATATTTAGATATACCTCCCATATATAGCTTTCGCCCGACTTACACTCATATGACCACAGAGACTAATTTTTAACTCCGATTTAGTTGAAATTTTGCACAGGGAGTAGAATTGTTGCTATGCGTGCCAAATTTGGTTGAAATCGGTTCAGATTTATATGTAGCTCCCATATATATGTTTTTCTGATTTCGACAAAAATGGTCAAAATACCAACATTTTCCTTGTAAAATCGCCACTGCTTAGTCGAAAAGTTGTAAAAATGACTCTAATTTTCCTAAACTTCTAATACATATATATCGAGCGATAAATCATAAATAAACTTTTGCGAAGTTTCCTTAAAATTGCTTCAGATTTAAATGTTTCCCATATTTTTGTTATGAACATTGTGTTCCACCCTAGTGCATTAGCCGACTTATATTTTGAGTCTATAGATTTTGTGGTCTATCAAATTCTGTCCAGACCGAGTGATATTTAAATGTATGTATTTGGGACAAACCTTTATATATATAGCCCCCAACACATTTGACGGATGTGATATGGTATCGAAAATTTAGATCTACAAAGTGGTGCAGGGTATAATATAGTCGGCCCCGCCCGACTTTAGACTTTCCTTACTTGTTATTCTTGGATTTCTATAAACTGTATTTATTACCCGATATACCTGAAATTGGAAATCTAGAGGTATTTTGGGACCACAAATAGCAGTGCACACCTTGAGATGTATCGGTCCATTTTTGGGTATAACCCCCATATAGACCGATCTCCCGATTTTACTTCTTGGGCGTCTAGAGACTATATTTTCTAGCGGATTTGCTTGAAATTGAAAATCTAGAGGTATTTTAAGATCACAAATAGGTGTGTCGCAAATGATGCCTATCGGTATAGCCCCCATATAGACCGATCTCCCGGCTTTAATTCTTGGGCTTCTAGAAACCGCAGTTTTTATCGAATTTGCCGGAAATTAGAAATCTAGAGGTATCTTAGGACCATAAAGAGGTGTGTCGAAAATGGTCCATATCGATCCATGTTTTGGTATAGCCCCTATATAGACTGATCTCCCGATTTTACTTCTTGGGCTTCTAGAATTCGTAGTTTTCACCCAATTCGTCTGAAAGTAGAATTCTAGAGATATTTGAGGAACATTAATAGGTAGTGAATATTGGTCCATGTTTTGGTATAGCCCCCATATAGACCTAAATCCCAAATTTATTTCTAGGACTTATGGAATCCGTCTGACCCCAAATAGGTCAGCCGAATATAGTGTGTGTCGACCCATGTTTTAATATAGCCTCCACATAGGCCGATCTCCCGATTTATCTCCTTGGGCTTCTAGAATCCGTAGTTTTTACCCGATTTGCACAGAAATATAAATATACTAGAATTTTAGACCCTCAAAAATATGTATTGCATTTATTTTCACCGGTTCATTTGGTAAGGCATCGATGTAGACCGATTTAACTTCTTGAGGGTACACCCAAAGGAAAAATATTTTCCTCCAGAATGAAGTTTTAGACAAACGAAATTCCCCTTTCGTATAAAGTATTTTCGTTTAGAGCAAACTAATCCGAATTTGTGATAAGCGATTCAACGATTGTCTCTAAAATTTGTATGAAAAGTAAACTTTGCTTGTGTAAAATTTCGTTCATCAGAAAAGAAAACACTTCTTTCAGGGTATAGCAGGCGCACTGATTATGAAAATTGCTTGAAACTGAAAGTAAAATTTCCAGATTTTACTCATCGTATTCATTTAAATAATGACGGAAAAAATCTACAGATTGAAGATTTCAAATCAAGGCGTTATTTCATCATATACACGATATGTTTATGATTTCTCTAAAACTCAAACAAAATTGTTTCTCATAAATCCAGAATCTGATCTAGTCTTCATAGGTAGAATCTTTAAATTTTTTCTTCGGGAAGCGTACTGGTTGAACTGATTTGCTTGGGAGAAGATTTGTCATTAAACCCCCTAAAATTCTATATGTTATCAAGTAACCCGCTACAACTAAGCGTTTTCAAAGTAAACTATTATATTTGATTCATAGTGGTGGGTATTTATGATTCGGCCCGGCCGAACTTACTGCTGTATATACTTGTTTTTGGCTCGAGTGGTAATCGTGATTATGAACCGAATAGGACCAATTTTTTGTGATTGGGGATCGGTTTATCTCGGCGCTATATATAGCTATAGATTGATACGGACCAATTTTGGTATGGTTGTTATCGGTCATATACTAGTGCAATGTAATATTTATAACCGGATCGGATGAATTTTGCTCCTTCAAAAGGCTCCGGTAGTCAGATCTGGGGATCGGTTTTTATGGGGGCTATATATTATTGTGAACCGATATGGACCAATTCTGGCATGGTTGTTAGAGGCCATATACCAACACCATGTACAAAATTTCAGCCCGATCCAATTTGCTTCTGTTTGAGTCTCCGCAAGCCAAATCTTGGGATTGGTTTATATGGGGGCTATATATAATTATGGACCGATGTGGACCATTTTTTGTATGGTTGTTAGAGACTATATACTAACACCATGTACCAAATTTCAACCAGATAGGATGAATTTTGCTCCTTCAAGAGGCTCCCGTGTTAAAATCTGGGGATCGGTTTATATGGGGGCTATATGTAATTAGAACTGATATGGACCATATAAAGGGTGCTTAAAATTTCAAGGGCCGATGTTGATTTTGAATAAAACACAAACTATTTAGGAAATTATTGTAATTTTATTTTATTATACCCTCCACCATATGATGGGGGGTATATTAACTTTGTCATTCCGTTTGTAACACATCGAAATATTGCTCTAAGACCCCATAAAGTATATATATTCTGGGTCGTGGTGAAATTCTGAGTCGATCTGAGCATGTCCGTCCGTCCGTCCGTCCGTCTGTTGAAATCACGCTAACTTCCGAACGAAACAACCTATCGACTTGAAACTTGGCACAAGTAGTTGTTATTGATGTAGGTCAGATGGTATTGCAAATGGGTCATATCGGTCCACTTTTACGTATAGCCCCTATATAAACGGACCCCCATATTTGGCTTGCGAGGTCTCTAAGAGAGGCAAATTTAATCCGATCCGGCTGAAATTTGGTACAAGGTGTAAGTATATGGTCTCTAACAACCATGCAAAAATTCGTCCACATCGGTCCATAATTATATATAGCCCCCATATAAACCGATCCCCCGATTTGGCTTGCGAGGCCTCTAAGAGTAGCAAATTTCATCCGATCCGGCTGAAATTTGGTACATGGTGTCAGTATGTGGTCTCTAACAACCATGCAAAAATTGGTCGTTATCGGTCCATAATTATATATAGCCCCCATATAAACCGATCCCCAGATTTGGCTTGCAAGGACTCTAAGAGAAGCAAATTTCATCCGATCCGGCTAAAATTTGGTACATAGTGTTAGTATATGGTCTCTAACAACCATGCAAAAATTGGTCCACATCGATTCATAATTATATATAGCCCCCATATAAACCGATCACCAGATTTGACCTCCGGAGCCTCTTGGAAGACCAAAATTCATCTGATTCAGTTGAAATTTGGTACGTGGTGTTAATATATGGCCTCAAACTCCCATGCCAAAATTGGTCGAAATCGGTCTATAATTATATATAGGCCCCATATAAACCGATCCCCAGATTTGACCTCCAGAGCCCCTTGGAAGAGCAAAATTCTTCCCATTCGGTTGAAATTTGGTACGTGATGTTAGTATATGGTATCCAACAACCATGCAGGAATTGGTTCCTATCAGCCCATAATTATATATAGCTCCCATATAAACCGATCCCCAGATTTGAATTCCGGTGCCTTTAGGAGAAGCAAAATTCATCCGATCTGCTTGAAATTTGGTACGTGCTGTTCGTATATGATATTTAACAACCACGCCAACAGTGGTCCATATCAGTCCATAATCATATATAGCCCCATGTAAACCGATCCCGAGATTTGGTTTTGGAGCCTCGTGGAGGAGCAAATTTTATCCGATTCAATTGAAATTTGTTACATTGTGCTACTATATGGTCGTTAACAACCATGCCATATCGGTCTATAGTTATATATCCCTCAGATAAAGCGATTTCCAATCACACAAAAATTAGTCCATATCAAGTTCATAATTGTATATAGCCCCCATATAAGCGACCCCCATATTTCAATGCTGGCTCTCGACGTACCGTGCAAAAAGTCCATATCGATTCGTAATTATTTGTAGACTTAACTATACATAACTTTTTTTTTGTCTAATATATACCACGTATGGACTAACTCACAATTTATAAAACGATGTTAAGAAGTTTTAAGATACCACAACCCAAGTAATTCGGTTGTGGATGACAGTCTTTCATAGAAGTGTCTACGCAATCCATGGTGGTGGGTACATAAGATTCGGCCTGGCCGAACTTACGGCCGTATATGCTTGTTATGATATATTGGTATTACTCAATTATGTATGGAACAAAATATCGGCCAAATGGGCGCCGCGACCTCGATGGCACACCTTCATCCAATGGTCCAAATTTTCGAGGAGGTTCTATGCCGTTAATGTGCCGAATTATTTCATCCTTTAGCTCTTGAATTGTTGCTGGCTTATCGATGTACACCTTTTCTTTCAAATAACCCAAAAGGAAAAAGTCCAACAGTGTCAAATCACATGATCTTGGCGGCCAATTGACATCGCCATTACGTGAGATAACACGGCCATTGAATTTGTTGCGCAAAAGAGCCATTGTTTTGTTAGCTGTGTGGCAAGTGGCACGGTCCTGCTGAAACCACATATCGTCCACATCCATATCTTCCAATTCGGGTCATAAAAAGTTCGTTATCATCTCACCATTGCGAAAACCATTCACAGTAACTGCCTAACCGGCCTCATTTTGGAAAAAATACGGCCCGATGATGCCGCCAGCACATAAACAGCACAAAACAGTCACTCTTTGTGAAATGTCAAATAAAATTCGGAAAAAAACTTGGCGTTTAGGTGTGGTTCACATTCAACATCGGCCCTTACAATTTAACCACCCTTTACTAACACTACCTACCAAATTTCAGCCAAATAGGATGAAATATGCTTCTCTTAGAGGCTCCGCAAGCCAAATCTGTGAGTCCGTTTATATGGGGGCTATACGTAATAGTGGTCCGATATGGCCCATTTGCAATGCCATCTGAACTACATCAATAACAACTACTTGTGCCAAGTTTCAAGTCGATAGCTTGTTTCGTTCGGAAGTTAGAGTGATTTCAACAGACAGACGGACATGCTTATATCGACTTAGAATTTCACCACGACCCAGAATATATATACTTTATGGGGTCTTAGAGCAATATTTCGATTTCTTACAAACGGAATGACAAAGTTAATATACCCCCATCCTATGGTGGAGGGTATAAAAAAACGCCAAACCAGACAACTGCAAAAGTTAAGTGACTCCCTTTTTGGCATTTGTTTCCTGGTACCTGTAAATGACACCATACTAGTTTTTGAATTTTTTTGGTCTCCAACAATGATGAGTGGTGTTGAAGTTCACTCGAGACTTTTTATACAACAAACTTATGAAAAAAAAACGAATTCCACAAACCAAATATTTTGTGAAAGAAAAAAAAAAAACGTTGAATAGAAAAACCTAATGTCCCTGGACTTGAGCCAATAAACAAAACTTCAGTCTTTGTTTGTCTCCTCTATGCGAGATAACTTAGACCAAAGATGATATAGCCCTCAAGTATCCGCCGGTTGGATGGGTTTAACAGGTTGCTCAACATTTTAACTTCAATGTCTGCATTATGCATTGACTCTGGCTAACAAACTGAGTGCAAGAAGAAAAGAAAATCTCATTTACCAAATAAATGCCAAGAGACAAGAAGCATTTACAACTGAAGACAAGGACCAAGACAGTTGAATAAAACTCAAGAAGACATGGTCTAGACCAAGTAAGCTAATACCCTACTAGTGGGTAATACCAAAGAATAGAGTTGCTGACATGTTGCAAACTTTTGTTGCAATTCTCCGTATATTAACCTGAAGACTGTAGTTCCCATCATGGTAAAAGAGTTGCAGGGAACACAATATTTAGGGTTTATTGCTCACAGGGCGTTGCTCTCCTTAGAGGACTATGGGAAAAAGAAGTGCTGACTGCCAAAAGCGATTCATACAACCTGTGTTCGTAATCGTAAATAAAATATTAAACAGAGATGTTTTTTATTAAAATTTATATTGCTACAATTTTTTGGAAAGAAAATATGAGATGCAAAAACCTTATATGGAGCTGAACCCTATATGGAGCTGGAAGATGAAGTTGATCTCTTAATCTTGAATTACAAAAAAAAATAAAACAAAAAACAAAAAATAAAAAAGAATCATCTCCTAGAGGAAAGACAAGAGGCAAACACGAACCTCATAGTGGTCTATGGTATGGAGTTTTATGAGGACTTTCTTCAAGAAGCTCTTTAACAAGGCAAAATCCTTTAGAAATTCGGAGAAAATTCGGAAAAAAAGGAATCAGACCAATTTTTAAACCACATAGTGGTCAGCGTATAATACCTTTGATCTGCCCAGAATGTTGCTTACCAACAATATTGATTTTGGACTCCATAAAATATATATCGCTCGGCTCAAAATTACCTTCTGAGTCGATCTAGCTCTTGGTGCCCGTCCATTATTTTTTCGTCTCTCCTTGAATTTGTTCTGCGAAGGATTCCGGTCACAATTACTAACCGTTTTTGATGAAATTTGGTTCATGACGTTTTCTGGGCACAACGCTGAACGCTTTTATCGTTGTAGCCATGACCATGAACGGACCCCCAGATTTGGTTTGCGGATCCTCTAAGAGAAGCAAATTTCATCCGATCCGGTTGAAACTTAGTACGTGGTGTTAGTACAAGGTCTCTAGTATCCATTCAAAAATTGGTCCAAATCAGTTCATAATTATATATAGCCCCCATATAAACCGATCCGCAGATTTGACCTCCGGACCCTCTTGGAGGAGCAAAATTCATCCGATCCGGTTGAAATTTGATACATGTTGTGTGTATATGGTCTTAAAAAACACAGCAAAAATTGGTCCATATCGGTTCATATTTTATATATAGGCCCCATATAAACCGATCCCCAAATTTGACCTCCGAAGCCTCTTGGAGGAGCTAAATTCATCCGATCCAGTTGAAATTTGGTACATGGTGTTAATATATGGTCTCTAATAACCATGCAAAAATTGGTCCATATCGGTTCACAATTATATATAGCCCCCATATAAACCGATTTCCTAAATTTTGCCTCCGGTGCCTCTTAAAGGAGAAAAATTCATCCGATCCGGTTGTATATGGTCTCTAACAATCATGCAAAAATTGGTCCATATCGGTTCATAATTATATCTAGCCCCCATAAAAACCGAACCCCAGATTTGACCTCCGGAGCCCCTTGGAGGAGCAAAATTCATCCAATCCGGTTGAAACTTAGTACGTGGTTTCAGAATATGTTCTCTAGTAACCATGCAAAAATTGGTCCATATCGGTTCATATTTTATATATAGGCCCCATATAAACCGATCCCCAGATTTGACCTCCGGAGCCTCTTAAAGGAGCAAAATTCATCGGATCCGGTTGACTTTGGTATATTTCGCTAGTGTATGGCCGACAACAACCATGCCAAAATTGGTCTGTATCGACCTATATTATATACGAGTATAGCCCCCAAATAAACCGATCCGCAATTACAGAAATATCATGATTGCCACTCGAGCCAAAACCAAAATTTTATTGCCATAGAAAATTTTGTCAAAATTTTATATTTCTATAGAAATTTTTGTCAAAATTTTATTTCTATAGAAAATTTTGTAAACATTTTATGTCTTAAGGAAATTTTATCAAAATATAATTTCTATACAAAATCTTGTCTAAAATTTATTTTATAGAAAATTTTGTCAAAAATTTATTTCTATAGAAAATTTTGTCAAAATTTTATTTCTATTGAAAATTTTATCAAAATTTTGTTTCTATAAAAAATTTTGTCATTGTTGTCGTTTTCTTGATTTCTGCCTAAAACCATGCAGTGACTAAACTACAAGTGTAGCTTAACCAACAGAGGAAAAGAATGTTTGTCAAATTTATTTGGGCAAAGCCCTATAGACTCCAACATGGTTGGATGGACGCACGTTTCGGAATTACCACATTCCTCATCAGCATCCTCTACTTGCAACAAAACTATCAACCAATTATCAGAATAAATTCAGGCAGTTCATTAAACCCAACAATGAACCACATTTGAACCTTCCGAAAAAAGGTTTTACATGATAGCTGGCTTATGCCGAAATTTTATTTCTATCGAAAATTTTGTCAAAATTTTACTTTTATGGAAAAATGTTGCCAAAATTTTATTTCCATACAAAATTTTGTCAAAATTTTATGTCAATAGGAAAACTTGTCAAAATTGTATTTCTATAGAAAATTTTGTCAAAATTTTATTACTATGGAAAATTTTGTCAAAATTTTATTTCTATAAAAATTTTGTCAAAATTTTATTTCCATACAATTTGGCAATTTTTGTTCTATAGAAAATTTTGTCAAGATTTTTTTCTATAGAAAATTTTGTCAAAACTTTATTTTTATGGAAATTTTTGCCAAAATTTTATTTCCATACAAAATTTTATGTCAAAAAGAAACTTTGTCAAAATTTTATTTCTATAGAAGATTTTGTCAAAATTTTATTTCTATACAAAATGTTGCCAACATTTTTATATCTATAGAAAATTTCTCCAAAATTTTATTTCTGTAGCAAATTTTGTCAAAATTATATTTCTATAGAAAATGTTCAAATTTCTATAGTCAAAATTTTATTTCTCTAGAGAATTTTGTCAAAATTTTATTTCTATACAAAATTTTGTCAAAATTTTATTTTTAAAGAAAATTTTGTCAAAATTTTATTTTTAAAGAAAATTTTGTCAAAATTTTATTTTGAAAGAAATTTTTTGTCAAAATTCTATTTCTATGGAAAATTTTGTCAAAATTTTACGTCTATAAAAATTTTGTCAAACTTTTATTTCTATAGAAAATTTTGTCAGCATTTTTTTCTATAGAAAACTTTGTCAAAATTTTATTCCGATATAAAATTTTGTCAAAATTCTATTTCTATGGAAAATTTTGTCAAAATTTTATTTCTATAGAAAATTGTGTAAAAATTTTATTTCTAGAAAATTTTGACAAAATTTTATGTCTGTATAAAATTTTGTGAAAATTTTATATCTGTAAAAAATTGTGTAAATATTTTTTTCTATAGAAAATTTTGTCAAAATTTTATTTCTATTGAAAATTGTGTAAAAATTTTATTTCTAGAAAATTTTGACAAAATTTTATGCCTGTATAAAATTTTGTGAAAATTTTATGTCTGTAAAAAATTGTGGAAACATTTTATTGCTATAGAAAATGTTGTCAACATTTTATTTCTATAGAAGATTTTGTCAAAATTTTATTTCTATAGAAAATTTTGTCAAAATTTTATTTCTGTAGCAAATTTTGTCAAAATTTTATTTCTGTAGCAAATTTGTCAAAATTTCATTTCTATTGAAAATTTTGTCAAAATTTTATTTCTGTAGCACATTTTGTCAAAATTTTATTTCTATTGAAAATTTTGTCAAATTTTTATTTCTATAGAAAATTTTGTCAAAATTATATTTCTATGGAAAATTTTGTCAAAATTTTATTTCTATAAAAATTTTGTCAAAATTTTATTTCCATACAAAATTTTGGCAAAATTTTATTTCTAAAGGGTGGTTAAATTGTAAGGGCCGATGTTGAATGTGAACCACACCTAAACGCCAAGTTTTTTTCGAATTTTATTTGACATTTCTCTATTTCAGACTTAAAGACGTGTTAAATGGTTCCAAGAAATGGCAACAGTGGATGAAGTGATGAGGCACATTTTCACCTCAGTGGATTCGTCAATAAACAGAATTGCCGCATTTGGGCGAATGAGAATCCAAGAGTGATTGTCGAAAAACCAATGCACCCACAAAGAGTGACTGTTTGGTGCGGTTTATGGGCTGGCGGCATCATCGGGCCGTATTTTTTTCCAAAAATGAGGCCGGTCAGGCAGTTACTGTGAATGGTGTTCGCTATCGTGAGATGATAACGAACTTTTTATGGCCCGAATTGGAAGATATGGATGTGGACGATATGTGGTTTCAGAAGGACGGTGCCACTTGCCACACAGCTAACGAAGCAATGGCTCTTTTGCGCAACAAATTCAATGGCCGTGTTATCTCACGTAATGGCGATGTCAATTGGCCGCTGAGATCATGTGATTTGACACCGTTGGACTTTTTTCTTTGGGGTTATTTGAAAGAAAAGGTGTACGTCGATAAGCCAGTAACAATTCAAGAGCTCAAGGATGAGATAATTCGGCACATTAACGGCATAGAACCTCCATTATGACTCGGCGTCATCGAAAATTTGGACCATCGGATGAAAGTGTGCCACCGAGGTCGCGGCGCCCATTTGGCCGATATTTTGTTCCATACATAATTGAGTAATACCAATATATCATAATAAAATAAAATTACAATAATTTCCTAAATAGTTTGAGTTTTATTCAAAATCAACATCGGCCCTTGAAATTTTAACCACCCTTTATAAACAATTTTGTCAACATTTTATTTATTTATTTTATAAAAAAAAATTTGTGAAAATTTTGTTTCTATAGAAAATTGTGTTAAAATTTTATTTCTATAGAAAATTTTGTCAACATTTTTTTCTATAGAAAACTTTGTCAAAATTTTGTTTCTATAGAAAATTTTGTCAACATTTTTTTCTATAGAAAATTTTGTAAAAAATTTATTTTTATAGAAAATTTTTTAAAAATTTTATTTCTAGAAAATTTTGAAAAAATTTTATGTCTATATAAAATTTTGTGAAAACTTTATGTCTATAGAAAATTGTGTAAACGCTTTATTTTTATAGACAATTTTGTTAAAATTTTATTTCTATAGAAGATTTTGTCAATATTCTATTTCTATAGAAGATTTTGTCCAATTTTTATTTCTATAGAAAATGTTGTCAAAATTTTATTTCTATAGAAAATTTTGTCAAAATTTTATTTCTATAGAAAATTTTATCAACATTTTATTTCTGTAGAAAATTTTGTTAAAATTTTATTTCTACAGAAAATTTTGTCACAATTTTATTTCTTTAGAAAATTTAGTCAAAAATTTTATTTCTATAGAAAATAAAAATTTGTGTAGCAAATTTTGTCAAAATTTTATTTCTATAGAAAATTTTGTCAAAATTTTATTTCTATAGAAAATTTTGTCAAAATTTTATTTTTATAGCAAATTTTGTCAAAATTTTATTTCTATAGAAAATTTTGTCAAAATTTTATTCCTATAGTAATTTTTGTCAAAATTTTATTTCTATAAAAAATTTTGTCAAAATTTTATTTCTATAGAAAATTTTGTAAAAATTTTATTTCTATAGAAAAAATTGTCACAATTTTATTCCTATAGAAAATGTTGTCAAAATTTTATTTCTATAAAAAATTTTGTCAAAATTTAATTTCTATAGAAAATTTTGTCACAATTTTATTTCTATAGAAAATTTTGTCAAAATGTTATTTCTTTAAAAAATTTTGTCAAAATTTTATTTATTAATTTTATAAAAAAAATTTTGTGAAAATTTTGTTTCTATAGAAAATTGTGTTAAAATTTTATTTCTACAGAAAATTTTGTAAACATTTTTTCTATAGAAAACTTTGTCAAAATTTTGATTCTATAGAAAATTTTGCCAACATTTTTTTCTATAGAAAATTTTGTCAAAATTTTATTTCTATAGAAAATTGTGTAAAAATTTTATTTCTAGAAAATTTTGACAAAATTTTGTGTCTGTATAAAATTTTGTGAAAATTGTATGTCTATAGAAAATTGTGTAAACACTTTATTTCTATAGAAAATATTGTTAAAATTTTATTTCTATAGAAGATTTTGTCAATATTCTATTTCTATAGAAAATGTTGTTAACATTTTTATTTCTATAGAAAATTTTGTCAAAATTTTATTTCTACAGAAAATTTTGTCAAATTTTTATTTCTATAGAGAACTTTGTCACAATTTTATTTCTTTAGAAAATTTTTGTCAAAAATTTTATTTCTATAGAAAATAAAAATTTGTGTAGCAAATTGTGTCAAAATTGTATTTCTATAGAAAATTTTGTAAAAATTTTATTTCTATAGAAAAAATTGTCACAATTTTATTCCTATAGAAAATTTTGTCAACATTGTATTTCTATAAAAAATTTTGTCAAAATTTTAGTTCTATATAAAATTTTGTCAAAATTTTATTTTTATAGATAATTTTGTCATAATTTTAATTCTATAGAAAATTTTTTCAAAATTTTACTCCCATAGAAAATTTTGTCAAAATTTTATTTCTATAAAAATTTTGTCAAAATGTTATTTCTATAGAAAATTTTGTCAAAATTTTATTTCTATAGAAAAATTTTCTATAGGTGAGGAGGAACATTTTGCAAAATCTACCAAAATATCAAGAATTCTATCAATCTACTAAACAGTACAAAATCTACCATTTTTGGTAGAACCAACTGTAGCAGTTATGGCTATGAACCCAAGCTCTTTAATGTAGCTATTAATGAGCTTGGACAGTTTGTACTCTTAGATTGGAATTCTTCCTCCAGTTAAACTTTGTATTTTCACTTGAACCATTCAATAACTCATGAAATATCTCTAAGTCAATTGAAAACAATGCAATAAATAATTCAAGAATTTAACCACTATCCTTCCCAATTTGTTCGCCAATTCATGAACATGAACAAGTTGTTCGTATAAGACAATCATTTTGGACTGTTTAAAAGTTCAAGAAAATGACCGGGGATGTTCTTTCCAAGAACAATGTAAACGAAAACCATTACAAGATTATTTCAATGTAAGTCGTCACATGTCAGACACTCAAAAATGCTTCAGGATTCGAGAAAAACTAAAGCT
Organism: Haematobia irritans; assembly: GCF_050003625.1. Taxonomy (NCBI): domain Eukaryota; kingdom Metazoa; phylum Arthropoda; class Insecta; order Diptera; family Muscidae; genus Haematobia; species Haematobia irritans. The sequence goes on along the minus strand of NC_134399.1, from coordinate 116,809,428 downwards.
CCTCAAAACACTTTTGGAAGACATCACAGATATTCTATGGATGACAAAAAAACACCAAATGCTATGAAACTTTAAGAAGCAGTTGTTGGATGGCTTGCTAGTTACACATCTTGACAAGGATACTAGCAGCAACAAATACAAACTAGCTTCGTCAACCAAGAAAATACCATCCTTTTGGGTAAATGGAATAGAGCAAATATTTGTAAAATAATCCCTGTCAATTCAAGAAGGCTAATATACCTTTGTCATTTAAATTGGATTCTATGGGAAGGGATTCATATCAATGTTGAAGTTGAATTGATTTAGCGGTAAGCAATTCCATTTGTTGCTTATAACAAAAATATGAAGGATTAAAATTACCATGTTCGCTTCGAATTCAACGCTTTTAGCCGAAATTTTTCAGATGTGCCCATTATGATACTGCAGTTAAATCAGATCGAAATTGAAAAATTGGGTAATTTAAAATAGGACCTCCCAGTAAAAAAGGCACAACTTTAAAAGCACTTCCAGAAGATCCCCTCCCATTGATGTTGTTTATTTTAACTACCCAGGAAGTTCTTTTAATTCAATTTTTTATAACTTGATTTGTTCATAGTTTTAATGGGTAATTTTAACTTTTTTTGTTTCAAATAGGTTAAAAACAGAGTAAGAATTCATAAAATGGTACAAATCATTTAAATTTTGTAAAAAAAAAAATGCTAAATTCAATCTGAAAAAATTGTGAATTTTTGAAAATATTTGAGGTCAAACGTTTCCAACAAGCGTTAGAATCCATTAAAAATTATAAAAAATTATAAAAATTATAAAAATTATTTATTTGACAAAATATAACAGAACTCTTTAATTTACATCCAAAACACTGAATTTGGATTACACCTAAAGAAATGATGGAAATTCAGTGCAACGGCTCTTAAAATGGAGGACTTCCGTCCTATGACAATCCCATATTAAATTCATCGCTTCTGCGTCAATTATGCACCATTTCCGGATCCAAAAAGAACATTTTCATTACTTTTTTGGCGACGCTTTTTTTGTTGGGCTCTAGTTGGAGACCACTTTTTTTCCCATGTAGATTGATTTTTCTCACAAAAAATCTATATGTTTTTTACTTATTGTCCAGAAAAAATTATAAGCTTCATCAATAACATCATAATCCACACTCACTAACGATAAAACCCCAATTCAGCGTTTTTTTTATAGAATTTTTCCAATTTAGTTCTATCGCATGTAGGACACAAATTATCAGCACCAACAAAAAAAACTGAAAATAATACCGCATATCGATTTTATTAACGTTATCATGTTCGACATTTTCACACATAAGCCTTAACTCGGCGGTGGTATTTGAATGGAAAATGTGATTCATATGAGTGAAAAACGACACGTGATGAATTTTATTCATTGGTATGGCATTCAAAATAGAACAAAAAAATTTACTCTATAATTTTTCCTTTCGAACCTTCAAAGATATTGTAAAAAAACAAGTATATACGGCCGTAAGTTCGGCCAGGCCGAATCTTATGTACCCTCCACCATGGATTGCATAGAAACTTGTATTAAAGACTGTCATCCACAATCGAAGTAATTGGGTTGCAGTAACACTTGCTGATGTCAAGGTATCTTAAAACTTCTTAACATCGTCTTCTCAATTGTAAGTTGTCCATACGGGGTTATATATTAAACAAAAAGGCCGATTTAATACGTATATAATTCAGCTTGACAACATTTTTAATAGAAATAAAATTTTGACAAAATTTTCTATAGAAATAAAATTTTGACAAATTTTTCTAAAAGAAATAAAATTTATACAAAATTGTTTACAGAAATAAAATCTTGAAAAAATTTTGTATAGTAATAAAATTTTGACAAAATTTTCTATAGAAATAAAATTTTGACAAAATTTTCTATAGAAATAAAATGTTGACAAAATTTTGTATAGTAATAAAAATTTGACAAAATTTTCTATAATAATAACATTTTTACAAAATTTTCTATAGTAATAAAATTTTGACAAAATTTTCTATAGTAATAAAATTTTGACAAAATTTTGTATAGTAATAAAATTTTGACAAAATTTTCTATAATAATAAAATTTTGACAAAATTTTCTATAGTAATAAAATTTTGACAAAATTTTCTATAGCAATAAAATTTTGACAGATTTTTCTATAGAAATAAAATTTAGACAAAATTTTCTACAGAAATAAAATCTTGACAAAATTTTGTATAGTAATAACATTTTGACAAAATTTTCTATAGTAATAAAATTTAGACAAAATTTTCTACAGAAATAAAATCTTGACAAAAATTTGTAAGTAATAAAATTTTGACAAAATTTCGTATAGTAATAAAATTTTGACAAAATTTTCTATAATAATAAAATTTTGACAAAATTTTCTATAGAAATAAAATTTTGACAAAACTTTCTATAGCAATAAAATTTTGACAAATTTTTCTATAGAAATAGAATGTTGACAAAAATTTTTATAGTAATAAAATTTTGACAATATTTTGTATAGTAATAAAATTTTGACAAAATTTTCTATAACAATAAAATTTTGACAAAATTTTCTATAGCAATAATATTTAAAAAAAAAAATTCTATAGAAATAAAAAGGTGACAAAAATTTCTATAGTAATAACATTTTGACAAAATTTTGTATAGTAACAAAATTTTGACAAAATGTTCTATAGAAATGAAATTTGGACAAACATTTCTATAGAAATAAAATGTTGACAAAATTTTGTATAGTAATAAAATTTTGGTAGATTATTTTTGGCTCGGGTGGCAACCATGATTACGAACCGAATAAAATTTTGACAAAATTTTCTTTAGACATAAAATTTTGACAAAATTTTCTACAGAAATAAAATCTTAACAAAAATTTTCTATAGAAATAAAATTTTAACAAAATTTTCTATAGAAATAAATTTTTGACAAAATTTTCTATAGAAAAAAAATTTGACAAAATTTTCTATAGAAATGTTGACAAAATTTTGTACAGTAATAAAAATTTGACAAAATTTTCTATAGTAATAACATTTTGACAAAATTTTGTATAGTAATAAAATTTTGACAAAAATTTCTATAATAATAAAATTTTGACAAAATTTTCTATAGAAATAAAATTTTGACAACATTTTCTATCGTAATAAAATTTTGACAAAACGTTCAATAGCAATAAAATTTTGACAGATTTTTCTATAGAAATAAAATATAGACAAAATTTTCTTCAGAAATAAAATCTTGACAAAATTTTGTATAGTAATAAAATTTTGACAAAATTTTCTATAGTAATAAAATTTAGACAAAATTTTCTACAGAAATAAAATCTTGACAAAATTTTGTATAGTAATAAAATTTTGACAAAATTTTGTATAGTAATAAAATTTTGACAAAATTTCGTATAGTAATAAAATTTTGACAAAATTTTCTATAAGAATAAAATTTTGACAAAATTTTTTATAGAAATAAAATTTTGACAAAACTTTCTATAGCAATAAAATTTTGACAAAATTTTGTATAGTAATAAAATTTTGACAAAATTTTGTATAGTAATAAAATTTTGACAAAATTTTCTATAATAATAAAATTTTGACAAAATTTGCTATAGTAATAAAATTTTGACAAAATTTTCTATAGCAATAAAATTTTGACAGATTTTTTTATAGAAATAAAATTTAGACAAACTTTTCTACAGAAATAAAATCTTGACAAAATTTTGTATAGTAATAAAATTTTGACAAAATTTTCTACAGTAATAAAATTTAGACAAAATTTTCTACAGAAATAAAATCTTGACAAAAATTTCTATAGTAACAAAATTTTGACAAAATTTCGTATAGTAATAAAATTTTGACAAAATTTTCTATAATAATAAAATTTTGACAAAATTTTCTATAGTAATAAAATTTTGACAAAATTTTCTATAGCAATAAAATTTTGACAGATTTTTTTATAGAAATAAAATTTAGACAAAATTTTCTACAGAAATAAAATCTTGACAAAATTTTGTATAGTAATAAAATTTTGACAAAATTTTCTACAGTAATAAAATTTAGACAAAATTTTCTACAGAAATAAAATCTTGACAAAAATTTCTATAGTAATAAAATTTTGACAAAATTTCGTATAGTAATAAAATTTTGACAAAATTTTCTATAATAATAAAATTTTGACAAAATTTTCTATAGAAATACAATTTTGACAAAACTTTCTATAGCAATAAAATTTTGACAAATTTTTCTATAGAAATAAAATGTTGACAAAATTTTTTATAGTAATAAAATTTTGACAAAATTTTGTATAGTAATAAAATTTTGACAAAATTTTCTATAACAATAAAATTTTGACAAAATTTTCTATAGAAATAATATTTAAAAAAAAATTTCTATAGCACTAAAATTTTGACAAATTTTTCTATAGAAATAAAATGGTGACAAAATTTTCTATAGTAATAACATTTTGACAAAATTTTGTATAGTAAAAAATTTTTGACAAAATGTTCTATAGAAATAAAATTTTGACAAACATTTCTATAGAAATAAAATGTTGACAAAATTTTGTATAGTAATAAAATTTTGGTAGATTGTTTTTGTCTCGAGTGGCAACCATGATTATAAACCGAATAAAATTTTGACAAAATTTTCTTTAGACATAAAATTTTGACAAAATTTTCTACAGAAATAAAATTTTAACAAAAATTTTCTATAGAAATAAAATTTGAACAAAATTTTATCTAGAAATAAATTGTTGACAAAATTTTCTATAGAAATAAAATGTTGACAAAAATTTGCATAGTACTAAAAATTTAACAAAATTTTCTATAGTAATAAAATTTTGACAAAATTTTCTATAGTAATAAAATTTTGACAAAATTTTGTATAGTAATAAAATTTTTGTGTGATTGGAGATCGGCTATATATAACTATAGACCGATATGGACCAATTTTGGTATGGTTGTTAGCGGCCATATACTAGCACCACGTTCCAAATTTGAGGTTCCGGAGGTCAAATCTGGAGAACGGTTTATATGGGGGCTATATATAATTATGGACCGATGTGGACCAATTTTTGCATGGTTATTAGAGACCATATACTAACACCATGTACCAAATTTCAATCGGATCGGTTGATTTTTGCTCCTCCAAGAGGCTCTGCAAACCAAATCTGAGCGCCAGTTTATATGGGGGCTATACGTAAAAGTGGTCCGCTATGGCCCATTTTTAATGCCATCCGACCAACGTCCATAACAACTACTTGTGCCAAGTTTCAAGTCTTGTTTCTTTCGGAAGTTAGAGTGATTTCAACAGACGAACATGCTTAGATCGATTCAGAATTTCACCACGACCCAGAATATATATATTTTTTGGGGTCTAAGAGCAATATTTCGATGTGTTACAAACGGAATGACAAAGTTAATATACCCCGCATCCTATGGTGGAGGGTATACAAATAAAACTCATTTACCTTTTCATGAGTTTATTAAAGCTGTCCTATGGGATATTCATAATTGCATCCTTTGTGGTGATACACTGTTAGAAAAATATGTTTTACATATATTCCGATATAAACAAAATGTGTTTCGGGCACAATTTTTAAACACAATATATTTAAGTGCAAACATGTAATGTTCCTAAACTAACACAAAATGTTTGGGACACATATGTTAATATGTTAGAATATATTATGTTTGGGGCATGAATGTTTCATAAAAATAATATGTGTGAATGTAAACATATATAAATTTACAAATTTCGAGTAAACATATATATGTTGTGATACTTTATTCATAGAGCGACAGAGAGAGTTAGTATAGAGAAAGAAATAGAGATGGAAAACGGGAGGGTTGTTACGTTGAAAGATATCAACATAACGCAGCGAGAGAATGAAATGAGAGCAATTTCTGTGAAACCGCTTGTATGTTGTTTCGGAAACCTTATCATGAAGGCCAAAAATTTAACATGCTTAAGTCTAAATATTATTTAATTTGAATATTAGAATGAGTATTCGGAATAACGAGAATAGACATTCGGAACCAAGAAAATAGACATTTGAAAAAAAAAACAGCATATTTGTATTACAGAAAAAGATGCGAAGAACTCAAAAATTTCGTGGAAGTGAAAATTATGTGAGGGAATGAGCACAATCTTCTTTGAGGAATTCTTCCAAGCATATACTATTTTTGGACTCAAAATGCTTCCAGACATATAATATGCTCACATAAAACAAACATATTAATGTTTCGGCAGTATCCAATAATATATGTGCTTCCTGCAAAATATGTTTGGAATATATGTTAGAGAAGCGATTTTTTTTGAGGGTGTAAAAACGAACATTTTTTAGACATTTTTTGCAAAGTTCGTTACATGTTGAAGTTCTCAACACAATTGCAACTGCAGAAAGAGGGAAATGTGTGCATTATATTTTCAAAGCTGGCATTCTTTTTTTCAATTTTGTATTATCGATGATTTTTTACAAAACTAATCATATATTGACTCGTTTTAAAAATAAAGGGGGTCGACACTGGCACGTTTCGTGTTTTGTTTCACTGTCTATCATCTTTGATTTGCTTAAAATTTTGCACAAGCAGTACAATTGGTAGTATAGTCAAGTGCGCTAAATTTGGTGGACACCGGTTCAGATTTACATATAGCCCCCAAATAAATCTTCCGCCCGAGTTAGACTCATATGACCACCGGAGACCAAATTTTCACTTCGAGACCACTGTTTCACTCGGATTTACTTGAAATTTTTCACATTCTAGCTATTCATATCGAACTTGGTTGAAATCGGTCCAGATTTAGATATAGTTCGCATATATATCTTAAGCCCGATATTCACTTATATGGCCCCAGAAGCAAGGATTTTTCTTCAACGGAATTCAAAGGAATAATTTCCACAAAGAGTATATTTAATAGTATCGTCAAGTGTGTGAAGTTTGGTTTAAATCGGTTCAGATTTTGCTATAGCCCTCATATAAAAGTGCATTTATAGAATTGAAGTATTTTATCAGAGTTAGTGCGGTTTAGTGCAATTTTTTGACGCATTTTACTAATCAAAGGCCAATGTATAAAATATCGTTGTAAAGGTATCTTAGATGACTTCATTTTAAGGTAATCGAAAAATATTTAAATTACGAAAATTGAAACTTTTTGAAGCAAGTAACAGACATATCTATCATCTGTCTGTTAAGAACATAATTTCAGTGAAATTTAAACGGAGAGAAGATACGTGTATATGGTATTTTGACCATTTTTGTCGAAATCAGAAAAACATATATATGGGAACTATATCTAAATCAGAACGGATTCCAACCAAATTAGGAACGCATAGCAACAATGCAAATTCTACTCCCTGTGCAAAATTTCAACAAAATCGGAGTTAAAAATTGGCCTCTGTGGTCATATGAGTGTAAATCGGGCGAACGATATATATGGGAGCTATATCTAAATCTGAACCGATTTAAATCAAAATTGGCACGCATAGCAACAATGCTAATTCTACTCCCTGTGCAAAATTTCAACTAAATCGGAGTTAAAAATTGGCCTCTGTGGTCATATGAGTGTAAATCGGGCGAAAGCTATATATGGGAGCTATATCTAAATCTGAACCGATTTCAACCAAATTTGGCACGCATAGCCACAATGCTAATTCTACTCCCTGTGCAAAATTTCAACTAAATCGGAGCAAAAAAATGGCCTCTGTGGTCATATGAGTATAAATCGGGCGAAAGCTATATATGGGAGATATATCTAAATCTGAACCGATTTCAACCAAATTTGGCACGCATAGCTACAATGCCAATTCTACTCCCAGTGCAAAATTTCAACTAAATCGGAGCTAAAGATTGGCCTCTGTGGTCATATGAGTGTAAATCGGGCGAACGATATATATGGGAGCTATATCTAAATCTGAACCGATTTCAATAAAATTTTGCACACTTGACTACACTGCTAATTCTACTCCCTGTGCAAAATTTCAACCTAATTGGGGTAAAACTCTGGCTTCTGGGACCGTATTAGTGCATATCGGGCGAAAGATATATATGACAGCTATATCTAAATCTGAACCGATTTCAATGAAATTTTGCACACTTGACTATAGTACTAATTGTTCTCCTTGTGCAAAATTTTAAGCCAATTAGGGTAAAACTCTGGCTTCTGGGGCCATATAGGTCCATATCGGGCGAAATATATATATGGGAGCTATATCTAAATCTGAACCGATTTCTTCCAAAATCAATAGGGACCTATTCTGAGCCAAAACACATACTTGTGCCAAATTTGAAGTCGATTGGACAAAAACTGCGACCTAGACTTTGATTACAAAATGTGTTCACGGACAGACGGACATGGCTATATCGACTCCGGAGCCCACCCTGACCATTTTTGCCAAAGACACCATGTGTCTATCTCGTCTCCTTCTGGGTGTTGCAAACATATGCACTAACTTATAATACCCTGTTCCACAGTGTGGAGCAGGGTATAAAAATATCCAATTAAAAATTTATTTGATTCAACAAATTTTTTCATTGAAGCAAAAATCAATCGCAAAAATTAATAGTATCAATTGGTTTTTTATTGAGTCCAATAATTTTTTAATTGATACAATCGTTTCTATAATGGAAGACATTTCAATTAAACATTAATTGAATCAATTAATTTCGTGATTGAAGACAAAAAATATTTTTTTGTGTGTGGCGGGAAAATTCTAACGAAGCTTTAAATTGGCTGTAAATTAAAAAAAGTACAGTTTTTGATATAAACGAAATGGACGGTGACTGCGGAATAAAAAGTATTTGTTTATATCAAAACCATTTACGGACCTAGAAAATTCCTCTTGGTGGCAGGGTCTTAGCCCCCATGAAATTTTGAAATTTTCTACTCAAAAATTTAAAATGAAACAAGTATATAGGGCCGTAAGTTCTGTCAGGCCGAAGCTTATGTACCCACCACCATGGATTGCATAGAAACTTCTACTGAAGACTGTCATCCGCAATCGAATTACTTGGGTTGCGGTAACACTTACCGATGGCAAGGTATCTTAAAACTTCCTAATACCGCAATATATAACACGTAGTCCATACGTGGTATATATTAAACTTGAAAAGGCCGACTAATTACGTATATAATAAAGTTTGAGCAAATTTTCTATAGAAATAAAATTTTGACAAAAGTTTCTATAGAAATAAAATTTTGATAACACTTTCTATAGAAGTGAAATTTGTACAAAATTTCTATAGAAATAAAATTTTCACAAATTTTTCTATAGAAATAACATTTTGACATAATTTTATGGGGGCTGTATATGGTTGTTGGAGACCATATACTAACACCACGTACCAAATTTGAACCGGATCGGATGAATTTTGCTTCTGCAAAAGGCTCCGGAGGTCTAATCTGGGGATCGGTTTATATGGGGGCTATATATAATTATGAACCGATATGGACCAATTTTTGCATGATAATTATAGACCATATACTACCACCACGTACTAAATTTTAACCGTATCGGATGAATTTTGCTGCTCTGAGAGGCTCCGGAGGTCAAATCTGGGGATCGGTTTATATGGAGGCTATATATAATTATGGACCGATATGGACCAATTTTTTTACGGTTGTTAGAGACCATATACTAATACCATGTACCAAATTTCAGCCTGCACGCTCACAAAAAATCGCTTCTGTAACATATACTCCCAAACATATTCTGCTTCAAGCATATATATTTTTGGGTATTGCCCAAACATTTATATGTTTGATCTCTTCCAATATATAATATGTTTGAAAGCATATTGGTCTAAACAATTATGTTTGGGTAGTCTAAGTTCCAAACATTTTGTATTTTTGCATCCAAATTCAATAATGTTGTCTTCCATAAAACAATATGTTATTATGTGAACATATAATATGTTTGGAAGCATTTTGCACCCAAAAATATTATATGCTTAAAAAAAATTCTCCCAAACAATATTGTGCTCAAAATTTTATTTATTTATTTATATATTTACAATCATAATGAATTATGAAAATAAACAGGTAATATAGGTGCTAACAACATTTTTAGATTTTCGACTGAAGATTTTCGACCTGAATGCTCAAAATTTTGTTTCTGCCCAATTGTATATTCCCCCACATCTTTCTCACTTCCACGAGATTTTTTAGTTCTTAGCACCTTTTTCTGTAATACAAACATTGTAGAAGAAATTATTCAATTGTATGATTTTTTTTATTTTAATTTTACCTTTTGCCGGACGGGGATTCGAACAGCGGACCACACAGTTTGTAAGGATCAAAGAAGTAGCTGATCAATTGCCCAAGGAAAAATAAAATGTTAATTTTGTAATAACAAGCAACAACCACCAACTTAATTCAATATCGCTCCCTGTTAAATATCGCTCCAAGCTACTAAACACATATATGTTTATAGGCTATTTCTAAATTAATATATGTTTGCATCCAAGCATATTATATTTACAAACATTTTATGTCCCAAACATAATATGTTCTAACATATTGACATATATGTCCCAAACATGTTATGCTAGTTTATGAACATTATATGCTTGCACTCAAAAATATTGTGTTTAAAAATTTGTGTTCCAAACATATAATGTTTATAGCCAAACATATGAAAAACAGTCTTTTTCATCCGTGTGATCGGATGAAATTTGCTTCCCTTAGAGGATCCGCAAACCAAAACTGGGGATCGGTTTATATGGGGGCTATATATAATTATAGACCGATATGGACCAATTTTCTCATGGTTGTTAGAGACCATATACTAATACCACGTACCAAATTTCGACCGGATCGGATGAATTTTGCTCCTCTAAGAGGCTACGGAGGTCAATTCTTGGTATCGGTTTATAAGGGGGCTATATATAATTATAGACCGATATGGACCAATTTGTTCACGGTTGTTAGAGACCATATACTTATACCATGTACCAAATTTCAGACGGATCGGATGAAATTTGCTTTCCTTAGAGGATCCGCAAACCAAAACTGGGGATCGGTTTATATGGGGGCTATATATAATTATAGACCGATATGGACCAATTTTCTCATGGTTGTTAGAGACCATATACTAATACCACGTACCAAATTTCTGCCGGATCAGATGAAATTTGCTTCCCTTATAGGATCCGCAAACCAAATCTGGGGATCGGTTTATAAGGGGGCTATATATAATTATAGACCGATATGGACCAATTTTTTCATGGTTGTTAGAGACCATATACTAATACCACGTACCAAATTTCAGCCGGATCGGATGAAATTTGCTTCCCTTAGAGGATCCGTAAACCAAATCTGGGGATCGGTTTATGTGGGGGCTATATATAATTATAGACCGATATAGACCAATTTTTGCATGGTTGTTAGAGACCATATACTAACACCACGTACCAAATTTCAGCCAGATCGGATAAAATATGCTACTATTATAGGCTCCGCAAGCCAAATCTGGGGGTCCGTTTATATGGGGTACATAAAAGTGAACCGATATGGCCCATTTGCAATACCATCCGACCTACATCAACAACAACTACTTGTGCCAAGTTTGAAGTCGATAGCTTGTTACGTTAGGTAGTTAGCGTGATTTCGACAGACGGACGGACGGACATGCTCAGATTGACTCAGAATTTCACCACGACCCAGAATATATATACTTTATAGGGTCTTAAAGCAATATTTTGATGTGTTATAAACGGAATGACAAAGTTAATATACTCCCCATTCTAGTCTGGAGGGTATAAAAAATGGCGCACACAAAAATTTTTTTCTGATTCAATCACGTAATTAATTGACCCAATTAATGTTTTAATTGAAATGTCTTCAAACACGAAAATGACAGTATCAATCAAAGTTTTAATTGGGCATAGAAAAAATTCTTTATTAAAAAATTAATTGATTTCATTAGCATTAATTTTTTAATTGATTCAAATAAAAATATTATATACAGCCCCCATATAAACCGATCCCCAGATTTGACCTCCAGAGGCTCTTGGAGGAGCAAAATGTATCCGATCCGGTTGAAATTTGCAACGTGGTGTTAGTATAAGGCCGCTAATAACCATGCCAAAATTGGTCCATATCGGTCTATAGTTATATATAGCCGATCCCCAATCACACAAAAATTGGTCCATATCGGTTCAAAATCATGGTTGCCACTCGAGTCAAAAATAATCTACCAAAATTTTATTTTTATAGAAAATGTTGTCAAAATTTTATTTCTATAGAAAATGTTGTTAAAATTTTATTTCTATAGAAAATTTTTTCCAAATTTTATTTCTATAGAAATAAAACTATTTGGTATATATTACGGTGTTAGGAAGTTTTAAAATACCTTGCAATCGGCAAATGTTACCGCAATCCAAGTAATTCGATTGTGGATGACAGTCTTCTGTAGAAGTTTCTACGCAATCCATGGTGGAGGGTACATAAGCTTCGCCCTGGCCGAACTTACGGCCGTATATACTTGTTTTTTTTTTTTTAATAATATGTGCTTATTCGGGTGTGGTCACGAATTAGCCTTTTGTTTGCTCTTTTCGTAGATTTTTCCGAAACGTAAATTTTTTGGGTTGGTCACGAATTGGCGTTTTTTTTTCTCGGTACCAAAATTTATTTGAAAATGCTGGCTGGAGAATATTTTGAACAAAAACACATCACAATGTCATCTCCCCGCTTTAGTCAACATTTGCAACCCTCACAAATCACATAAAGTTTTAAAATATTTTTCTTTTTATGCCAAATCCAAACGTAAATGTCGTCTTAACTAAAAGAAAATTTCTTTTTACAACAAAATTGGTTTAACAATTCGTTGTGCTTTTTGTGAAACGCAAAAGAACAATCATCCAAATAGAGAGATAAACCTGTAACTAATGAAAGCAAATTTCAAGAACACAGGTCAATTGGCAAAATCCTAAGGGATTTTCTTCAATGATGTTATAACAATGACGAAAAAATGATTTTTATGACTAACAAAATTTCCGTTTGTGATCAAAATTTAATTTCTATAGAACAATGTTTCCAAATTTTATTTCTATTGAAAATTTTGTGAAAATTTTATTTATATCGAAATTGTGAAAAAGAAAATTTTCTTAAAATTTTATTTCTATAGACAATTTTATCAAAATTTTATTTCTGTAGAAAATTTTGTCAACATTTTATTTTCATAGAAAATTTTGTCAATATTTTATTTCTACAGAAAAATCTGTCGAAGTGTTATTTATAAAGAAAATTTTATCAAAATTTTATTTCTATAGAAAATTTTGGCAAAAATTTATTTCCATATAACATTTTGTCCAAATTTAACTTCTTTAGAAAATTTTGGCAAAATTTTATTCCTATCGAAAATGTTGTCAAAATTTTATTTCTATAGAAAATTTAGTCAAAATTTTATTTCTATAGAAAATTTTGTCAAAATTTAACTTCTATAGAAAATTTTGGCAAACTTTTATTTCTATCGAAAATGTTGTCAAAATTTTATTTCTATAGAAAATTTAGTCAAAATTTTATTTCTATAGAAAATTTTGTCAACATTTTATTTCGACAGAAATTTTGTCAAAATTTTATTTCTTAAAAAGTTTTGTCAAAATTTTATTTATGTCACAATTTTATTTTTATGGGAAATTTTGTCAAAATTTTATTTCTATGGAAAATTTTGTCAAAATTTTATTTCCATAAAATTTTGTCAACATTTTACTTCTATAGGAAATTTTTCAACATTTTATTTCTATAGAAAATTTTGTCAAAATTTTATTTCTACAGAAATTTTGTCAACATTTTATTTCCATATAACATTTTGTCAAAATTTTATTTCCATATAACATTTTGTCAAAATTAGTGCTATAGGAAAATTTTCAAAATGTTATTTCTATAGGAAATTTTGTCAAAATTTTATTTCTATACAAAATTTTGTTAAAATTTTAGTTTTATAGAAAATTTTGTCAAAATTTTATTTCTATAGAAAATTTTGTCAAAATTTTATTTCCATACAACATTTTGTCCAAATTTAACTTCTATAGAAAATTTTAGCAAAATTTTATTTCTATAGAAAATTTTATCAAATTTTATTTCTATAAAAAATTTTGTCAACATTTTACTTCTATAGGAAATTTTTCAACATTTTATTTTTATAGAAAATTTTGTCAAAATTTTATTTCTACAGAAATTTTGTCAACATTTTATTTCCATATAACATTTTGTCAAAATTTTATTTCCATATAACATTTTGTCAAAATTAGTTCTATAGGAAATTTTGTCAAAATGTTATTTCTATACGAAATTTTGTCAAAGTTGTATTTCTATACAAAATTTTGTTAAAATTTTAGTTTTATAGAAAATTTTATTTCTATAGAAAATTTTGTCAAAATGTTATTTCCATAAAAAATTGTGTCCAAGTTTAACTTCTATAGAAAATGTTGGCAAAATTTTATTTCTATCGAAAATGTTTGTCAAAATTTTATTTCTATAGAAAATTTAGTCAAAATTTTATTTCTATAGAAATTTTGTCAAAATTTTATTTCGACAAAAATTTTGTCACAATTTTATTTCTTAAAAAATTTTGTCAAAATTTTATTTATGTCACAATTTTATTTTTATGGGAAATTTTGCCAAAATTTTATTTCTATGGAAAATTTTGTCAAAATTTTATTTCTATAGAAAATTTTGTCAAAATTTTATTTCTTAAAAAATTTTGTCAAAGTTTTATTTCTTAAAAAAATTGTCAAAGTTTTATTTCTTAAAAAAATTGGCAAAATTTTATTTATGTCACAATTTTATTTTTATGGGAAATTTTTTCAAAATTTTATTTCTATGGAAAATTTTGTCAAAATTTTATTTCTATAGAAAATTTTATCAATTTTTATACCCTTCACCACTACTGTGGTACAGGGTATAATAAGTTTGTGCATTTGTATGTAACGCCAAGAAGGAAAAGTCCGAGACCCATCGTTTAGTAGACCGATCGTCTTAGAATTAAATTCTGAGTCGATTTAGCGATGTCCGTCTGTCTGTCTGTTGATGTATTTTTGTGTGCAAAGTACAGCTCGCAGTTTTAGTCCGATTGTCCTAAAATTTGGTATAGGGTCCTGTTTCGGCTCAAAGACGATACCTATTGATTTTGGAAAAAATCGGTTCAGATTTAGATATAGCTGCCATATATATTTTTCACCGATCTGGTCATAATTGGCGTGTATATCAACCGATCTTCCTCAAATTCCGTACATCCGAATATTTTATGAGTCTCGAAAAACTTGCAAAATATCATCCAAATCGGTTCAGATTTAGATATAGCTCCCATATATAGCTTTCGACCGATTTACACCCATTTTCCCACAGAGGCCATTTTTTTGCTCCGATTTAGTTGAAATTTTGCACAGGGAGTAGAATTAGCATTATAGCAATGCGTGTCGAATTTGGTGGAAATCGGTTCAGATTTAGATATAGCTCCCATATATAGCTTTCGCCCGATTTACACTCAAATGACCCCAGAGGCCATTTTTTTGCTCCGATTTAGTTGAAATTTTGCACAGGGAGTAGAATTAGCATTGTAGCTAAGTGTGCCAAATTTGGTTGAAATCGGTTCAGATGTAGATATAGCTCCCATATATATGTTTTTCTGATTTGGACAAAAATTGTCAAAATACCAACATTTTCCTTGTAAAATCGCCACTGCTTAATCGAAAGGTTGTAAAAATGACTCTAATTTTCCTAAACTTCTAATACATATATATCGAGCAATACATCATAAATAAACTTTTGCGAAGTTTCCTTAAAATTGCTTCAGATTTCAATGTTTCCCATATTTTTTTATACCCACCACCATAGAATGGTGACGGGGTATAATAAGTTTGTCATTCCGTTTGTAACGCATCGAAATATCGATTTCCGACTATATAAAGTATATATATTCTTGATCAGGGAGAAATTCTAAGACGATATAAGCATGTCCGTCTGTCCGTCTGTCTGTCTGTCTGTCTGGCTGTCTGTTGTAATCACGCTACAGCATTCAATAATGGAGCTATCGTCCTGAAATTTGGCACAGAATCGTCTTTTGTCTGCGCGCAGGTCAAGTTCGAAGATGGGCTATATCGGGCCATGTTTTGGTATAGCCCCCATATAAACCGACCTCCCGATTTGGGGTCTTTCGCTTATAGAAACCGTAGTTTTCATCCAATTTGCGCGAAATTGAAAATCTAGAGATATTTTGGGACCTTGAAGAGGTGTGCCAAAAATGGTGAGTGTCGGTCCATGTTTTGGTATAGCCCCCATATAAACCGACCTCCCGATTTTACTTCTTGGGCTTATAGAAACCGTAGTTTTTATCCAATTTGCCTGAAATTGGAAATCTAGAGGTATTTTTGGGCCATAAAGAGGTGTGCCGAAAACGGTTAGTATCGGTCGGTATTTTAGTATAGCCCCCATAAGAACGATTTCCCGATTTAACTCCTTAGGTTACTAGAAACCGTAGTTTTTATCCGATTTGCCTGAAATTGTAAATATTCTCGTATTTAAGGCTCACAAAAACGTGTATCGGATTAAGTTTTTATCGGTCCATTTGGTAATGCCTCCATATAGACCAATTTCACTTCTTGTGAGTATAGAAGGCGCACTGATCATGAAAATTGCTTGAAATTCAATGTAAAATTTCCAGATTTTATTTTTCGGGTGAAAATCTACAGATTTAAAATTTCAAATCAAGACGTTATTTTATAATTTTCTTGCACACTTACAAGAGATGTTAATGATTCCTCTAAAACTCAAACAAAAATGGTTCTTATAAATCCAGAATCTGATATAGTCCTCATAGGTGAAATCTTTAAATGTATCTTCGGGAAGTGTCCTCAAGTCCTCAAGCCCTCCTGAAATTTCAAAGGAAATCCTAATATTTGGTTCATGGTGGTGGGTATTTAAGATTCGGCCCGGCCGAACTTACTGCTGTATATACTTGTTTTTTACTAACATTGTGTTCCACCCTAATCCATTAGCCGACTTAAATTTTGAGTCTATAGATTTTGTAGAAGTCTATCAAATTCTGTCCAGATCGAGTGATATTTAAATGTATGTATTTGGGACAAACCCTTATTTATAGCCTCTAACAAATTTGACGGATGTGATATGGTATCGAAAATTTAGATCTACAAAGTGGTGCAGGGTATAATATAGTCGGCCCCGCCCGACTTTAGACTTTCCTTACTTGTTATTTCTATAAAGAATTTTGTCAACTTTTTACTGCTATAGGCAATTTTTCAACATTTTATTTCTGTAGAAAATTTTGTCAAAATTTTATTACTACAGAAATTTTGTCAACATTTTATTTCCATATAACATTTTGTCAAAATTTTATTTCCATATAACATTTTGTCAAAATTAGTGCTATAGGAAATTTTTCAAAATGTTATTTCTATAGGAAATTTAGTCAAAATTTTATTTCTATACAAAATTTTGTTAAAATTTTAGTTTTATAGAAAATTTTGCCAAAATTTTATTTCTATAGAAAATTTTGTCAAAATTTTATTTCCATATAACATTTTGTCCAAATTTAACTTCTATAGAAAATTTTAGCAAAATTTTATTTCTATAGAAAATTTTATCAAATTTTATTTCTATAAAAAATTTTGTCAACATTTTACTTCTATAGGAAATTTTTCAACATTTTATTTCTATAGAAAATTTTGTCAAAATTTTATTTTTACAGAAATTTTGTTAACATTTTATTTCCATATAACATTTTGGCAACATTTTATTTCCATATAACATTTTGTCAAAATTAGTTCTATAGGAAATATTGTCAAAATGTTTTTTCTATACGAAATTTTGTCAAAATTGTACTTCTATACAAAATTTTGTTAAAATTTTAGTTTTATAGAAAATTTTGTCAAAATTTTATTTCTATAGAAAATTTTGTCAAAATGTTATTTCCATAAAACATTTTGTTCAAATTTAACTTCTATAGAAAATTTTGGCAAAATTTTATTTCTATCGAAAATGTTGTCAAAATTTTATTTCTATAGAAAATTTAGTCAAAATTTTTTTTCTATAGAAAATTTTGTCAAAATTTTATTTCGACAGAAATTTTGTCAAAATTTTATTTCTTAAAAAATTTTGTCAAAATTTTATTTATGTCACAATTTTATTTGTATGGGAAATTTTGTCAAAATTTTATTTCTATGGAAAATTTTGTCAAAATTTTATTTCTATAGAAAATTTTATCAAATTTTATTTCAATAGAAAATTTTGTCAAAATTTTACTTCTATAGGAAATTTTTCAACATTTTATTTCTATAGAAAAGTTTGTCAAAATTTTATTTCCATATAACATTTTGTCAAAATTAGTTCTATAGGAAATTTTTCAAAATGTTATTTCTATAGGAAATTTTGCCAAAATTTTATTTCTATACAAAATTTTGTTAAAATTTTAGTTATAGAAAATTTTGTCAAAATTTTATTTCTATAGAAAATTTTATAAAATTTTTTTTCCATAGAATTTTTTGTTCTAAATTTTATCCTATATAACATTTTTATAAAGTTTTATTTCTACGGAAAATTTTGTCAAAATTTTATTCCAATAGA
This sequence comes from Haematobia irritans, assembly GCF_050003625.1. Lineage (NCBI taxonomy): Eukaryota > Metazoa > Arthropoda > Insecta > Diptera > Muscidae > Haematobia > Haematobia irritans. The sequence continues at coordinate 116,790,847 of NC_134399.1, read as the reverse complement.
AAATTTTGTCAAAATTTCATTTTTATAGAAAATTTTGTCAAAATTTTATTTTTATAGAACATTTTGTCAAAGTGTTATTTATATGGAAAATTTTGTAAATTTTTTTTTCTATAGAATTTTTTGTTCTAAATTTTATTCCATATAACATTTTGTTAATATTTTATTCCTATAGAAAATTTGGTCGAAATTTTATTCCTATAGAAAAATTTGTCGAAATTTTATTTTTATAGAAAATTTTGTAAAAAAAAATTCTATAGAAACTTTTGTCAAAAGATATTGAAACCTCTTATTTGGAGAGGAATATTTTGTAAAATCGAAATTTGCATGCCATCCATTGTGGGGGATTTAAAATCTTTGTTCTGGCACATCGTTTTCTTTGTTCTATTTTATCTGGTAAAGCCACTTGCCAGTCCATATCCATAAACTATCCTTCTTTCCACATTCATTCGCATTGAAGCCACAGTCCATAGCTCTCAAAAGACAAAGATGAATGGAATTTTTGTTTGTTTGCTTATGGAATTGTGGATGGATTTGTGTTCATTTTACCTCAACGAAGTGCTGAAGTTTTACTTTGACGTAACGATTTATCATTTTAATTTGCAGAGATAAAGAAAGCCAACTAGGAGAAAAAATAACTAGGAAATACAATTCAAGGACTCACACGAAAAAAGCAAGAGAAAATCTCCAGAAGCTATGACCCACCCTATTTGTGTTTGTTAACCCACCTCAAGTGACTGCAAAACGGAACGAATTGAACGAATTATCCTACCTATGAGGCAGGACAGTATTTGTATCTGTGTCTATGTATGTGTGAGTGTACACAAGTCAAATGTATCTCTGGGGGATTTGCAAGGAAATAAATGATTTTTCCTTTTGTATTCAACTATTGTTGTTGCATTTTGGCCAGCGGCATGGAAATGGTCTTTGGCGGATGGAAAGAAGCACCAAATGTTGTGGCACCACCAGCAAACAATAGCAAAAAACTGCCCCCATCTCAAGTGTTTGGCATATCAAAGATAAAGTGGCTAAAGAACACACGTGAGCTAAGACTTAAACTCTTCGATGGGGGAAGAGATGAGATAAGAGAGCATGAGAAAGAGAAAAAGTTGAAGAGAGCTTGAGGTCATAACTGACTCAACAACAAAAGGAAACGAAAACAAATGAATTGGCATTCAGACAAACACAATAACTATTTTGGGCAATATGATGTCAACAACACACACAAAATAAATACTCCCATAACGTAACGCAGGACAGAAAAACAATTCCATCTGCCTTTTTGCATTATGAAATAAAAATATTGTAACAAAAGTCCTTTCCATTTTTTCTTGCTTTTGTAAAACAAACACGATTTTGATGAGTCCTACCATCCTAAGTTGTCTTGATCTCTGAATGTCCTTTATTTTTTGTTCGACTGAGAGGGTGATTAAGTGGCTACTTGTGAGTGCATCCATATCCATATCGCTGCCAGGCACTCTTTGCCACTTGATATGAATCTTAACTATCGTTGAAGTGAGGTAACGCTTTCCCATTTTACATTTGCTATTGTGTGATGGATTTAGTTTTGATGTTCTCTGACAGATGTCCTTTTTTTAAATAATGACTTAAAACTTAAGCAATGTATTATTCCATTTTACCTCAGTCTGAGTTATTACCAAACATTAATTATATTTGGGTCATCTATGATTTTTAGAGAATTGCCTTCCACCAATACAACATAAAGTAAACTTGTAATAACTTGTCCTTCAATGTGTTTCTTTCAGTGTTACATACTCCAAGCAAATATAGTGTAACGAGATTGTTTCGTAGGATGAGACAAGTTCTGTCACCTCAAAAGGGTTTTCCCCTCGGTTTGCAGTTGTAAGGTTTTCAGGTGATCGATAATTAGCGAGAGCTTTTGAAAATTTTGTCCAAATTTTATTTCTATAGAAAATTTTGTTAGAATTTTACTTCTTTCGAAAAATTTGTCATAATTTTCTTTCTAAAGAAGATTTTGCCAAAAATTTATTTCTATAATGAAAAATTTTCCAAAATTTTATTTCTGTAGAAAATTTTCTAAAAATTTTATTTCTATAGAAAATTTTGTACAAATTTTATTTCTATAGAACATTTTGTCCAAATTTTATTTCTTTTGATTTCAGCTTAAAACCATGCATTGACTAAACTACAAGTGTAGCTTAACCAACGGAGGAAAATAATGTTTGTCAAATTTATTTGGGCAACGCCCTATAGACTGCAAGATGGTTGGATGGACGCACGTTTCGGAATTACCACATTCCTCATCAGCATCCTCTACTTGCAGCAAAACTATCAACCAATTATCGGAATAAATTCAGGCAGTTCATTAAACCCAACAATGAACCACACTTTAACCTTCCGAAAAAAGGTTTTACATGATAGCCGGCTTATGCCGAAATAAATTCGTACAAACATATCTCTTTTCCCTTGCCACCGTCAAATAAAAACGAATGAAAGAAGAGGAAGCACGCTCAAAATAAACCCAGCCAACTGCACTCAAATCGATGATTTGTAAAAACTTTTTTCGGAAGGTTCAAGTGTGGTTCATTGTTGGGTTTAATGAACTGCCTGAATTTATTCTGATAACTGGTTGATAGTTTTGCTGCAAGTAGAGGATGCTGATGAGGAATGTGGTAATTCCGAAACGTGCGTCCATCCAACCATCTTGCAGTCTATAGGGCTTTTCCCAAATAAATTTGACAAACTTCTTTTCCTCTGTTGGTTAAGCTACACTTGTAGTTTAGTCAACGCATGGTTTTAAGCTGCAATCAAAAAAACGACAACAATGAACAGTTTATTTCTATAGAAAATTTTGTTAAAATTTTACTTCTATAGAACATTTTGTCAAAAATTTTTTCCTATTGAAAATTTTTTCAAAATTTTATTTCTATAGAAAATTTTGTCATAATTTTATTTCTATAGAAAATTTTGTCAAACATTTATTCCTATTGAAAATGTTCTCAAAATTATATTTCTAATGAAAATTTTGCCCAAATTTTATTTCTATAGAAAATTTTGTCCAAATTTTATTTCTATAGAATATTTTGTCAAAATGTTATTTCTATAGACAATTTTGTCAAAAATTTATTTCTAAAGAAAATTAATTCAAAATTTTATTTCTATGGAAAATTTGGTCAAAATTTTACTTCTATCGAAAATTTTGTCAAAATTTTATTTCTTTAAAAAATTTTGTCAACATTTTATTTCTATATGACATTTTGTCAAAATGTTATTTCTATAGAAAGCTTTGTCGAAATCCTATTTTTACAGAAAATTTTGTAAATTTTTTTTTGTATAGAAAATTATGTCAAAAATTTTTTTCTATAGAAAATTTTGTCATAATTTTATTTCTATAGAAATTTTTGTCAAAAATTTATTCCTATTGAAAATGTTCTCAAAATTACATTTCTAATGAAAAATTTTCCAAAATTTTATTTCTATAGAAGATTTTGTCCAAATTTTATTTCTATAGAAAATTATGTCCAAATTTTATTTCTATAGATAATTATGTCAAAGTGCTATTTCTACAGACATTTTTGTCAAAATTTTATTTCTACAGAAAATTTTGTCAACATTTTATTTCTATAGAAATTTTTGTCAAAAATTTATTCCAATTGATAATGTTCTTAAAATTATATTTTTTATTTCTATAGAAAATCTTCTCAATTTTTTATTTCTATAGAAAATTATTTCAAAATTTTATTTCTATGGAAAATTTTGTCAAAATTGTACTTCTATAGAAAATTTTGTCAAAATTTTATTTCTTTAGAAAATTTTGTCAACATTTTATTTCTATAGGACATTTTGTCAAAATGTTATTTCTATAGAAAGCTTTGTCGAAATCCTATTTTTACAGAAATTTTTGTCAATTTTTTTTTGTATAGAAAATTATGTCAAAAATTTTTTTCTATAGAAAATTTTGTCATAATTTTATTTCTATAGAAATTTTTGTCAAAAATTTATTCCTATTGAAAATGTTCTCAAAATTACATTTCTAATGAAAAATTTTCCAAAATTTTATTTCTATAGAAGATTTTGTCCAAATTTTATTTCTATAGAAAATTTTATTTCTATAGATAATTATGTCAAAATGCTATTTCTACAGACATTTTTGTCAAAATTTTATTTCTACAGAAAATTTTGTCAACATTTTATTTCTATAGAAATTTTTGTCAAAAATTTATTCCAATTGAAAATCTTCTTAAAATTATATTTTTTATTTCTATAGAAAATCTTCTCAATTTTTTATTTCTATAGAAAATTATTTCAAAATTTTATTTCTATGGAAAATTTTGTCAAAATTGTACTTCTATAGCAAATTTTGTCAAAATTTTATTTCTTTAGAAAATTTTGTCAACATTTTATTTTTCGAAAACTTATTTTTACAGAAAATTTTGTCAATTTTTTTTTTTGTATAGAAAATTATGTCAAAATTTATCTTCTATAAGAAATTTAGTCACAATTTTATTTCTATAGAAAATTTTGTCAAAATTTTATTTTTCCAAAAATTTTATTTCTATAGAAGATTTTGTCCAAATTTTATTTCTATAGAAAATTTTGTCCAAATTTTATTTCTATAGATAATTATGTCAAAATGCTATTTCGACAGACATTTTTGTCAAAATTTTATTTCTACAGAAAATTTTGTCAACATTTTATTTCTATAGAAATTTTTGTCAAAAATTTATTCCAATTGAAAATCTTCTTAAAATTATATTTTTTATTTCTATAGAAAATCTTCTCAATTTTTTATTTCTATAGAAAATTATTTCAAAATTTTATTTCTATGGAAAATTTTGTCAAAATTGTACTTCTATAGAAAATTTTGTTAAAATTTTATATCTTTAGAAAATTTTGTCAACATTTTATTTTTCGAAATCTTATTTTTACAGAAAATTTTGTCAATTTTTTTTGTATAGAAAATTATGTCAAAATTTTTCCTCTATAGAAAATTTTGTCAAAATTGTACTTCTATAGAAAATTTTGTCAAAATTTTATTTCTATAGAAAATTTTGTCAAAATTTTGTTTTTCCAAAAATTTTATTTCTATAGAAGATTTTGTCCAAATTTTATTTCTATAGAAAATTTTGTCCAAATTTTATTTCTATAGATAATTATGTCAAAATGCTATTTCGACAGACATTTTTGTCAAAATTTTATTTCTAGAGAAAATTTTGTCAACATTTTATTTCTATAGAAATTTTTGTCAAAAATTTATTTCAATTGAAAATCTTCTTAAAATTATATTTTTTATTTCTATAGAAAATCTTCTCAATTTTTTATTTCTATGGAAAATTTTGTCAAAAATTTTATTTCTATGGAAAATTTTGTCAAAATTGTACTTCTATAGAAAATTTTGTTAAAATTTTATATCTTTAGAAAATTTTGTCAACATTTTATTTTTCGAAATGTTATTTTTACAGAAAATTTTGTCAATTTTTTTTTTGTATAGAAAATTATGTCAAAATTTTTCTTCTATAGGAAATTTTGTCAAAATTTTATTTCTATAGAAAATTTTGTCAAAATTTTATTTCTACAGAAAATTTTGTCAAAATTTTATTTCGTATAGAAAATTTTGTAAAAATTTTATTTCTTTAGAAAATTTTGTCAAAATTTTATTTCTATATGACATTTTGTCAAAATGTTATTTCTATAGAAAGCTTTGTCGAAATCCTATTTTTACAGAAAATTTTGTCAATTTTTTTTTGTATAGAAAATTATGTCAAAAATTTTTGTCTATAGAAAATTTTGTCATAATTTTATTTCTATAGAAATTTTTGTCAAAAATTTATTCCTATTGAAAATGTTCTCAAAATTACATTTCTAATGAAAAATTTTCCAAAATTTTATTTCTATAGAAGATTTTGTCCAAATTTTATTTCTATAGAAAATTTTGTCCAAATTTTATTTCTATAGATAATTATGTCAAAATGCTATTTCTACAGACATTTTTGTCAAAATTTTATTTCTACAGAAAATTTTGTCAACATTTTATTTCTATAGAAATTTTTGTCAAAAATTTATTCCAATTGATAATGTTCTTAAAATTATATTTTTTATTTCTATGGAAAATCTTCTCAATTTTTTATTTCTATAGAAAATTATTTCAAAATTTTATTTCTATGGAAAATTTTGTCAAAATTGTACTTCTATAGAAAATTTTGTCAAAATTTTATTTCTTTAGAAAATTTTGTCAACATTTTATTTCTATAGGACAGTTTGTCAAAATGTTATTTCTATAGAAAGCTTTGTCGAAATCCTATTTTTACAGAAATGTTTGTCAATTTTTTTTTTGTATAGAAAATTATGTCAAAAATTTTTTTCTATAGAAAATATTGTCATAATTTTATTTCTATAGAAATTTTTGTCAAAAATTTATTCCTATTGAAAATGTTCTCAAAATTACATTTCTAATGAAAAATTTTCCAAAATTTTATTTCTATAGAAGATTTTGTCCAAATTTTATTTCTATAGAAAATTTTATTTCTATAGATAATTATGTCAAAATGCTATTTCTACAGACATTTTTGTCAAAATTTTATTTCTACAGAAAATTTTGTCAACATTTTATTTCTATAGAAATTTTTGTCAAAAATTTATTCCAATTGAAAATCTTCTTAAAATTATATTTTTTATTTCTATAGAAAATCTTCTCAATTTTTTATTTCTATAGAAAATTATTTCAAAATTTTATTTCTATGGAAAATTTTGTCAAAATTGTACTTCTATAGAAAATTTTGTCAAAATTTTATTTCTTTAGAAAATTTTGTCAACATTTTATTTTTCGAAAACTTATTTTTACAGAAAATTTTGTCAATTTTTTTTTTTTGTATAGAAAATTATGTCAAAATTTTTCTTCTATAGGAAATTTAGTCAAAATTTTATTTCTATAGAAAATTTTGTCAAAATTTTATTTTTCCAAAAATTTTATTTCTATAGAAGATTTTGTCCAAATTTTATTTCTATAGAAAATTTTGTCCAAATTTTATTTCTATAGATAATTATGTCAAAATGCTATTTCGACAGACATTTTTGTCAAAATTTTATTTCTACAGAAAATTTTGTCAACATTTTATTTCTATAGAAATTTTTGTCAAAAATTTATTCCAATTGAAAATCTTCTTAAAATTATATTTTTTATTTCTATAGAAAATCTTCTCACTTTTTTATTTCTATAGAAAATTATTTCAAAATTTTATTTCTATGGAAAATTTTGTCAAAATTGTACTTCTATAGAAAATTTTGTTAAAATTTTATATCTTTAGAAAATTTTGTCAACATTTTATTTTTCGAAATCTTATTTTTACAGAAAATTTTGTCAATTTTTTTTTTGTATAGAAAATTATGTCAAAATTTTTCTTCTATAGGAAATTTTGTCAAAATTTTATTTGTATAGAAAATTTTGTCAAAATTTTATTTTTGTAGAAAATTTTGTCAAAATTTTATTTCTATAGCAAATCTTCCCAAATTTTTATTTCTATAGAAAATTTTGTCAAAATTTTATTTCTATGGAAAATTTTGTCAAAATTTTATTTCTACAGAAAATTTTGTCAAAATTTTATTTCGTATAGAAACTTTTGTCAAAATTTTACTTCTACAGAAAATGTTCTCAAATTTTTATTTCTATAGAAAATCTTCTCAAATTTTTATTTCTATAGAAAAAAATTATTTCTATGGAAAATTTTGTCAAAAATTTTATTTCTATAGAAAATTTTGTCAAAATTTTACTTTTATCGAAAATTTTGTCAACATTTTATTTTTATCGTAAATTTTGTAAAAATCTCATTTCTATAGAAACTTTGTCGAAATCTTTTTTTACAGAAAATTTTTTCAAAATTTTATTTCTATAGAAAATTATGTCAAAATTTTATTTCTATCGAAAATGTTGTCAAAATTTTATTTCTATAGAAAATTTTGTCAAAATTTTAGTTCTATAAAAAATTGTTTCAAATTTTTATTTCTATAGAAAATTCTGTCAATATTTTATATCTGTAGAAAATATTGTCAAATTTTTATTTCCATAAAAATTTTTGTTCAAATTTTATTTTTGTAGAAAATTTTGTCAAAGTTTAACTCCTATAAAAATCTTATGCAAATATTTTTTGCCACTTGATATGAATCTTACCTACCGTTGAAGTGAGATAACGTTTTCGCATTTTGCAATTGCTACTTTGTGAAGGATTAATGTTCTCTGACGGTGAATTATCCCACCTCAGTAATGCTGGTGACATTTCTGAGGGTTTCAAAGCTTCTCTGCAATGTGGAACGCCGTTCGGACTCGGCCATAAAAATGAAGTCCCTTGTCATTGAGATTAACATGGAATCTGGCAGCACTCAGTTATAAGAGAGAAGTTCACCAATGTGGTATCACAATGGAATGAATAGTCTAAGTGAACCTGATAAATCGGGTTGCCACCTAACCTAACCTAACCTAATGTTCTCTGACAGATGTCCTATGATAAAGGACATCAAAACAATGTCTCAAAACTTAAGCAATGTATTATTCCTTTTTACCTCAGGCTGAGTAATTAGCAACAATTAATTATATTTCATATATGATTTTAGAGAACTACCAAACGCCAACAGAATTACCTTTCACTAAAACAATTTAAAAACAAAACTTGTAAGAATGTCATTTAATGTTTTTCCTCCAATGCTACAATATTATTTTTTTTCTCGGAAATGAATTTTTAGACCAACATAGTTTTCTTCTGGTGTTAGAGTTGTTTCCTATTCACCTTTGAGGAGACCAACTTGACAGGAAATTAAATGTTTGTGGGTCTTAATTTTCGATTCGCAGGAAATATTTATTTCTTGTATGTAGATAATTGGAAACTGTTCATTCAGTTCGTTTATCTGTAGTCACTTGAGCCAAAAATAATCTACCAAAATTTTAAGAAATCTTATTAATGAGGTTTTTATGAAAAAAAAACAAATGTTTCTTCCAAAGTAATAATTCTTTTTTTTTTTTTTGTTTTTTGATTTAATAGCGACAATTTATTTGGGTGTATAACTATTCTTTGAATTAGAAATGTGTCGATGTTTTAAATATTTTTAGCTTGCACCAATAAGGGAAAACCGATACTTCTACAAAAAAGGGAACTTACCTATAATGGACTTTGATAGTATGACCTAAAAAGAGAATTAAAATTTTTAAAGATATTGACTTTATGGTAAATTTGGTTAAAATTTCATTTTTATAGAAATATTTGTCAAAATTAAATGTCTATAGAAAATTTCTCTTCTATAGGAAATTTTATAAAAATTTTTATTTATTACTTATTTCTTTGACATTTTGTCGCCATTTTTGTAAGAATAATATATTCATGTTTCTTTTCAAGTTGTAATAAGTTACAATAGTATTATAAAATAATATTATTAGATAAAAATGGGACGGACAAATATAAATCTCTCAGAAATACAACCAATAACTTGTCGATACTATACATGTAAGTCGTTGGAAATCCATAAGTTTATTAAAATTTTATTTTCATGGCAATTTTTATCAAAATTTCTATAGTAAATTATGTCCATGTTTTATTTCTATAGAAAATTTTTACAAATTTTATTTTTATGGAAAATTTTATCAAAATTTTATTTCTTAGAAAATTTTGTGAAAATTTTATTTCTTTAGAAAATTTTGTGAAAACTGATATTTATATAGAAAATTTTGTCCAAATGTTATTTCTATAGAAAATTTTGTGAAAATTTATATTTATATAGAAAATTTTGTACAAATTTTATTTCTATCGAAAATTTTATCAAAATTTTATTTCTTAGAAAATTTTGTGAAAATTTTATTTCTGAGAAAATTTTGTGAAAATTTTATTTCTTTAGAAAATTTTGTGAAAATTGATATTTATATAGAAAATTTTGTCCAAATGTTATTTCTATAGAAAATTTTGTGAAAATTTATATTTATATAGAAAATTTTGTACAAATTTTATTTCTATCAAAAATTTTATCAAAATTTTATTTCTATCGAAAATTTTATCAAAATTTTATTTCTTAGAAAATTTTGTGAAAATTTTATTTCTTTAGAAAATTTTTTGAAAATTTATATTTATATAGAAAATTTTGTCCAAATGTTATTTCTATAGAAAATTTTGTGAACATTTATATTTATATAGAAAATTTTGTACAAATTTTATTTCTATCGAAAATTTTATCAAAATTTTATTTCTTAGAAAATTTTGTGAAAATTTTATTTCTTTAGAAAATTTTGTGAAAATTTATATTAATATAGAACATTTTTGTCCAAATGTTACTTCTATAGAAAATTTTGTCAAAATTTTCTTTCTATAGTAAATTTTGTAAAAATTTTATTTCTGTAGAAAACTTTGTCAGAATTTTGTTCCATGGAAATTTTTCAATAGAAATTTTTGTTTCTTAGAAAATTTTGTCAAAATTTGATTTCTATTGAAAATTGTATCAAACTATTATTTTTATACCCACCACCATGGAATGGTGACAGGGTATAATAAGTTTGCCATTACGTTTGTAACTCATCGACATATCGATTTCCGACTATATAAAGTATATATATTCTGGATCATGGAGAAATTCTGAGACGATATAAATATGTCCATCTGTCTGTTGTAATCACGCTATAACAATAATAATAATGGCGCTATCGTCCTGAAATTTGGCAAATATTCGGTTTTTGTTTGCAGGCAGGTCAAGTTCGAAGACCGGACGGTTGACCTGATTTGCTTGGGAGAATATTTGTCACCAAACCCCCTGAAATTGTATATATTATCAAGTAACCCTCTACGTCGAAGAGTTTTCAAAGTAAACTATTATATTTGATTCATGGTGGTGGGTATTTAAGATTAGGCCCGGCCGAACTTACTGCTGTCTTTGTTTTGTCAACATTTTATTTTTATAGAAAACTTTGTTCAAAATTTATTTTTATAAAAAATTTTGTCCAAAGTTTATTTCTATAGAAAATTTTGTACAAATTTTATTTCTGTAGAAAATTTTGTCCAAAATTTATCAAAATTTTATTTTTATTGAAAATTTTCTCCATATTTCATTTCTATAGAAAATTTTGGCATTTTATTTCCATTGAAAATGTTATCAATTTTTGTTCTAAAGAATTTTTTGTCAAAATTTTATTTCTGTAGAAAATTTTGTCCAAATTTGATTTCCATAAAAAAATTTCAGTTCTATCGACAATTCTATAAAATGTTTATTTCTATAGTAAATTTTATTAAAATTTTGTACCCTCCACTATAGAACGGGAGGTATATTAACTCTGTCATTCCGTTTGTAACACATCGAAATATTGCTCTAAGACCCCATAAAGTATACATATTCTGGGTCGTGGTGAAATTCTGAGTCGATCTAAACATGTCCGTCCGTCCGTCTGTTGAAATCACGCTAACTTCCGAACGAAACAAGCATCGACTTCAAACTTGGTTCAAATAACAGGTTGGCTGATAAGTCCCCGGTCTAACAAAGAAAAACACATTTTTTGTCAAAATTCGTTTTTATTATTCAACATAGTTCCCTTCAAGAGCGATACAACGATTATAACAACCATCCAATTTGTTGATACCACTTTGGTATTATTCCTTCGGTTTTGCCTCCAAATAGGCCTCAGTTTCGACGATCACCTCTTCATTGCAGCCAAATTTTTTCCCTCCGAGCATCCTTTTGAGGTCTGAGAACAAGAAAAAGTCGCTGGGGGCCAGATCTGGAGAATACGGTGGGTGGGGAAGCAATTCGCAGCCCAACTCATTAATTTTTGCCATCGTTCTCAATGCCTTGTGGCACGGTGCGTTGTCTCGGTGGAACAACACTTTTTTCTTCTTCATATGGGGCCGTTTTGCCGCGATTTCGATCTTCAAACGCTCCAATAACGCCATATAATAGTCACTGTTGATGTTTTTTCCCTTCTCAAGATAATCGATAAAAATTATTCCATGCGCATCTCAAAAAACAGAGGCCATTACTTTCCCAACGGACTTTTGAGTCTTTCCACGCTTCGGAGACGGTTCACCGGTCGCTGTCCACTCAGCCGACTGTCGATTGGACTCAGAAGTGTAGTGATGGAGCCATGTTTCATCCATTGTCACATATCGACGGAAAAACTCGGGTGTATTACGAGTTAACAGCTGCAAACACCGCTCAGAATCATCAACACATAGTTGTTTTTGGTAAAATGTGAGCTCGCGCGGCACCCATTTTGCACAGAGCTTCCGCATATACAAATGTTGATAAATGATATGACCATTACGTTCCCTTGTAATCTTTAAGGCCTCTGCTATCTCGATCAACTTCGTTTTAAGGCCATTCAAAATTATTTTGTGGATTTTTTTGATGTTTTCGTCAGTAACCACCTCTTTCGGGCGTCCACTGCGTTCACCGTTCTCCGTGCTCATTTCACCACGCTTGAATTTTGCATACCAATCAATTATGGTTGATTTCCCTGGGGCAGAGTATTTTTTCCCTTCAGAAAACACAACAAAACACGAAATTCCTTTTTTCCCATTTTTTTTTTCACAATAACAAAAGTTTCTTTACAAAAGACGCTCTATCTCATAATCATTGACTTACACACGTCAAATTTTGAAACGAATCATTGGAAGGTTGGTACTATATAAAAATAATATGCATTTAATATTAGCGACGCCATCTATGTGTCAGACCGGGGACTTATCAGCCAACCTGTTAGTTGTTATTGATGTAGGTCGGATGGTATTGCAAATGGGCCATATGGGTCCACTTTTACGTGTAGCCCCCATAGAAACGGACCCCCAGATTTGGCTTGCGGAGAAGTTAAGAGTAGCATATTTCATCCGATCAGGCTGAAATTTGGTACTTGCTGTAAGTATATGATCTCTAACAACCGTACAAAAATTGGTCCATATTGGTCCATAATAATATATAGCCCCATATAAACCGATCCCCAGATTTGAACTCCGGAGCCTCTTAGAGGAGCAAAATTCATGCGATCCGGTTGAAATTTGATACATGGTGTTGGTATATGATCTCTAACAACCGTACAAAAATTGGTCCATATCGGTCTACAATTATATATAGCCCCCATATAAACCTCTCCCCAGATTTGTCCTCCGAAGCCTCCTGGAGGAGAAAAATTCATCCAATACGGTTGAAATTTGGTACGTGGCGTTAGTATGTGGTCTCTAACAACCATGCAAAAATTGGTACATATCGGTCCATAATTATATTTAGCCCCCATATAAACCTCTCCCCAGATTTGTCCTCCGAAGCCTCTTGGAGGAGCAAAATTCATCCGAACCGGAGCCGCTAAGAGTAGCATATTTCATCCGATCTGGCTGAAATTTGGTACATGGTGTAAGTATATGGTCTCTAACAATCGTGCAAAAATTGGTCAATATCGGTCTATAATTATATATAGCCCCCATATAAGCCGATTCTCAGATTTGACATCCGGAGCCTCTTAGAGGAGCAACATTTATCCGATACGGTTGAAATTTGGTACGTGGTGTTAGGATTAGGTTAGGTTAGGTGGCAGCCCGAAGTAACTGGCTCACTTAGACTATTTAGTCCATTGTGATACCACATTGGTGAACTTCTCTCTTATCACTGAGTGCTGCCCTATTCGATGTTAAGCTCAATGACAAGGCACCTCCTTTTTATAGCCGAGTCCGAACGGCGTTCCACATTGCAGTGAAACCGCTTAGAGAAGCTTTGAAACCCTCAGAAATGTCACCAGCATTACTGAGGTGGGATAATCCACCGCTGAAAAACTTTTTGGTGTTCGGTCGAAGCAAGAATCGAACCCGCAACCTTGTGTATGCAAGGCGGGCATGCTAACCATTGCACCACGGTGTTAGTATATGGTCTCTAACAACAATGCAAAAATTGGTCCATATCGGTCCATAATTATATATAGCCCCCATATAAGCCGATCCTCAGATTTGACCTCCGGAGCCTCTTAGAGGAGCAAAATTCATCCGATCCAGTTGAAATTTGGTACGTGGTGTTAGTATATGGTCTCTAACAACCATGCAAAAATTGGTCCATATCGGTCCATAATTATATTTAGCCCCCATATAAACCTATCCCCAGATTTGTCCTCCGAAGTCTCTTGGAGGAGCAAAATCTATCCGATCCGGTTGAAATTTGGTACGCGGTGTTAGTATATGGTCTCTAACAACCATGCATAAATAGTTCCATATCGGTCCATAATTATATATAGCCCCCATATAAACCGATCCCCCGATTTGGATTGCGAGGCCTCTAAGAGAAGCAAATTTAATCCGATCCGGCTGAAATTTGGAAATTTGGTATATATGTCAAATTTTATTTCTATAGAAAATTTTGTTCAAATTTTACTTCTACAGAAAATTTTGTAAAAATTTTATTTCTATAGAAAATTTTTTTCAAAATTTTATTTCTATAGAAAACTTTGTCAAAATTTTATTTCTATAAAAAATTTTGTCAAAGTTTTATTTCCATAGAAAATTTTGTCAAAATATTATTTCTATAGACAATTTTGTAAAATTTTATTTCCATAGAAAATTTTGTCCAAATTTTATTTTGTCAAAATTTTATTTCTATAGAAACATTTGTTAAACTTTTATTTCTATAGAAAATATTGTCAATTTTGTAGAAAATTTTGTCAAAATTTTATTTCATAAGAAAATATTGTAAAAATTTTATTTCTTTAGAATTTTTATACCCTGCTCCACACTGTGGAACAGGGTATTATAAGTTAGTGCATATGTTTGCAACACCCAGAAGGAGACGAGATGGACACATGGTGTCTTTGGCAAAAATGGTCAGGGTGGGCTCCGTCTGTCCGTGAACACATTTTGTAATCAAAGTCTAGGTCGCAGTTTTAGTCCAATCGACTTCAAATTTGGCACAAGTATGTGTTTTGGCTCAGAATAGATCCCTATTGATTTTGGAAGAAATCGGTTCATATTTAGATATAGCTCCCATATATATATTTCGCCCGATATGGACTTATATGGCTCCAGAAGCCAGAGTTTTACCCTAATTGGCTTAAAATTTTGCACAAGAAGAACAATTGGTACTATAGTCCAGTGTGCTAAATTTTATTGAAATCGGTTCAGATTTAGATATAGCTCCCGTATATATCCTTCGCCCGATATGCAGTAATGCGGTCCCAGAAGCCAGAGTTTTACCCCAATTAGGTTGAAATTTTCACAGGGAGTAGAACTAGCAGTGTAGTCAAGTGTGCAAAATTTTATTGAAATCGGTTCAGATTTAGGTATAGCTCCCATATATATCGTTCGCCCGATTTACACTCATATGACCACAGAGGCCAATCTTTAGCTCCGATTTAGTGGAAATTTTGCACTGAGAGTAGAATTAGCATTGTAGCTATGCGTGCCAAATTTGGTTGAAATCGGTTCAGATTTAGATATATCTCCCATATATAGCTTTCGCCCGATTTACACTCATATGACCACAGAGGCAAATTTTTAGCTCCGATTTAGTTGAAATTTTGCACAGAGAGTAGAATTAGCATTGTAGCTATGCGTGACAAATTTGGTTGAAATCGGTTCAGATTTAGATATAGCTCCCATATATATGTTTTTCTGATTTCGACAAAAATGGTCAAAATACCAACATTTTCCTTGTAAAATCGCCACTGTTTAGTCGAAAAGTTGTAAAAATGACTCTAATTTTCCTAAACTTCTAATACATGTATATCGAGCGATAAATCATAAATAAACTTTTGCGAAGTTTCCTTAAAATTGCTTCATATTTAAATGTTTCCCATATTTTTTTTACTAACAGTGTGTTCCCTAGTGCATTAGCCAACTGAAATTTTGAGTCTGTAGATTTTGTAGAAGCCTATCAAATTCTGTCCAGATCGAGTGATATTTAAATGTATGTATTTGGGACAAACCTTTATATATAGCCCCCAACACATTTGACGGATGTGATATGGTATCGAAAATTTGGATCTACAAAGTGGTGCAGGGTATAATATAGTCGGCCCCGCCCGACTTTAGACTTTCCTTACTTGTTTTTTTAAATTTTATTTCTATAGAAAATTTTGTCAAAATTTTATTTCTATACACAATTTTATTCAAAATTTTATTTTGTCAAAATTTTATTTCTATAGAAACTTTTGTCAAACTTTTATTTCTATAGAAAATTTTGTCAAACTTAATTATATACGTATTTAATCGGCCTTTTTAGTTTAATATATACCACGTATGGACTACCTTGCAATTTAGAAGACGGTGTTAGGAAGTTTTAAGATACCTTGCCATCGGCAAGTGTTACTGCAATCCAAGTAATTCGATTGTGGATGACAGTCATCAGCAGAAGTTTTTACGCAATCCATGGTGGAGGGTACATAAGCTTCGGCCTGGCCGAACTTACGGTCGTATATACTTGTTTTTCTTTAGATATTTTTTTCAAATTTAATTTCTATCGATTTTTATACCCACCACCATAGAATGGTGACGGGGGTATAACAAGTTTGTCATTCCGTTTGTAACACATCGAAATATCGATTTCCGATCGATATTTAGGGAGAAATTCTAAGACGATATAACCATGTCCGTCTGTCCGTCTGCAATTTCAAAGGAAACCCTAATATTTGATTCATGGTGGTGGGTTTTAAGATTCGGACCGGCCGAACTTACGGCTGTATATACTTGTTTTTAATTTATTTCTATAAAGTCATCTAGGCCCAATTTAAAGACGTCTTGTTTATAGCAATACATAATTTTTAGTGCAATATTTTTAAATTGCATGAAAATAATTAAATATTTGCACTCAGTTTAATGTTCGATATTTAGCACATTTGTTTTTCCCTGGTAAGCAAAATGAGACCTATTGCCAAAATTCCTGCCAAACACAAAGCAAGGAAACGAAATGGAACACATATAATTAATATTCCATAAATATGGTCAATTAAATATTTTTCAAACACTATTAACACTCACACTTACAAAACATATGTTTGTGTGTAAAGCAATTCCGATCTCTCCACCCCGCGAAAACACAAAAACATAATTACAGAAAATCAGACAACTAACGAAAGCTCCCAAATGAAAACCGAAAACAATATTGACTTTCTGCCACTATGTAGCGATGGTTACATGATTACCACAAATGCTGCCAATTAACCGCAATTAATCCTGATTTATGAGCGAAAATACAACAATTAAATCGAACAAAAATATACAACAACAACTGCCAACAAATGTCCTTTATGTTATGCTACGGTATGAATAAGACAGAGTACGAATGTGTGTGTGTATGGTGTTTATCGATTTGCGTTTATTTCATATCAGTGTGAGTGTGTGTGTGTGTGTTTAAGCTAACGTATGCAGACAACGTTTAACGCCAAACCAACATAAAATTGGCAACAAATTAATAAACAATAAAAATGTACAACAAATTAAACCCAATTCTCTCTTCTTTGCCATTCTTCCGTTCATACAGCAGCCATCTCAGTAAGTAGTTGGGGGGGAGAAATTGAAACAGCAGGAATACCAACAAATGGATGTTCGAAAAATATCGACTTATGGCCAGAAGCACAGCATGAGATATCATAAATGGTATTCATTGGCAAAAACGACAACCAAATGAATTAGAGGCCAAAAATAATGTTCGCACTATTGTAGGATTAGTTTAATACTTCAATAATTTAATGTACATTTGGCAAAAGAATTCCAGAAATAAAGGGTGGTTAAATTTTAAGGGCCGATGTTGAATGTGAACCACACCTAAACGCCAAGTTTTTTCCGAATTTTATTTGACATTTCTCTATTTCAGACTTACTCAATTCGAACCATGGAGAGATACACATTCGAACAACGTGTCCATTATGCCTCAGCGTCATCGAAACTTTAGACCATAGGATGAAGGTGTGCCACCGAGGTCGCGGCGCCCATTTGGCCGATATTTTGTTCCATGTCACATGACGGAAAATACATGCATTTTCCACACTATATTAAGGACAATTTCTTTGAAATAAAGATAAATTTTTAAAAATTGTTTTCTTTAAATTTAAATCTTTGAAATTTGCCTCTCTGCTATTTAATGGCAGATGGCTCCCCCCAAAAAAAATGTATTTATGCCGCATCTTGAATACAAAATTTTATGCCTTCCTTTGAGGATTTTGGTATTGATTCCGAGCCAAAGATGCGACTTCTTTAAAATGCCAAAAAAAAATTAAGTCTTTAGGTGTGGACAATTTTCGCTTAAAGTGAAGAACAACATTTTTTGATTGAAAGATGTTGAAGTCATGTGTCACAGCCGCAACAGTTCATTTTGTAACATTTCTACGGGAAATTGGTGCAAATTACCACTGACGGTCCTATCACAGAACTGGTACCGGTTGTTGTTGTTGTAACAGTTTTTAATATAGTTTCATCCATTTTGTTCTATGCTTGTGTAGTTCAGCTGGTAGCCAGATCAAGGAACTCTGCGACAAGGATGGGGTGTGTCCAGAGTGATCTGGTAGTGAGACGAGTAGGCTTAGCTGGGCAAGCAAAAAGGTGACGAGTGTCATGTGGCCCTTGATTACATATGGGACACACGTCAGCTACGCTGCTATCAATCACTGATAAGTATGAATTGAGGCGGCTGCACTTGCCTGATCTTAGTTGGGCCAAAACTACCCTTGTCTGCTGTGGGAGGTCTCTCTCCTCCGGTGCAATGGGCGGCGGTCGGACTCCGAGAACAGGATTAACCTTGTAGCTTCTCACCGCTTCAGCTACAGTATCCTAATGAATCCTGTTCAGACCTGTCTGGTATGCTGCCTGATCTAGAGGCTCTCTTTTGTAACGCTGGATCTCTGGCTCTAGAAGGTGAAGATCAACCGTTACATTCCTGGGTGGAGGTTGTCTATCCACAAGATGGTGATTCGGATGACAACTTCGATGGCAACCCAAGAGGTACTGCTTTGACAACATGTAGTTGTGTCGACGCACTGGGATGATCTTGGTCTCCGCATAAAGGTGATCCAGGTTGATCCAAATTTCTTGCAGTGAAATAACTGGTAAAATCAGCGAGGTAGACATTTAATCGATAGCAAATGTCATCAACAATGGGCCCGGATGCCATGATTGTTCAATCGTCCGCATAAGACACAATCTCGACGCCGTCAGGAGGGGGTGAAATCGAGGACATGTAGAGGTTAAACAGTGCCGGAGATATCACTCCGCCCTGGGGAACTCCCTGTTTAACTCTACGGGGTTTTGACTTATTGTCCCTGAATTCCACGTACGGCTGGCGTCCACACATATAATTCAGAACCCAACGCTTCGTTCCTGCCGGTAGGGACGTGTTCTCGATGTCCTCGAATAATGTGGTATGGTTGACCGTTTCGAACGCTTTCGATAGGTAAAGCGCCATGAGGACCGTCCTATAACACGGCTTGGGCTGATTAAGTCCCCTATTGATATGTGTTGAAATGGCATGTAAGGCTGTCGTCGTACTGTGTACCTTACGGAATCCATGTTGATGGTGGGCAGCTGGAAAATTCTCCACAAGGCTGGGGAGGAGTAATGCCTCAAGTGTCTTTGTTACTGGCGAGAGAAGGGATATCGGTCTGTACGATTCACCTATACTCGAATTTGCCTGGCTTCAGTAGTGGAATCACTCTTCCAATCTCCCAGACATCGGGTATAATGAGTGATTCCAAGGACAAATTGAGGAGTCTGGTCAGGCACTCAACTCCCAGTATTCCCAGATGCTTCAGCATTAGCATTGAAATTCCGTCGGGGCCCAGCGCCTTAGATGGTTTCGCGCTGTTGATGACATTTGTAAATTCGGCTGCGGTAAATTGTGGTGTGTCGTCGGCTCGGAGACCACGTATGTGACGAGTGACTCTCCTTTTCGCTCTATCACTCTCGGGATGCTCGACAAACAGTCGGTTGAAGTATTTGGCGCATCTCTTCGGATCAGTCACAGTCACGTCACCAAAGGTGACTGAAATCCCATCATCCCTTGTAGCGGGGTTCGAGAGGGCTCTCACTGTTGACCACAATTTATCAGTTCCTGTGCCTAAGTTACATTGCTTCAGGTGCTCTAACCAAGTGTTCCTCTTGCGCTCGTCGACTATCTTACTAATCTCTAGATTTAGTTCTCCGATTCTAGGATCAGCAGGGTTAGCACGAGGGCGTTCATCACGCTCGTCTGCGAGTCCCGCCGCTTCGGCTGGGAAGTTGGGCCTCACTTGGGCAATTCGACCAGCGGGTATGAAGCGAGCGGCTGCTGCGCTGATGATGTCTCGGAAAGCCCTCTGGGCAACATGAACATGAGAGGGGGACGGGAGCTCACTGAAGCGGCGATCGGTGTATTCTCTGAAGCCTTCCCAGTTGGCTTTCTTTTGATTGATAAACGTCCGGCGTTCAGAAGTTATGAAATCGGAGGGTCGGTTAATAGTGAGAATTATGGGGAGGTGGTCCGATCCCAATGAAATTACGGGTTGCCAGGAAACGTCATTTATCAGACCAGGCGACGCTAAAGATAAATCTGGCGAACTGCTGCAGTCACCGATAATTCTCGTGGGGGCCTTTTCGTTCACCGCATAGTCAGACGACACACTGCTGCTATCGCTGGCACAGCATCCTGCCACGTAGTCAGTATGACTATACTCCCGCAGCGATGTTAAGCTGAAGCAGTTCCGGTAATGCACCTACTCCAAGCACCGGTTACACCTGACCGAAACCGAACGGTGGTGGATCAGGTTTCGGCAGACTAAACAATACCATGGTCCGGGGTTCTCCTCTATCCCGGCTCGGACCAACAGCAAACGGAGAAGGCTCCCCGGGATGCACCTTCTCCAACACAAAAAGACGGACGAAACAACACGTACACTGATGTGGCAGCCGCTGGCCAATGGATGGGGTCCATCGGGTCAATCCGGTACACAGAACCCGCAGCCGTGGGATTGCTAGTACCGGTGATACAGTTTGTCGCAGTTTTTAAATAGTGATAATTAAATGATTTCCATACTAGCTTGATAAAAAAAAATCTTATTGGATCTACACATTTAATGAAGTAGAATTACAATAACAATCTATTCAACATATTCCAAAAATTTTTAATTTCTGGCGCGATTCGGATAACCAAACTGAAACAGATTTCTAAGAGTTTGCCCGAGACTGGTTCATGAGGACCTGTCTATGGAGTGCTACTACTAAAATGCCCCAGGACGTGTCCTTAGGAAAGAGTCCAAGGCGTGTCCTAAAGTGTAAATTTACCCCGTCAATAACAAACGTATGTTAAAGTGACCGGTCCCTTCCATACGTCTTGACCAGAACTAGGACTGGTCCATGCACACCAGCGACTAGTCCTGTACCGGTCCTGTGGTTGATCCATTTCCCGTAGGTATAAAACAACCAAAAGATTCTTGAATGTTATTAGTTCAGTAATTGTTCCACAGAATTTAAAATATTTGATTGTTTATTTTTCTTTGAACCGTTTAATTTTTATAACCTCCACCATAGGATGGGGTACCCCCCATTCCGTTGTAACACATCGAAATATTGCTCTAAGACCTCATAAAGTATATATATTCTGGGTCGTGGTGAAATTCTGAGTCGATCTAAGCATGTCCGTACGTCCATCTGTTGAAATCACGCTAACTTCCGAACGAAACATGCTATCGACTTGTAACTTGGCATAAGTAAAGGGTGGTTAAATTGTAAGGGCCGATGTTGAATGTGAACCACACCTAAACGCCAAGTTTTTTCCGAATTTTATTTGACATTTCTCTCTTTCAGACTTACTCAATTTGAACCGTGGAGAGATACACAATCCAACAACGTGTTAAATGGTTCCAAGAAATGGCAACAGTGGATGATCAATTTTCGAAGAAAATCATGAGGCACATTTTCACCTCAGTGGATTCGTCAATAAACAAAATTGCCGCATTTGGGCGAATGAGAATCCAAGAGTGATTGTCGAAAAACCAATGCACCCACAAAGAGTGATTGTTTGGTGCAGTTTATGGGCTGGCGGCATCATCGGGCCGTATTTTTCCAAAATGAGGCCGGTCAGGCAGTTACTGTGAATGGTGTTCGCTATCGTGAGATGATAACGAACTTTTTATGGCCCGAATTGGAAGATATGGATGTGGACGATATGTGGTTTCAGCAGGACGGTGCCACTTGCCACACAGCTAACGAAACAATGGCTCTTTTGCGCAACAAATACAATGGTCGTGTTATCTCACGTAATGGCGATGTCAATTGGCCGCCAAGATCATGTGATTTGGCACCGTTGGACTTTTTTATTTGGGGTTATTTGAAAGAAAAGGTGTACGTCGATAAGCCAGCAACAATTCAAGAGCCAAAGGATGAAATAATTCGGCACATTATCGGCATAGAACCTCCATTATGCCTCAGCGTCATAGAAAATTTGGACCATCGGATGAAGGTGTGCCACCGAGGTCGCGGCGCGCATTTGGCCGATATATCATAATAAAATAAAATTACAATAATTTCCTAAATAGTTTGTGTTTTATTCAAAATCAACATCGACCCTTGAAATTTTACCCACCCTTTATTTGGTTGTTTATTTTTCTTTGAACCGTTTAATTTTTATACCCTCCACCATAGGATGGGGGGTATATTAACTTTGTCATTCCGTTTGTAACACATCGAAATATTGCTCTAAGACCCCATAAAGTATATATATTCTGGGTCGTGGTGAAATTCTGAATCGATCTCAGCATATCCGTCCGTCCGTCGGTTGAAATCACACTAACCTCCGAACGAAACATGCTATCGACTTTAAACTTGCCATAAGTAGTTGTTATTGATTTGGGTCGGATGGCATTGCAAATGGGCCATATTGGACAACTTTTACGTATAGCCCCCATATAAACCGACCCCCAGACTTGGCTTGCGGAGCTTTTAGAGAAGAAAATTTCATCCGATCCGTTTGCAATTTGGCACGAGGTGTCAGTATCTGGACTCTAACAACCATGCAAAAATTAGTCCATATCGGCCCATAATTACATATAGCACCCATATAAACCGATCCTCAGACTTGACATCTGGAGCTTCTTGGAGGAGTAAAATTAATCCTAACAACCGTATCGGTCCATAATTATGTACAGCTCCCATATAAACCTATCTCCAGATTTGACCTCCGGAGCCTCTTGGCGGAGCATAATTCATTCGATCCGGTTGAAATTTGGTACGTGGTGTTAGTATGTGGTGTCTAACAACCGTGCAAAAATTAGTCCGTATCGGCCTATAGTTATATATAGCCGATCCCCAATCAAACAAAAAGTGCTCCATATCGCCAAAAATAATCTACCAAAATTATATTTCCATAGAAAATTTTGTAAAAATTTTATTTCTATAGTAAATTTTGTCAAAATTTTATTCCTGTAGAAAATTTTGTCAAAATTTTATATCTATAAAAAATTGTGTCAAAATTTTATTACTATAGAAAATTTTGTC
Source organism: Haematobia irritans (assembly GCF_050003625.1). Lineage (NCBI taxonomy): Eukaryota > Metazoa > Arthropoda > Insecta > Diptera > Muscidae > Haematobia > Haematobia irritans. The sequence goes on along the minus strand of NC_134399.1, from coordinate 116,767,421 downwards.
AAAATTTTATTTCTATAGAAAATTTTGTCAAAATATTATTTCTATAAAAAATTTTGTCAACATTTTATTTCTATAGAAAATTTTGTTAAACTGAATTATATACGTTTTGAATCGTCCTTTTTATACCCTCCGCCATAGAATGGGGGGGGGGGGGGGGGTGGTATATTAACTTTGTCATTCCGTTTGTAACACAGCGATTTCCGACTATATAAAGTATATATATTCTTGATCAGGGAGAAATTCTAAGATGGTATAAGCATGTCCGTCTGTCTGTTGTGATCACGCTACAGCCTTCAATAATGGCGCTATCTTGCTGAAATTGGGCACAGATTCGTATTTTGTTTGCAGGCAGGTCAAGTTCAAAGATGGCCTATATCGGTCAAAGTTTTGTTATAGTCTCCATATAAACCGACTTCCCGATTTGGGGTCTTTGGCTTATAAAAACCATAGTTTTTATCCAATTTGCCTGAAATTGAAAATCTAGAGGTACTTGAGGATCATAAAAAGGTGCGCCAAAAATGGTGCCCATCGGTCAATGTTTTGGTATAGCCCCCATGTAGACCGATCTCCAGATTTTGCTTTTTGGGCGTCTAGAAACTGTATTTTCTATCCGATTTGCCTGAAATTAAGGTATTTTAAGGCCATAAGGAGGTGTGTCGAAAATGGACCGTATCGGTCCCTGTGTTGGTATAGCCGTCATGTGAACCGATCAACCGATTTTTATTCTTGGGCTTCTATAAACTGTATTTATTACCCGATTTGCTGTAATTAGTAATCTAGGGGTATTTTTGGACCACAAATAGGTGTGCCGAAATTGATGTGTATCGGTCCATTTTTTGGTATAACCCCATATAGACCGATCTCCCGATTTTACTTCTTGGGCATCTAGAGACTATACTTTCTAATCGATTTACTTGAAATTGAAAATCTAAAGGTACTTTAAGATCACAAATAGGTGTGTCGCAAATGGTGCCTATCGGCCTAGGACCAATGATCCGTATCGGTCCATGTTTTGGTATAGCTCCCATATAGACCGAACTCCCGATTTTACTTCATGGGCTTCTAGAATCCGTAGTTTTTACCCAATTTGCCTGAAATTGGAAATCTAGAGGTATTCTAGGAAAATAAAGAGATGTGCCAAAAACGGTGATTATCGGATCATGTTTTGATATAGCCACCATATAGACCAATCTCCCGATTTTATTTCTTAGTCTTCTAGAATCCGTAATTTTTACCCAATTTTCCTCAAATCGGAAATCTAGAGGTATTTGAGGACCATCAAAAAGTCTACCGAAAATGGTGCCTATAGGTCCATGTTTTGGTATAGCCCCCATATGGACCGATTTCCCGATTTTTCTCCTTGGGCGTCTACAAAGTGTAGGGCCATAAAGAGGTGTGTCGAAAATTGGGTGTTTCGGTCCACGGTTTGATATAGCCCCCATATAGACCGATCTCCCGATTTTACTTCTTGGGCTTCTATAATTCGTAGTTTTAATCCAATTTACCTGAAATTTGAAATCTAGAGGTATTCTAGGACCATAAAGAGGTGTGCCGAATATATTGAGTATCGGTACAGTTTTTGATATAGCCCCTTTAAAAACCGCCCTCCGATTTGGGGTCTAGATCCAATAACTACAATTAAATGTGCTGAATACTGTGTGTATCCTTCCATGTTTTGGTATATACTGGCATTTTAGACCCATAACAAAGTGTATATGATTTAGATTTATCGGTCCATTTGGTAAGGCCTCCATATAGACCGATTTCACTTATTGAGGCTATATATCAGGCGCACTGTTCATGAAAATTGCCTGAAACAGAATGCAAAATTTCCAGATTTTACTTCTCGTAATCATTTAAATAGTTGGGATGAAAATCTAAAAATTTTAGTTTTCAAATCAAGGCGTTATTTCATAATTTTCTTGCACTTTACCAGGGAAGTTTATGATTCCTCTAAAACTCAAACAAAAATGGTTCTTATAAATTCAGAATCTGATCTAGTCTTTATAGGTAAAATCTTTAAATTTATCTTCGGGAAGTGTACTAGTCGAACTGCTCTGCTTGGGAGAATATCTGTCATCAAACCCCCCTGAAATTTTCAAAGGAAACTATTATATTTGATTCATGGTGGTGGGTATTTAAAATTCGGTCTGGCCGAACTTACTACTGTATATACTAGTTTTTGTTTAATATATACCCGGTATGGACTAACTTTAGAAGACGGTGTTAAGAAGTTTTAAGTTACCTTGCCATTGGCAAGTGTTACCGCAACCCAAGTAATTCGATTGTGGATGACAGTCTTTAGTAGAAGTTTCTATGCAATGGATGGTGGAGGGCACATAAGATTCGGCCTGGCCGAACTTACGGCCGTATGTACTTGTTTTGTCTAATATATACCACATATGGAGTAACTTACAATTTAGAAGACGATGTTAAGACATCGTTTACAACATGTGACCGAACGTTATCGTGTTGTAAAATCACTTTATTGCTCTTCGAAATATTGAGGCGGTTTATCACGTATATTTGGATCCAAAACTCCATTCTCCGGAGAATGCTTCATGTTTCGCTGTGCTCCTTTGTTTTTGCATGATGACGTGACGGTGAATTTTAAATGGATAAAAGCTATTTACCATACATTCAACTCAAAATGGAAGCTCGATTACCCATTTATATTGGAGATCCCTTTCATTTATATAATTTCTTTTGAGTCTTTCCATTCGAACGATCCTTTTCAATTTTCCCCGTCTAAAACGTGAAATTACTAGTAAGATGCTCACGCGATTGTCGATTTACAAAACAGAAAATGTTTAATAGTAAACTTTTCCAAATTGTGGAAAATCATATTGTTAATATTTTTCGTCCTATTACTACTGCTAAGAGATATCTTAAGCGCATATTGCTATGCTATAATTATTGCAAAATCCACAATGATTCTCTTGTCCTTGTATGCCTTGTAAATGTCGCTGTAGATAATGCAACATGAGGATATTAGATTTCCTCTACATGCGATGCATTCTAAAGATTGCGGCAACGGTAATGACTATAGCATACCCGCTAACCACTTTCCATATGCAGGGAGGGTATGGGCGCGATGGAGATTTGTAATTTGTCCATGTTTCGACTATCCTTCCGAAAGTTAAGGTACTTGGATTTTCATGTTTGAAACCTGCTAGTATTCTCAACTCTAATCGCCAACGATGATGATGACGATAATGTTGGTCCTTCATTGAAGTTTTTGTTGTCGTATCTGTTATTGATGTTGTTATTGTTTCACAAAACAACAATGATCCGAGTTGAAAGTCTCTAATGAGAGTGCGTGCTTATATGTCCGTGATGAGGTTGAGGGTATACTCATCGTCTACTAATAGGGATAATTTGTATACATGTAGGTGTGGCATACAAGCACGTATGTATATGAGTGAATGTGCGTGTGTGTGTGGGCGACCAGTCTTTGGAGAGTGTTTTGTACACAAGCAAACAAGTACCCTATCTTGAAGTGCTTAAGCTAACATACATTTAGATGAAAAGCTTTCCATGAGATGATGTGTTCTCATTCCCAGCGGCGTAAATCGAGAGCACTTTCGATTTAAAGCATTCACGGAGCCCTTATTTTAGAGGCAATACTCATACGATTAGGTCTTATAAAATAATCCCTTTTGTAAGACCTCTTCCTTCTTTACAAAAAAAGTTGATACTCATTCATCATTCATTGCAAAAAACAGGCCTTAAAAAATGTCTTTATTTACTAAGATCGCTATTCCTTTTCTCATAACATACTTGTCGTGGCCTTTTGAAATGGCTTATCTGGGACATGTGTTTAAAGACACATTTTAAAGAACTCCTAATAGGCCTTGTTTGGTATTGTGAATTACAATGTGTTCTTGCAACGAGGCAAAATAAAACGATTTTTAAAAAGCAACTCATATTCTCATAGCAAGCTCTTATAATTTACGAGACCTTTGAAAAGCCCTTATGCCGTAAGCCAATTTATAAGTTTTTCGACAACGAGTCACAAACATTATAACGGCTTTAAAAAAAAAGACACGTTCTCATATGCGCACTTCTTTAATCTAAGAGACCTTTGATAAGCCCTTATGCCGTAAGTTTATAAGTAACCGAAAGTTAAGAATAAAAATAATTTTGCACAATTTAAAGCAACACGTGTTTCTTCATTCGGGTTTGTGATTTCGTTTGAGCAAGTCGAGGTGTTTGTTTTTTATTTTAAGTAGCTGAAGGTCAAATATGCGGTAAGTATATATTTTTTGACGAATATTGTACTATATTGAATTACATTATAATAATAATTTTATAATAATTTTTCTTATTTATTTAGCGGCAACTTCTACCATGAAAGCCAATGATCTGTTCAATATGTGGAAATCAGACGTCCAATACGAAATCAGTTCCTATGAAGAAGGTGATTTATTTTTTATAGTACAATTTTATATAGTACAAAATAAAATAAAAAGAATTCTGTAAAAATTTTGGATTTCTTGTTTATATATGAAATTTGGAGTAGGTCCTTTATAAGGTATGTAAACAAGGCCTTTTAAACAGCCTTCATAAAAAGGCATTAAATTGGCATTATTTTAAACTCCTATTAAGAGGCCTCTATTTATATATGCTTCATAAAGACTTTTGATGTATACATTATAAAAGGCCTTATTTTATCACACATTATAAAGAACTTATTTGAGGCACTTCCTAAAAGGCCTTAAAATAATGACCTTATATTAGCCCTTATGCTGTAAGTTGAAGTCGGAGCCCTTGGTCGGCTATGACACCCTGTGTAAAAATACAATGAATATGTAATGGGAAGTCAATGCCTTGTGTCTGCAAATAAATGCCTTTTAAAAGGCCTTATGAAGAGCGATTTCCGCCGCTGGGTTGTTGTTATGAGTGAGTGATAATAGTGGTTGGCACATACACACACCCACCCACACAAAGCCAAACTACTCTTAGACTTGTTTGCTGATGAAGACCATCAGTACCAAGGCGATAGTTAGAGCTTTGTCCACTAGTATTAAGTCACATTGGTTTGTAGACACGGTTGCCATTCGAGCCAAAAATAATCTACAATAATTTCAAGATTTTTGTCTATAGAAAATTTTATCAACATTTTACTTCTATAGAAAATTTTATTAACATTTTATTTCTATAGAAAATTTTGTCAATATTTTATTTCTATAGAAAATTTTCTGAAAATTTTGTTTCTGTAGGATTTTTTTTTTAAATTTAATTTCTGTAGAAAATTTTAACAAACTTTTATTTCAGTAGAAAATTTTTTCAAAATTTTATTTCTATAGATATCATTTTCAAAATTTTATTTCTATACAAAAAAATTGTCAAAATGTTATTTCTATAGAAAATTTAGTCAAAATTTTATTTATATAGAAAATTTTGTCAAAATTTTATTTCTATCGAAAAATTCGTCAAAACCCTATTTCAAAAATTATTGTCAAAAAATTAATTCTAGAGAAAATTTTGTCAAAATTTTATTTCATAAGAAAAAATTGTCAAAATTGTATTTCTATAGAACATTTTGTTAAAATCTAATTATACAATTATTTTTCGAGCTTTATGGACAGATATAGAACATGGTTAATAAAGACATTGAAAAGAAAACGCCAGATACCAATCTATACACGCCTGGACTGTATATGTTTCGGTTCGGGCGAATGAACCTTTCCACAGCCTTTAGTATAGATCTGGCTGGGAGAGATAACTCAATTTTGGGCCCTTTATGCTAACTACTTATGGAGAAAACATTTGGGAAATTTCCTCTTACAAATTGAATCATCTTTTCTCCCACTGTACATCATCTTTTCGTATAACTTACTGGACTGTACATGTTTCGGTTCGGGCGAATGAACATGTACAGTCCAGGCGTGTATAGATTGGTATCTGCACCCTCACAAAAAATCGCTTCTGTAACATATACTCCCAAACATATTTTGCTTCAAGCATATACATTTTTGGGTATTGCCCAAACATTTACATGTTTGATCTCTACCAATATATAATATGTTTGAAGGCATATTGGTCTAAACAACATATGTTTGGGTAGTCTAAGTTCCAAACATTTTGTATTTTTGCATCCAAATTCAATAATGTTGTCTTCCAAAAAAACAATATGTTATTATATGAACATATAATATGTTTGGAAGCATTTTGCACCCAAAATTATTATATGCTTAAAAAAATTCTCAAAATTTTATTTATTTATTTATATATTTACAATCATAATGAATTATGAAAATAAACAGATAATATAGGTGCTAACAACATAGGTTTTCGACCTGAATGCTCAAAATTTTGTTTCTGCCCAATTGTATATTCCCCCACATCTTTCTCACTTCCACGAGATTTTTTAGTTCTTAGCACCTTTTTCTGTAATACAAACATTGTAGAAGAAATTATTCAATTGTATGATTTTTTTTATTTTAATTTTACCTTTTGCCGGACGGGGATTCGAACAGCGGACCACACAGTTTGTAAGGATCAAAGAAGTAGCTGATCAATTGCCCAAGGAAAAATAAAATGTTAATTTTGTAATAACAAGCAACAACCACCAACTTAATTCAATATCGCTCCCTGTTAAATAGCGCTCCAAGCTACTAAACACATATATGTTTATAGGCTATTTCTAAATTAATATATGTTTGCATCCAAGCATATTATATTTACAAACATTTTATGTCCCAAACATAATATGTTCTAACATATTAACATATATGTCCCAAACATGTTATGCTAGTTTATGAACATTATATGCTTGCACTCAAAAATATTGTGTTTACAAATGTGTGTTCCAAACATATAATGTTTATAGCCAAACATATGAAAAACAGTCTTTTTCAACCGTGCAGAGGAAAAGATTGTTTGTCAAATTTATTTGGGCAAAGACAAAATAAATTTGAAATCAAAAAAACAACAACAAAATTTTATTTCTATAGAAAAATTTGTCAAAATTTTATTTCATAAGAAAATTTTGTCAAAATTTTATTTCATAAGAAAAATTTGTCAAAATTGTATTTCTATAAAAAATTGTTTTCAAAATTTTATTTCTGTAGAAAATTTCGTCAAAACTTTAGTTAAAAAATTATTGTCAAAAAATTTATTTCTAGAGAAAATTTTGTCAAAATTGTATTTCTATAGAACATTTTGTTAACATTTTATTTCTATAGAAAATTTTGTGAAAATTTAATTTTTATAGAAAATTGTATCAAAATTTTATTTCTATAGAAAATTTTGCCAAAGTTTTATTTCTATAGAAAAATTTGTCAAAATTTTATTTCTATAGAAAATTTTGTCAAAATTTTATTTTTATAGAAAATTTTATCAAAATTTTATTTCTATAGAAAATTTTGTCAAAATTTTATTTCTATCGAAAATCTCGTCAAAACTTTATTTAAAAGATTATTGTCTAAAAATTTATTTCTAGAGAAAATTTCGTCAACATTTTTTTTTTCTATAGAAAATTTTGTCAAAATTTTATTTCATAAGAACAATTTGTCAAAATTGTATTGCTTAAAATTTTATTTCTATAGAAAATTTTGTGAAAATTTAATTTTTATAGAAAAATTTATCAAAATTTTATTTCTATAGGAAATTTTTTCACAATTTTATTTCTATAGAATATTTTATCAACATTTTATTTCTATTGAAAATTTTGTCAAAACTTTATTTCTATAGACAATTTTGTCAAGATTTTATTTCTATAGAAAAGTTTGTCAAAGTTGTATTTCTATAGAAACTTTTGTTAAAATTGTATATCTATAGAAAATGTTTTCAAATTTATAAAAAATTTTGTCACAATTTTAATTTTATAAACAATTTTGTTAAACTTTATTTTATAGAAATTTTGTCAAAATCTTATTTCTATGGAAAATTTTGTCGAAATCTTATTTTTACAGAAAATTTTGTCAAAATTTTATTTTTATAAAAAATTATGTCAAAATTGTATTTCTATAGAAAAATTTGTCGAAATTTTATTTCTGTAAAAAATTTTGGAAAAATTTTATTTCTATAGAAAAATTTGTCAAGATTTTTTATCTATAGACAATTTTGCCAAAATTTTATTTCTATAGAAAATTTTGTAATAATTTTATTTCTATAGAAAGTTTTGTCAAAATGTTATTTCTGTAGAAAATTTTCTAAAAATTTTATTTCTATAGAAAATTTTGCCAAATTTTATTTCTATAGAAATTTTTGTGAAAATTTTATTTCTATAGAAAATTTTGTCAAGATTTTATTTCTATAGTCATTTCTATTTCGTCAAGACTTTATTTCAAAAATTATTGTCAAAAAATTTATTTCTAAAGACAATTTTCTCAAAATTTTATTTCTATAGACATTTTTGTCAAAATTTTATTTCATAAGAAAAATTTGTCAAAACTTTATTTCTATAGAAAATTTTGTGAAATTTTTATTTCTGTAGAGAATTTTTTCAAAATTTCATTTCTGTAGAAAATTTTATCAAAATTTTATTTCAGTAAAAAATTTTATTTAAATTCTATTTCTGTAGAAAATTTTGTGAAAATATTATTTCTATACAAAATATTTTAAAAATTGTATTATTATTTTATTATTATTATTTGTACTTTATTAAAACTTGCACAACAAGAACATGAAATTCTTATAATTATAGTACAAGTGAAACACCATGTGGATTGAGTATACAAACGTAAGACTAACAACAGTAAACATTTGAGAGAAAAAGTGATTTATAGGAACTTAAATCTTAAAATAAAAATAAAATATATTATAAAAAATTTTGTCAACAATTTATTCCTATAGAAAATTTTTTCAAAATTTTATTTCTATAGAAAATTTTGTCTAAATTTTATTTCTATTGTCAAATTTTTATTTCTATCGAAAATTTCTTCAAAACTTTATTTCAAAAATTATTGTCAAAAAATTTATTTTTAGAGAAAATTTTGTCCAATTTTATTTTTGTAGAAAATTTTGTCAAAATTTTATTTCTATAGAAAATTTAGTGAAAATTTAATTTGGGTATAGGATTATTAATTGGATTTTAATGTTCCTGCAACTTTACCACTACCACTGTGCCATTGGGCTATGGTCCTCTGGTTAAGCATACCATGTTAGCGGTGAAGAATAAAGGTAAAGCACTACTCACTCATTCACTCACTCACTAATTAAAGTCACTTAAGTAATAGTCCTTTTTCGAGATACTTCAGCGAAACTAACAACAAGAACAACGGCAACAATAATAACAGCATCAGCAATAAAAATAACAACAATAACAAAGAATAAGGGTAACGGCAAGAGTAAAATCAACAACAACCCAGCGGCGGAAATCGCTCTTCATAAGGCCTTTTAAAAGGCATTTATTTGCAGACACAAGGCATTGACTTCCCATTACATATTCATTGTATTTTTACACAGGGTGTCATAGCCGACCAAGGGCTCCGACTTCAACTTACAGCATAAGGGCTAATATAAGGTCATTATTTTAAGGCCTTTTAGGAAGTGCCTCAAATAAGTTCTTTATAATGTGTGATAAAATAAGGCCTTTTATAATGTATACATCAAAAGGCTTTATGAAGCATATATAAATAGAGGCCTCTTAATAGGAGTTTAAAATAATGCCAATTTAATGCCTTTTTATGAAGGCTGTTTAAAAGGCCTTGTATACATACCTTATAAAGGACCTACTCCAAATTTCATATATAAACAAGAAACCCAAAATTTGTGCAGAATTATTTTTATTTTATTTTGTACTATAAAAAATAAATCACCTTCTTCATAGGAACTGATTTCGTATTGGACGTCTGATTTCCACATATTGAACAGATCATTGGCTTTCATGGTAGAAGTTGCCGCTAAATAAATAAGTAAAATTATTATTATAATGCAATTCAATATAGTATAATATTCGTCAAAAAATATATACTTACCTCATATTTAACACTTCAGCTACTTAAAATAAAAAACAAATACCTCGACTTGCTCAAACGAAATCACAAACCCGAATGAAGAAACACGTGTTGCTTTAAATTGTGCAAAATTATTTTTATTCTTAACTTTCGGTTACTTATAAACTTACGGCATAAGGGCTTATCAAAGGTCTCTTAGATTAAAGAAGTGCGCATATGAGAACATGTCTTTTTTTTAAAGCCGTTATAATGTTTGTGACTCGTTGTCGAAAAACTTATAAATTGGCTTACGGCATAAGGGCTTTTCAAAGGTCTCGTAAATTATAAGAGCTTGCTATGAGAATATGAGTTGCTTTTTAAAAATCGTTTTATTTTGCCTCGTTGCAAGAACACATTGTAATTCACAATACCAAACAAGGCCTATTAGGAGTTCTTTAAAATGTTTCTTTAAACACATGTCCCAGGTAAGCCATTTCAAAAGGCCACGACAAGTATGTTATGAGAAAAGGAATAGCGATCTCAGTAAATAAAGACCTTTTTTAAGGCCTGTTTTTTGCAATGAATGATGAATGAGTATCAACTTTTTTTGTAAAGAAGGAAGAGGTCTTACAAAAGGGATTATTTTATAAGACCTAATCGTATGAGTATTGCCTCTAAAATAAGGGCTCCGTGAATGCTTTAAATCGAAAGTGCTCTCGATTTACGCCGCTGGGAAACTAATAGACACACACACCCAGCATATACTCAAATATAACCAACTTCAACAAGGACATTAGAAGCAACATCCACTGCCCTCAACATCTCTGAGAAAAGCCAGCATTGGGCATTATTATTACGACGTAGTGCTTCAACATTAGAGGATAATGCGGATGGATGTTGGTTTTGGTGTTGTTGCTCTAAATTTAACATGAAGTACTTACATGACTAATAACAGTTGGTTAGACTCACGCACGCACACACACAAACAGTCTTTCATGAATAGTCTTTCAAATATGCATGTTTGGGTTAGAGGATTTTGAATTTCTCTCCAGTGGACAAACGATTTTGTCTCAGCAAATCAGGCCTAATAAACTGAAATAGTGAACTGTATTATGGATAACCAATGTACGAGAAATTGTGAAGGGTTTTGGTGGGGGTGGGGGGCTTCTATCCTATATTTATACCCTGCTCCACACTGTGGAACAGGGTATTATAAGTTAGTGCATATGTTTGCAACACCTAGAAGGAGACGAGATAGACACATGGTGTCTTTGGCAAAAATGCTCAGGGTGGGCTATTGAGTCGATATAGCGATGTCCGTCTGTCCATGAACACATTTTTGCAATCAAAGTCTAGGTCGCAGTTTTAGTCCAATCGACTTCAAATTTGGCACAAGTATGTGTTTTGCTCAGACTAGATCCCTATTGATTTTGGAAGAAATCGGTTCAGATTTAGATATAGCTCCCATATATATATTTCGCCCGATATGGAGAGTTTTACCCTAATTTGCTTAAAATTTTGCACAAGAAGAACAATTAGTACTATAGTAGGTGTGCCAAATTTTATTGAAATCGGTTCAGATTTAGATATAGCTCCCATATATATCTTTCGCCCGGTATGCACTAATACGGTCCCAGAAGCCAGAGTTTTACCCCAATTTTGTTGAAATTTTGCACAGGGAGTAGAATTAGCATAGTAGCTAAGCGTGTCAAATTTAGTTGAAATCGGTTCAGATTTAGATATAGCTCCAATATATAGCTTTCGGCCGATTTACACTAATATGACCACAGAGGCCAATTTTTTGCTCCGATTTAGTTGAATTTTTGCACAGGAAGTAGAATTAGCATTATAGCTATGCGTGCCAAATTTGGTTGAAATCGGTTCAGATTTAGATTTAGATTTTAAATTTTGAGTCTATAGATTTTGTAGAAGTCTATCAAATTCTTCCAGATCGAGTGATATTTAAATGTATGTATTTGGGACAAACCTGTATATATATCCCCCAACACATTTGACGGATGTGATATGGTATCGAACATTTAGATCTACAAAGTGGTGCAGGGTACCGCCCGACTTTAGACTTTCCTTACTTCTTAAGTTTAGTTTCGAAGGCGCAATAAGAGTCTATAAAGAGTCCGCAAGAAGTGTCTCTAAAGACTCCCCAATAAGAGTCTCTAAAGACTCCACAAAAACTGTCTCTAAAGACTCCCCAATAAGAGTCTCTACAAACTCCCCAAGAAGTGTCTCAAAAGACTTCTTAAGAAGTGTCTCTATAGACTCTTTAAGAAGGGTCTCTAAAGACTCCCCATTAAAATTTCTCTTATTCGGGAGTCTTTAAAGACTTTAAGTGGGGAGTCTTTAAAAAAGAAAATATAGAAATAAAATTTTGATAACATTTTATAAAAAGAAATAAAATTTTGACAATGTTTGATATAAGTTTTTATACCCTCCACCATAGGATGGGGGGTATATTAACTTTGTCATTCCGTTTGTAACACATCGAAATATTGCTCTAAGACACCATAAAGTCTATATATTCTGGGTCGTGGTGAAATTTTGAGTCAATCTGAGCATGTCCGTCCGTCCGTCTGTTGAAATCACGCTAACTTCCGAACGAAACAAGCTATCGACTTGAAACTTGGCACAAGTAGTTGTTATTGATGTAGGTCGGACGGTATTGCAAATGGGCCATATCGGTCCACTTTTACGTATAGCCCCCATATAAACCGATCCCCCGATTTGGCTTGCGAGGCCTCTAAGAGAAGCAACTTTCATCCGATCCGGCTGAAATTTGGTACATGGTGTTAGTATATGGTCTCCAACAATCATGCATAAATTGGTCCAAATCGGTTTATAATTATATATAGCCCCCATATAAACCGATCCCCAGATTTGGCTTGCGAAGCCTCTAAGAGAAGAAAATTTCACATGATCCGGCTGAAATTTGGTACATGGTGTTAGTATATCGTCTCTAACCACTATGCAAATTTGGTCGAAATCGGTCCATAATTATATATAGCCCCCATATAAAATGATCCCCAGATTTGACCTCCGGAGCCCCTTGGAAGAGCAAACTTCATCGCATTCGGTTGAAATTTGGTACGTGATGTTAGTATATGGTATCCAACAACCATGCATGAATTGGTTCATATCAGTCCATAATTATATATAGCCCCCATATAAACCGATCCCCAGATTTGACCTCCGGAGCCCCTTGGAAGAGCAAAATTCTCCCAATCCGGTTGAAATTTGGTACGTGGTGTTAGTATATGGTCTCTAACAAACATGTAAAAATTGGTCCATGCCGATCTTAATTATATAACCCCATTTAAACCAATCCCCAGATTTGACCTCCGGAGCTCTTAGAGGACCAAAATTCATCGGATCCGGCTGAAATTTGGTACATGGTGTTAGTATATGGTCTCCAACAATCATGCATAAATTGGTCCAAATCGGTTTATAATTACCCTACGGGAAATTGGTGCAAATTGCCACTGACGGACCTATCACAGGACTGGTACCTAGGCACAGGCATTATTGTGTTAAAAGGTAATGTGGACGATGAAGTATACCAAGAGTTCCTCTTATTGCATTGCTCCTGCAGACTATTATCAACGTCCGATAATACGAAAGACAATTTGAAAATTGCACAAAAGATGTTGCAGCAGTTTGTGGAAAAATTTCCAATTATCTTCGGGAAAAATAGTGTATCACATAATGTACACAATTTGTTGCATTTAACTGAGAGCGTTAAGCACTTCGGAGATTTACAAAACTTTTCAGCTTACAGCTTTGAAAATAGGTTACAAATTTTAAAGAGTTTTGTTAAGCAGCCAACAAAAATAATACAACAAATTGTCAATAATTTATATATTGAAAATAAAATAATGCCGAAAAAAGAAATAGGATTTAAAACAAGAAATAAGGTTAAAACTTACGCAAACGAATACTATATTTATACTACCAAACAACCGAACAATTTTTGTACCACAAAGAGTGGCATCCCCTTAAAAATCGATGACTTTGACTACGAGAAAAACCTTGTAATTGGACAAGTATTGGCGAAAAGTGAAAGTTTCTTTAAAATACCATTGGATTCTAATGAAACGTTTGGAATATTTATCGCGTCTTCTATTTCATCTGATTTAAAAGAACAATTTAATGTAAATGAAATCGAAAATAAGATGTTATGTTTTCCATACCAAAACCAATATTTGCTGATACCAATGCTTCACGGCTGTTTTTAACCTTGTTCGTTACTTATTGTAATAGCAAAATGAACCGCAAACGACCGATGAATAAAGCAGTAGTAAAATTTTTTGATACTGTCAACTCAGAAAATAATACTCCCGAAAACGTTCAAAATTTATCACTTAGAAATAATGAAAACTGTAGTCACTGCAAAAATCTAAAAGCGTACGTCGAGGGCCCATTGAATGAAAAAATTGGTAAGTAAAATATATTTTATATATATTGTTTTCTTTTATTTACATAATATTTATGATTTCTATTTTAAGAAAAACTACAGTCTCAAAATGCAAAAGTTATGGAAGCATTGGGGGAACTACAGGTTTTAACTAGACAATTGGTTCGACAGGAACAAATACCCCACAAATTGCAATCATATTTTCCTCTTATAACGGATAATGATCTTTTGGAGTTGGAAAGAAAGATACAAAACGATAATAAATCTTTATATGTATGTTGTGCACGCAATACATTTCAGTTCCAATGCCTTTTCTTATTTATATTTTATACACAGGTGACTGCGGTAAGAGGACTAGTTAGAAATAATTTGTGCAAAAATATTAATTTAATACTATCTGCTGAACTTCTTTACGAATTCAACGTTGATGGAACACATGGCAAAAAACGATTAAAAGACTATAAATTTTTTTTTGCAGTAATTTTAGGTACATTTGTTTTTAAGAATTATGTTTGTTTCACTAATTTTTTTTCTATTTAGATGTGGTGTCTTCTACTCCAGACATCAATGACGTTGACGTCTACATAAGAAAAGCAATACAACTTTCGAAAAAACGTCATTTAAAAAAAATTATTGGTGACAAACAAAATAACGAAGTTGAAAACTCTAATGATGACCCAGCCAGTTGTTGACCATATCTTTTCGTTAAATCATTGTTTTATCTTTTTAAGACGTATGTTTCGAGATGAATCACAATAGGTTTTACTTTATATAATATATAATATTCAACTATGAACTAATAATAACAAAAATTTAACTTGTAAGATTTCGTTCTTATAGCATAAGTTCGTGAAACAAATAAAATAAAATGAATTGTCTTTGAAGCAAATTAGTTTAATATCTTCGTAAATGGGTTCAAATCTGCTACTAAAGACGCATCTGAGAGAGGTTCTTAGAGGATCTGTCTAAGGACTGGTTCATGAAGACCTGTCATGAGGACCTGTTTAAGGACTGGTCCTACCGAACTGTTTCAGGACTTGCACTTCGGAATGAGTCCAAGTCATGTCCTAAAAAGTAAATTTACCCCGCCAATGACAAACCCATGTTAAAGTGACCGGTCCTCTCTATACGTTTAGATCAGAACTAGGACAGGTCCATACACACCGGGGACCAGCCCTATACCGGTCCTGGGGTTGGTCCATTTCCCGTAGGGTATATATAGCCCCCATATAAACCGATCCCCAGATTTGGCTTGCGAAGCCTCTAAGAGAAGAAAATTTCACATGATCCGGCTGAAATTTGGTACATGGTGTTAGTATATCGTCTCTAACCACTATGCAAATTTGGTCGAAATCGGTCCATAATTATATATAGCCCCCATATAAAATGATCCCCAGATTTGACCTCCGGAGCCCCTTGGAAGAGCAAACTTCATCGCATTCGGTTGAAATTTGGTACGTGATGTTAGTATATGGTATCCAACAACCATGCATGAATTGGTTCATATCAGTCCATAATTATATATAGCCCCCATATAAACCGATCCCCAGATTTGACCTCCGGAGCCCCTTGGAAGAGCAAAATTCTCCCAATCCGGTTGAAATTTGGTACGTGGTGTTAGTATATGGTCTCTAACAAACATGTAAAAATTGGTCCATGCCGATCTTAATTATATAACCCCATTTAAACCAATCCCCAGATTTGACCTCCGGAGCTCTTAGAGGACCAAAATTCATCGGATCCGGTTAAGATTTGGTACATGGTGAAATTTTGTACATTATGCAGTATTTGGCCGCTAACAACCATGCCACAATTGGTCCATATCCGTCTATAGTTATATATAGCCGATCCCCAAAAGTAATCTAGCAAAATTTTATTTCTATAGAAAATTTTGTCAACATTTTATTTCGATAGAAAATTTTGATAAAATTTTATTTCTATAGAAAATTTTGTCAACATTTTATTTCGATAGAAAATTTTGTTAAAATTTTATTTCTATAGAAAATTTTGTCAAAATTTTATTACTATAGAAATTTTTGTCAAAATTTTATTTCTATAGAAAATTATGTAAAAATTTTATTTCTATAGAAAATTTTGTCAAAATTTTATTTCTATAAAAAATTTTGTCAAACTGAATTATTTCGTATTTGATCGACCTTTTTTTGTTTAATATATACTCCGTATGGACTAACTTACAATTGAGTAGACGGGGTAAGAAGTTTTAAGAAACCTTGCCATCGGCAAGTGTTACCGCAACCCAAGTACTTCGATTGTGGATGGCAGTCTTTAGTACAAGTTTCAATGCAATCCATGGTGGAGGGTACATAAGGTTCGGCCTGGCCGAACTTACTGCCGTTTATACTTGTTTCAAAGTATTTTTCAAATGAGTAAATTTCATTTTAATTGTGTCCGTCTAGAACTTTTCTCTGTAGACTCTTATTGGAGAGTCTTTAGATATACTTCGTGGAGAGTCTTTGGAGACTCTTATTGGGGTGATCCCGGCTCACTAAAATGATCGGTCTTCTCAGATCCGCTCCTAGAACGGAACTAGTTCCATCATTTAGTTCCACAGTTCCTTTTCCATCCGGATAAGTGCTTAAAGAATCCCATATATTGACATTTTCTTTTAGCTCCGACTTTGTTTTTATTGCGGAAAATATTCTTGCTCATTGTACAGCTTTCGCTGTGTTACATAATTTTTTAAAGCATGTTGGTATTAATATTTAGGTCGGAGCAGTTTCCATATCTTCATTAAGGATCTGGCAACTTCAATTTAAGTGAGAGCTGTTGTCATAAAGGGCGGAAGAAATGGAATGAGTACACAACGAAATGAATATTAGGAACTGAGGAGCTGAAAGAGTAGAGGTATCGGATCCAGATCATTTAGTTCCTGCCACGGAATAATTCGAAAGAGCTCGTTCGCTCCAGAACTACCCAACTCTATTGGGGAGTGTTTTATTTTCAAACTATTTTTTCCAAACGAGTTAATTTCATTGTAATTGTGTCCGTCTAGAACTTCTCTCTTATTGGGGAGTCTTTATAGGCTCTTTGTGGCGAGTCTTTCGAGACACTTCTCAAGGAGTCCATAGAGACACTTCCCAAGGAGTCCATAGAGACTCTTATATGGGAGTCTTTAGAGGCTCTTAATGGTGAGTCTTTGGAGACTCTTAATGGTGAGCCTTTAGAGACTCTTATTGGGGAGTCTTTATAGACACTTCGTGAGGACTCCTTGGAGACTCTTAATGGGGAGTCTTAGAGACACTTCTTGGGGAGTCTTTTGAGACACATCTTGCGGAGACTTTATAGACTCTTATTGGGGTGTCTTTGAAGATTCCTTAAGAAGTGTCTCGAAAGACACCCCAATACGAGTCCCCAATAAGAGTCTCTAAAGACTCTCCAAAGACTCCCAATTAAGAGCCTCCAAAGACACTCCAATGACTTCAATGACTCTGCAAGATGTGTCTCAAAAGACTCCCCAAGAAGTGTCTCTAAAGACTCCCCAATATGAGTCTCTAAAGACTCTACATTAGGAGTCTCTAAAGACTCTCCAAAAAGAGTATTCAAAGACTCTCCAAATAAGAGTCTCCATAGACTCTCCAATAAGTGTCTCTATGGTTCTGCAAGAAGTGTCTTTAAAGACTCCCAAATAAGAGTCTCCAAAGACTCTCAAATAGGAGTCCCCAAAGACTCCAATAAGAGTCTTCAAAGACTCTCTAATAAGAGTCTTCAAAGACTCCGAAGTCTCCGTGCTCAGTCGTGGGGTTGATTCTTTGTTTCTTTTCTATAGAAATACAATTTTGAGAAAATTTATTATAGAAATAAGATTTTAACAAAATTTTCTATAGAAATTAGATTTTTCTGATTATTAATTTTGTTCGGCTTGAGGTCATAGAAAAAATCGATTATTGATTTCGATGGATATAAAAGTTTTGTCAAATATTCTATAGAAATAAAATTTTGACAAATTTTCTATAGAAATAAAAATTTGACAAAATTTTCTATAGAAATAACATTTTGACACAATTAGCTATAGAAATAAGATTTTGACAAAGTTTACTATAGAAATGGCATTTCGACAAAATTTTCTATGGAAATAATTTTCTGACAAAATGTTCTATGTAAATAAATGTTTGACAAATATTCTATAGAAATAAACTTTTGACAAATTTTCTATGGAAATAAAATTTTGAAAAAATTTTCTATAGAAATAACATTTTGACACAATTAGCTTTAGAAATAAAATTTTGACAAAATTTCCTATAGAAATAAAATTTTGACAAAATTTCCTATAGAAATAAAATTTTGAAAAAAAAAGTTGTTTTGTTTGGTAAATTTTTCTCCAAATTTTGGTAGATTATTTTTGGCTCGAGTGGCAATCGTGGTTAGGCGCAAAGTATAAATTTTTGTTCGTAAAAATTTGAATTTTTCTAAGATATTAAAAATTGTAACAAGGCAACCACGTTTGCGATACCTGTTTTCTAAACGCTGTATTTCTTTAAGTGTATAGTCAACTATGTAAGGCATCACGTATTGCCTTCCTTCACCCTGTATTCGCCACTGGGTATGTAATTGCACATTCACATTTGTAACACAGGCAACATGCACTCTCGCTCTAATTCACAAAGTGAAATTTAAGCTTAAGTGAAGGCGCTGGAGCTGTAGAGGGTTCCAAATTTAGAGATTATGGAAACTAAGCATAAATGGCTTCGACTTAAACTATTAAATAATTGCTGAAAGTTAAACGATTTTGTATAATGCAAAATCAGCAGCCATACATTCCCACAACCATTTAGTCTCATTCTCATTGCCATTTTGTTGGATTAAATTGAAGCTGGCATGAAGTGAGATTCAAAAAGGGTTGCTATTCATATCCTAGATATTTGGTTTGATTTAATATGCCAATTATTCTAATATACCAACAAAATAATTATATTTATAACAGAAATTGAATTAGTTGTATCGAATTGTTAAATAATTTAACAGTTTTGTAATTTGTTTAATATTTATGTTACTAAATTCACATATATGTATGTATTATGATTATACAAAATAATAACAATTACAATGAGCAATGAAATGAAATAAATAATGCTGTTGTGGAAGTAGGATGCCAGATACTGGAAACCATAGAAGGTTTCCATTACCATACTACAGTCGACTCCGCTTTACTGAAACGTTAAAAATGCAGCCATTTAATTTCAGTTATCCGAAGTTTTTGCTAAAGCGGACTACGGATAACTGAAAAAAACTTCCAGTAATGCGAACTTCGGATAACTGAAAAAGTTTCAGTAAAGCGGACTCCGTATAACTGGAAAAAAATCCACTCAATTTCAGTTAACCGAACTTATGACCAATGCTATGTACATAAAATAATAAAAACAAGGTGTTTGATTCCGTGTGTGTGCCATCTACAATTTTACCTTTCAGTTGATTTTATTTACAGAGTGATTTAAACTGTTTTGAAAGTGCCATCTTCACTTGAAATAAAGCGTTCTCAATACGGAGAAGAAAATGTACTCTCTCTCAATAGCGAGAATGTGGCATTTTCAGTAAAGCGAAGTCATACTAATGTGACGAAACTCATTTGAACACAAAAAACTTTTCAGTAATCCGATTTTTTCAGTTAAGCGGAGTTTCACTAAAGCGGAGTAATTTAAATGAAATGGACAGAAAAAACAACTGGGGAATGCGATCGATTTCAGTTATCCGAGGTTTTTCAGTAAAGCGCATTGCGCTAAAGCGGAGTCGACTGTACTCTGTGGTCAATTTTAATCTACGTACCATATACACAAACAGCTAAAATAAGTTTGAACACGGTCGCCGCATCCACACCCAGAGAAGGAATATGATCACCTCAAACATGTTTTAAGAGCAAAATGTTATTTTTGGATGGTGACCATGTAACATGGTTTACACCAAAGACAATAAACTCTAGGAAGATAGGAAATTGGCTACTGAGGAGATCAAACCATTTACCGTGTTAGTTTCATACTCGAACCAAACGCGTATACGACAAGTATTGACATAGCATTAAAATGCAAATAAAAATAAATTAAGTGCACGAAATAAATTTCCATAAAGGGGAAAATGTAATTTTTTTGTTGTAGCCTAAAATTTAACATTGTTTCATTAAGAAAATTAAGTTTTTCATTTAAAAAATAAAAACGAAAAATATATAAAATCCGCTTTTTTATCGACAAATTTTGTTCAGCGATGAGGCTCATTTCTGGTTGAATGGCTACGTAAATAAGCAAAATTGCCGCATTTGGAGCGAAGAGCAACCAGAAGCCGTTCAAGAACTGCCCATGCATCCCGAAAAATGCACTGTTTGGTGTGGTTTGTACGCTGGTGGAATCATTGGACCGTATTTTTTCAAAGATGCTGTTGGACGCAACGTTACGGTGAATGGCGATCGCTATCGTTCGATGCTAACAAACTTTTTGTTGCCAAAAATGGAAGAACTGAACTTGGTTGACATGTGGTTTTAACAAGATGGCGCTACATGCCACACAGCTCGCGATTCTATGGCCATTTTGAGGGAAAACTTCGGAGAACAATTCATCTCAAGAAATGGACCGGTAAGTTGGCCACCAAGATCATGCGATTTGACGCCTTTAGACTATTTTTTGTGGGGCTACGTCAAGTCTAAAGTCTACAGAAATAAGCCAGCAACTATTCCAGCTTTGGAAGACAACATTTCCGAAGAAATTCGGGCTATTCCGGCCGAAATGCTCGAAAAAGTTGCCCAAAATTGGACTTTCCGAATGGACCACCTAAGACGCAGCCGCGGTCAACATTTAAATGAAATTATCTTCAAAAAGTAAATGTCATGGACCAATCTAACGTTTCAAATAAAGAACCGATGAGATTTTGCAAATTTTATGCGTTTTTTTTTAAAAAAAAGTTATCAAGCTCTTAACAAATCACCCTTTAAAAAAAATTACAAACATGTATGGAACTAACATGGTAAATGCAACATTTGGTATGACGCAAGCCAATTTCCTATCTTCCTCAAGTTTATTGTCTTTGGTTTACACAACTATGTTGTTTACTCGGAAATCATGTACCTGATTTCGGCAAGCAGGTTATATTTGACGATAAAATAACATTTTAGGGACAAACATGTTACATGGTCACCATACAAAAATAACATTTTGCTCTTGAAACATGTTTGAGGTGATCATATTCCTTATCTGCGTGCATTTAATGCTTGTTTAGACCACCTAACGTCTACCTTAGTGGTCGCCCGAGATGGCCTTACATAAGGTTGTACACTCTCAACAAAAATCGCTTCTATAACATATGTTCCCGCCAAAACCGGCTGGTATACAAAGAATCGTGGGTTCAATCCCTGCTTCGACCGAACACCTAAAAGTCGTTTTTTTTTGACAAAAATGTTCGGAAGATTCCGTAAAGATGTTCGACATTACATACTACAATATTAAATTTTTACTATGAAACTTCTTATTAAAGACTTAAACTCAGAAAGAACAGTGCTTGATATAAACGAATTATTTTTTTTATTGCAAAAAAAAAAAATAGGTAACAAAAAAATGTTTTGGTGATAAAATTTTGAAATTTTCGAAGAAAGTCTAAAACTTCTAACAACAACACGCTTTCCGAAGGTTTTTTATACCCTTCACCATCGAATGGGGGGTATATTAACTTTCTCATTCCGTTTGTAACACATCGAAATATTGCTTTAAGACTCCATAAAGAATATATATTCTGGGTCGTGGTGAAATTCTGAGTCGATCTAAGCATGTCCGTTCGTCCGTCTGTTGAGGAGCAAAATTCATCCGATCCGGATGAAATTTTGTACGTGGTGTTAGCATATGGTCACTAAAAACCATGCAATAATTGGTCCATATTGGTCCATAATTATTTATAGAGCCCATATAAACCGACCCCCAGATTTGACCTCTGGAGCCCCTTGGAGGAGCAAAATTTATCCGATCCGGTTGAAATTTGGTACGTAGTGTTAGCATATGGTCTCTAACAACCATACCAAAATTGGTCCATATCGGTCCATAATTATATGTAGCCCCCATATAAATCGGCCCCCCCCCCCCCCCGGTTTGGAGCCTCTTGGAGGAACAAATTTCATCCGATCCAGTTGAAATTTTGTATTTTGTGCAAAACTTGGTCTATATCGGTCCATAATTATCCCCAGATTTGACCTCCGAAGCTTCGTGGAGGAGAAAATTTCATATATACCTTTTGTGTCTACTATATACCACGTATGAACTAACTTACAATTTAGAAGATGATATTAAGAAGTTTTAACATACCTTGTCATCTGCAAGTACACAGAAAAAAATTTCCGTATGAACTAAACGTGAGTATAAAGTTCAATGACCGTACACATAAGTTCAATATGAACTAAAGCAAACGAAGATTTTCGTACGATTCCCAAAAATAGTAAGAATGAACTACTGTATGTTATGTTTAAAATGTTCATGAGTTGGCGCCAATGATTTTCTTCTTTACTTTTAGTTAATTTTTTCTTCTATGAGATGATGTAATTTCGTGAACTGCAGTTAAAAAGTACAACAGGGCATTAAAATTTCCTGGTCTTAACAACGCTTTGTGAAAATCTCAAAATGTGGAGTAAAATGTTGTTCAATTTTCGTCCGAGGTAGTTCATTCTTCCTATAAAACAGTTCACTTTTTTTGGGTGTATTACCACAACCCAAATAATTCTTTAGAAGAAGGTTCTACGCAATCCATGGTGGGGGTACATAAGATTCGGCCTTGACGAACTTACGGCCTTATATACTTTTGTATTCTGTAGTATAGTGGTCACGGTTGCCACTCATGCCAAAAATAATCTACCAAAATTTGAAGAAAACTTTACCAAAAAACTCCCAAACTTAAAAAATTAAAAATTTATTTCTATAGAAAATTTTGTCAAAATTTTATTTCTCTACAGAAGTTTGTCAAAATTTTTGTTTGTTTCTTAAAATTTTATTTCTATGGAACATTTTGTCGAAATCGTATTTCTATAGAAAAAGAAGATTTTGTCATAATTTTATTTCTATAGAGAAGGTTTTAAAAATTTTCTTTCTATAGAAAATGTTGTCAAAATTTTATTTCAATGCAAAATTTTGTCATAATTTTATTTCTATAGAGAAATGTTTCAAAATTTTATTGATATAGAAGATTTTATTAAAATTTTATTGCTACAGAAGATTTTATCAAAATTGTATTCCTATAGAATATTTTGTCCAAATTTTATTTCTATAGAATTTTTTTATAAAAATTTTATTTCTATAAAAAATTTTATCAAAATTTTAATTTTATAGAAATTTTTTTCAAAATGTTATTTCTATAGAAAATTTTGTCAAAAATTTTATTTTTATATATGATTTTGTTAAAATTTTATTTCTATAGAAAATTTTGTGAAAGTTTTATTTTTATAGAAATTTTTTTCAAAATTTTATTTTTATAGAAAATTTTTTCAAAATTTTATTTCTATATAAATTTTTATCAAAATTATTTCTATATAAATTTTTATCAAAATTTTATTTCTATACAAAATTTTGTCAAAATTTTATTTCTATAGAAAATTTTATTTTTATAGAAAATTTAGTTAAAATTTTATTTTTATAGAAGATTTTGTCAAAATTTTAATTCTACAGAAAATTTTGTCAAAATTTTATTTCTATAGAAAATTTTGTCAAAAGTTTATTACAATACAAGATTTTGTCATAAATTTATTTCTATAGAGAAGTGTTTCAAAATTTTATTGCTATAGAAGATTTTATCAATATTTTATTCCTACAGAAGATTTTATCAAAATTCTATTCCTATAGAAAATTTTATCAAAATTTAAATTTTATAGAAAATTTTTTCAAAATTTTATTTTTATAGAAAATTTTATCAAAATTTTATTTCTATAAAAATTTTTATCAAAATTTTATTTTTATAGAAATTTTTTTCAAAATTTTAGTTTTATAGAAAATTTTGTCAAACGATTATTTCTATAGAAAATGGTGTCAAATTTTATTTCCTTAGACAATGTTGTCAAAATTTTATTTCTATGAAAGATTTTGTCAAAATTTTATTACTGTAGAAAATTTTGTCAACATTTTATTTCTATAGAAAATTTTGTCAAAAATTTATTTTTATAGAAAATTTAGTCAAAATTTTATTTTTATAGAAGATTTTGTCAAAATTTTAATTCTACAGAAAATTTTGTCAAAATTTTATTTCTATAGAAAATGTTGTCAATATTTTATTTCAATACAAAATTTTGTCCAACAACCAACCAACAAAGGAAAATAATGTTCATTATTTGGGCAAAGCCCAAATAATGATAGCCGGCTTATTTCGGAATAAGCCGGCTATCATGCAAAACCTTTTTTCGGAAGGTTCAAGTGTGGTTCATTGTTGGGTTTAATGAACTGCCTGAATTTATTCTGATAATTTGTTGATAGTTTTGCTCCAAGTAGATGATGCTGATGAGGAATTCCGAAACGTGCGTCCATCCAACCATCTTGCGGTCTATAGGGCTTTGCCCAAATAAATTTGACAAACATTCTTTTCCTTTGTTAAGCTACAATTGGAGTTTAGTCAATGCATGGTTTTAAGCTGCAGTAAAAACAACAAAATGTTATTTCTATACAAAATTTTATCACAATTTTATTTTTATAGAAAATTTTTTAAAAATTTTATTTCTATAGAAAATTTAGTCAAAAATTTAATTTTTATAGAAAATTTAATCAAAATTTTCTTTTTATAGAAGATTTTGTAAAAATTCTACTTCTATAGAAAATTTTGTCAAAATTTTATTTCTATATAAATTTTTGTCACACTTAAGTTCCATATAAAAAAGCTTCTATATTTCTATAGAAGATTTTATCAATATCTTATTTTTATAGAAAAGTTTGTCACAATTTTATTTCTATGGAAAATTTTGTCAAAATTTTATTTCTATAGAAAATCTTTCCAAAAATTTTATTTTTATTGAAAATTTAGTCAAAATTTTATTTTTATAGAAAATTTTTTAAAAATTTTATTTCTATAGAAAATTTAGACAAAAATTTTATTTTTATAAAAAATTTAATCAAAATTTTATTTTTATAGAAGATTTTGTAAAAATTCTACTTCTATGGAAAATTTTGTCAAAATTTTATTTCTATATAAATTTTTGTCACAACTTAAGTTCCATATAAAAAAGCTTCGATATTTCTATAGAAGATTTTATCAATATCTTATTTTTATAGAAAAGTTTGTCATAATTTTATTTCTATTGAAAATTTTGTCAAAATTTTATTTCTATAGAAAATTTTTCCAAAAATTATTGAAAATTTAGTCAAAATTTTATTTTTATAGAAGATTTTGTCAAAATTTTAATTCTATAGAAAATTTTGTCAAAATGTTATTTCTAAAGCAAATTTTGTCAAAGTTTTATTTCTATAGAAAATTTTGTCAAAATTTTATTTCTATAAAAAATTTTGTCAAAATTTTATTTCTATAGAAAATTTTGTCAACATTTTATTTCTATAGGAAATTTTGTCAAAATTTTATTTCTATAGAAAACTTTGTCAAAATTTTATTTCTATAGAAAATTTTGTCAAAGTTTCCCAATTTCTACTATAATCACATCTTTGGCGCTTTACGAAGTTCAACTCTCGTCAAAATTACTTTATTTTAACTTAAAGAAGGGGTTACTTTTTTCTGGGTGTAAATGTGAGTAGGAGGAAATTATAAGCCCATTTTAACTACCTGCTGCTAATTTAAATTTGTGAGCAATACAAATTAAAGCCAATAACAAATTTTCATTTAACCTAAATGTTTTCGTTCATTCTTATAATCAGTGCACTTGGATACATTTTGCGTATGCTTAATATGAATTATTGATTCTCAATCTGTATCAAGAAAACATTTGGAAACCTAATAGCAAAAAGTATTCGTATCAACCTTAATTGCAGACATCCGTTTCATAGGTATCCCAAATAAATGACCATCTAAGCTATCATACTCTTGCCCCTGAGTGTAAACATGTTTGTGTATGTCCACTAACAAAATGTCACATCATCCAAGATAAATGATACTAGAGCATCATTTCATTTTCTTCTTCGCCATATTTAGAGATTCCACAAATCTCACTCTCAAGTGCAGCATTAATGTCTTGAAATCTGAAAGGCTGGAAACACAGCACTGGGCGTATGTATATCCTGTATGTGACTTGGGCCGTGTTGTCCTTCCTTTGCATATTCGAAAAGAAATTTACCAAACTCGACTATTAGTCATTCTCATATATCATTCACTTTCGATGTTTACGAGTTATGGAGAGGAGTTGTGAGTTGTGATATGGTGGTACTCATGAGAAATTATAGGCCACAAACATTTTAAATCAAATTATTTACACAAATCTACATAAACTTTTGCCGCATTCGCATAACATTGCTGCTGCTGCTGGTGCTGGTGCAGCTACTGCATGATAGACTATCTACAGAGGGTTGGCTTGGCTGGCTAACTTCATCAATGTTGGACTTTTCCCTGAAGAAAACATTTTTGGATAAAATTACAGAAATGTCATGTGCGAATGAGAGATTTTAATATTGTGAATAGAAATTACACTGGAAAAAATACTGACTGAACAAAACCGGCGAACCGGGTTATCTTCCTACATCTTGTTGATTTTAAAAGTTATTTCGCTGCTAGAAATGTTAGGATATCCACCACCAAAACCTCACCCATACTTTTCATTGCATGGGCTACAATAGCTCGTAGGCAGTTATCAGATCAGAGTCGTCGCCCAAATAATTCCCACAATAAATTACCCCAAAGATTTTTGGAGTTACATTCGACAGCCTTTTCAAGGCGTCTGTCCATGTCATTGTAATAAGCTCCGCGGTAGAAACAAGGTTCTCAAGTCACTTGCCGATAGAACTTGAAGTGCAGGCCAAGAAATCTTGTTAAGTACCTATAAGGCAATTGGCCGGTCAGAGGTAAACTATGCAGTAAGACAAGTTTATTATTTAAATGAATACGATGAGTAAAATCTGGTAATTTTACTTTCAGTTTCAAGTAATTTTCATGATCAGTGCGCCTGTTATACCCTGAAAGAAGTGTTTTCTTTACTGAGGAACGAAATTTTAGACAAGCAAAGTTTTCTTCTGACACAAATTTTAGAGACAATCGTTGAATCGCTTATCAAAAAATCGAATTATTTGCTCTAAACGAAAATACTTTATACGAAAGGGGAATTTCGTTTGTCTAAAATTTCAGTCCGGAGGAAAATAGTTTTTCTTTGGGTGTAGCCTCAAGAAGAGAAATCGGTCTATATCAATGTCTTAGCACACGGACCGGTAAAAATAAATGCGATACAGTTTTTTGAGGGTCTAAAATTCGTGTATATTTACATTTTTGTGCAAATCGGATAAAAACTATGGTTTCTAGAACCCGAAGGAGTTAAACCTAGAGTGGAGGCTATACTAAAACACGGGTCGACACACACAATATTCGCCTGACCTATTTGTGGTCAGCCGGATTCCAGAAGTCCTAGAAATAAATTCGGGAGTTAGGTCTATATGGGGGCTATACCAAAACATGGGCCAATACTCATCACTTCTTAATGTTCCTCAAATACCTCTAGGATTCCTTCTAGACGAAAGTGAAAACTACGAATTCTAGAAGCCCAAGAAGTAAACTCGGGAGATTAGTCTATATAGGGGCTATACCAAAACATGGACCGATACGGACCATTTTCGACACACCTCTTTATGGTCCTAAAATACATCTAGATTTCTAATTTCCGGCAAATTGGATAAAAACTACACTGGTAGAAAAAGTTTCGTTATATTAATGAAATGTGACATTAAAATTGAGCCAATGAAACGAATTCATTGATATAACGAAATTGTTCGTTATTATAACGTATTTTCTGTTAGTCAACAAAACGTTTCATTTTATTAACGAATATTTTCATTGTCTTAATGAAAATGTTTCGTTGTATCAATGAAAAATTTTCATTGGCTCAATTTTAATGAAATTTTCTTTGTGTGTACGGATTCTAGAAGCCCCAGAAATGAAGTCGGGAGATAGGTCTATATGGGGGCTATACCAAAACATGGACCGATAGTCACCATTTGCGACACACCTATTTGTGATCTTAAAATACCTCTAGATATTCAATTTCAAGCACATCGGCTAGAAAATATAGTCTCTAGACGCCCAAGAAGTAAAATCGGGAGACCGGTCTATATGGAGGTTATACCAAAAAATGGACCGATACACCTCAATTTCAGCACACCTATTTGTGTTCCTAAAGTACCTCCAAATTTCCAATTTCAGGCAAATCTGATAATAAATACAGTTTATAAAAGCCCAAGAATAAAAATCGGGAGATCGGTCTATACCAAAACATGGACCGATACGGACCATTTTCGACACACCACTTTATGGTCCAAAAATGCCTCTAGATTTTCAATTTCAGGCAAAGCGGATAGAAAATACAGTTTCAAGACGCCCAAGAAGCAAAATCGGGAGATCGGTCTATATGTGGACTATACCAAAACATTTACCGATACCTCCCATTTTCAAAACACCTTTTTATGGTCCAAAAATACTTCCAGATTTTCAATTTCAGACAAATCGGATAGAAAATACAGTTTATAGAAGCCCAAGAAGCAAAATCGGGAGATCGGTCTAAATGGGGGCTCTACCAAAACATGAACCGATACGGACCATTTTCGGCACACCCTTTTACGGTCTTCAAGTACCTCCAGATTTTCAATTTCAGGCAAATTGGACGAAAACTACGGTTTCTAAAAGCCCAAGACCCCAAATCCGGAAGTCGGTTTATATGGGGACTATATCAAAACATGGACCGATATAGCCCGGACTCGAACTTGACCTGCCTGCAAACAAAAAACGAATCTGTGCCAAATTTCAGGACGATTGCGCCATTATTGAAGGCTGTAGCGTGATTACAACAGACAGACAGACGGACATGCTTATATCGTCTTAGAATTTCTCCCTGATCAAGAATATATATACTTTATTTAGTCGGAAATCGATATTTCGATGTGTTACAAACGGAATGACAAACTTATTATACCCCCGTCACCATTCTATGGTGGTGGGTATAAAAATGGATGAAACCTCAACAACATCGTTTTACACCGATTATGGGGTTTCCCTAAAATCCCACTTTCGTTAGGCCGGTACGAGGCTTTATTTGGAGGGATTGGTCAACCGTAGTGATGAAATCTGCCAACTGACAGTTCTATAGTAAAACTTAACATTTTTGAGATTATATGTACTCAGAACGTTTTGAGATACGAGCACAATTTATGTCATTTGCTACAACTTTAAAGAGTCATCTCGCACAAAAAATTAAATTAAATCGTGAAAATTTTCGTGTGATTATTTTTTACAACTTTCGACGTGGATTAACTCAACAACAGTGCACCGATTAACTTAATTAAATTTTAACGATGAAACTCCGACAAGCACCAGAGTTTATTGAGGACCAAAGAGAGTTTGTAGTGAATTTAACCGAGATCGTAGTTCACTCCAAAACTTATTTTGTGAAAGCGGTCCAAAATCAGTTGCTGTTCCGGAAACCATTGATGCTGTACGCCAACTGATATTGCAAGATCGTCATATGACCTATCGTGAGATTGAGACAATCTTTGGTATTAGTGGGACTAGCATATACTCCATATTGGCCATGAAAAAAAAATTGTTCGCGTGGAATTCCAAACAATTTGCCAATCGCTCAAAAAAGGGCTCGTGTCCATTGGTGGAGGGGAATAATCCAAAAATACAATCGCGGTGTTTCGAAACACATCTATGACATCGTGAGAGTTGATTAATCGTAAATTTACACGTATGAACCTCAAAGTAAAGAGCAGTCGACTGAATGGGTATTTCAAGATGAACCAGATCCAAAAAACTTGCTCGGGCACGAAGCACTTCCAAGCAAATCGTCGCCTGTTTTTTTAAGAAAAACCAGACATGTCCCACTCGTACCACTAATACAACTCAGAACAGTCAATTCTGAGTCTTACACAATCATTTGCTTGCCAATTGGTTTCCAAGAAATCAGGAAAACCAACTGTCGAAAACGGATCACTCTTCATTATGACCATGCGAACTCAGCTTTGGGGTCATCCGCCGTATAGTTCTGACATGGCACCGAATGACTTCTATTTATTCACGTATGTTGAAATTAAAATGAGAGGTCAACGTTTTTCGACGCCTGAAGAAGTGGTTGATGCGTTCAGAATGGATGTATGGGACGCATCCCAATCAGAGTGGCAAAGATGGTTCTACAATTGGTTTCCTTGTATGAATTTAAAAAATGTGTACATCTGTTAATAAATTATGAAATTTTCATTTCATGTGATTGCTTATGAATATATGAGAGAGTAATTCGGCCAATCCCGACATAAGCGTCGATAGTCTGGTGGGCATCGATGGAGAGGAAATGCAAAATAGAAAATTTTAAAAATGGTCGAACGGACATGGTGTCTTGGCATAACTGGAGCAACGAAGACCACGTCAACCAGAGCCTTAGGGACGATATTAGACTTAAGACCCATAGAGGTTCAGATCAAAAGCTAAGCCTCCAATGAGTCGATGGACTGAAGATGTTGGAAGAATGGACGGAAACACGAAACATTACGAACCGTAGCTACCGAGTGTGATATTCTGACGCTACTAAGATGGTCCCGGGAAAATTGGACCCCAGAACAGATATCAGAGGAAAATAACTCCTATATCAAAGGATTCAAAATAAGTGAGACGACGAAACTGGGCATATATATGGAGGATCCAGACACTGAGATGCTATTCCGATTACAGTACAATCCTTCGGGCAGAAGTGCGTGCCATAACGGAATGTGTTAAATAGCCAAAAAAACGTGACCATTGTGACAAATTACCGGAGGGAAATTAAGGCAATAGCAGATATGAGCGTTCGATCACGCAAAATCGTGGTCAACGAATATTCAGAATACGGCAGGATCCACAACATATGGGTGCAGGGACATGTGGGAATAAGAGAACGCGTAAAGGCGATAAGAGCTAGAACAAGGAAGTGGACCCAATATAGGCAATATGGGCCGAGTTGGATGAATGGACACGGGAGACACATAAAACGATGTGAACCAATGCAACGGTCGAAGGGGCAACGAAACTATGGGGTGACCCCAAATATGAAAAATAATGGAGAACTTCGCAAGGAAAGTAGGACGATATTAAGGAGGACCGTGGAAATAAAGATCGAACACCTAGAATTGAGAGTACATCAGTGGCGAATAGGAGCAGCAAAGAATGGTGAAATTATGGCGTGTTTTGAGGATGGTGAGACCTTGAAACCCTACCTTTGTCACTGTCCTGCCTTTACTATCGGTAACGAGATGATTCGAGACCTGGCTCAGAGTGGAAACAGGAACTGAAAACAACGGACATGGGTCTTGGCATAACTGGAACAACGAAGACCACGTCGACCAGAGCCTTGGAGATGATACCGAACTTAAGGTCCATAGAAGTTCAGATCAAAAGCGAAGCCGCCATTAATTCGAAGAGACTGAAGATGATGGGAGAATTAAACACGAAACATTACGAACCATTTCTACCGAGTGTGATATTCTGACGTCGTTAAGATGGTCCGGGGGATAATTGGAACCCAGAACAGATATCAGAGGAAAATAACTCCTATATAAAAGGATTCAAAATAATTGAGACGACGAAACTGGGCATATATATGGAGGATCCAGACACTGAAATCATTTTCCGATTACGGACCACAGTACAATCCTTCGGGCAGAAGTGCGTACAATAATGGAATGTGTTAAATAGCCACAAAACGTGAACATTGTGACAAATTACCGGAGGGAAATTAAGGCAATAGCAGATATGAGCGTTCCATTACAAACCGTATTTGGAATGCAATAACATTGTCAACAAATACTCAGAATACGGCAGGATCCGCAACATATGGGTGCAGGGACATGCGGGAATAAGAGGAAATGTAAAGGCGATAAGGACTTGGAGAAGGCAAAACCAATAAAGGCAATTCGGCTCGAGTTGGATGAATGGGAACGGGAGACACATAAAGTGAAGTGGACCAACTGCCGAAAGGACAACGAAACTATGTGGTGAACCCAAATAAGAAAAATAATGTAGAACTTCTCAAGGAAAGTAGGACGACATATAGGAGGATCGTGCGAATAAAAATCGGGCACCTACCATAGAAATGAGAGTGCATCAGTGGCGAATAGTAGCAGCAGTGGATGGTGCATGTATGGCGTGTTTTGAGTATGATGAGACCTCGAAACCCTACCTTTGTTGATGCCCTGTCTTTACTAGGCAAAGAGTTATACATATGGGTGAAGAGGTGATCCCGAAACTGACTCAGCGTGGAAACAGGGATTGGAAACAAATTTGGGAATTCGTTATGGACACAGAGTTCCTGGAATAAAAGAAGGCTACGATGGAAAGAATAAGTTAGAGCGCACAAAAATCAGAATACTGACTTAGGTGTATATCAGCCGACATTAGACATGGCAAACTACATTCGTTTTTTGAACCTAATCTATTTCTATCGTTTCTAAATTACCATCCATCGGGTTAAGAAAAAAGCCACCTAGAAAAAAGTTAAGAAAAAGTCACCACCATCCCCGAGAGGGGATAGCCCATCCACCACTGAGATCTTCAGATCTACACAAGATATGTATGTCGTCTCCCTACGGGAAATGGATCAACCACGTGACTGGTACAGGACTAGTCCCTGGTGTGCATGGACCAGTCCTAGTTCTGGTCAAGACGTATGGAAGGGACCGGTCATTTTAACATGGCTTTGTCATTGACGGGGTAAATTTACACTTTAGGACACGCCTTGGAGTCGTTCCTAAGGACACGTCCTGGGGCATTTTAGTAGTAGCACTCCATAGACAGGTCCTCATGAACCAGTCTCGGACAAACTCTTAGAAATCTGTTTCAGTTTGGTTATCCGAATCGCACCAGAAATGAAAAACTTTTGAAAATTGTTGAACAATAGGTAATTCTACTTCACTAAATGTGTAGATCCAATAAGATTTTTATATCAAGCGAGTATGGAAATCATTAAATTATCACTATTTAAAAACTGCGACAAACTTGATCACCGGTACCAGTCTTGTGATAGGTCCGTCAGTGGCAATTTGCACCAATTTCCCGTAGGGCTACTTAACAATTAACTGTAGATCACTGACGAAAAAATTTTCCTGGTTCGAAAGATTTTATCTATCCACTAATAATTGTGGTATTGGTTCCGATCCAAAGAAGCGTTCAGTTGCTCTAAGGATGCATTAAGACGATTACTATTATAAATTTTGAAGTCAATTCTCTTAAATCTAAGGACAAAATGCCTCCATTGAGAGGTTTACAGACCTCTGGTCAAGGAAAATGAAACATTGTATCAGAGAAAAACGTCTTCTATACTATGTAAAATCAGTTCCCCGATCAAAAACAAATCGAGAAAACAGAGAAAAGAGTCTTCTATACTAAACAAATTCAGTTCCTCGATCAACAACAAACCGAATGACTCAGCAACGACCCATTATCTGAATACCAAGGAATTCATTAGCCCCTCATAAGCTGCGATGACTTCTGCTCCTGAGAGATTTTTCAATTATCACTCAAGTATACGAAAAACTATATACATACGAAAAACTCCCCAAAATGTTATCTGCATTACAGAGAGGAACCCCAGTTCACTGCAATGAGGATCGTCGTTCGGACTCGGTTATAAAAATGAGGTCATTTGTCACTGAGCTTAACATACAATCGGGCAGCACTCAGTGATATGAGGGAAATTCACCACTGTGGTATCGCAATGGACTGAATAGTCTAAGTGAGCCTGAAACATCGGGCTGCCACTATACCTAACCTAACCTAACCTCAGTTTTGACCGCTTTTTGACATTCGATCAACTTTGGGAGTGAACCCCTGTGGCTCTTTTGGAGCTCAACCGATAGTATTGGGTATTTACATCCAACCAACTCATTTGTTTTTATACCCCCCACCATAGGAAGGGGGGTATATTAACTTTGTCTTTCTGTTTGTAACACATCGAAATATTGCTCTACGACCCCATAAAGTATATATATTCTGGGTCGTGCTGAAATTCTGACTCGATCTAAGCTTGTCCGTCCGTCCGTCTGTTGAAATCACGCTAACTTCCGAACGAAACAAGCTATCGACTTGAAATTTGGTACAAGTAGTTGTTATTGATGTAGGTCGGATGGTATTGCAAATGGGCCATATCGGTCCACTTTTACGTACAGCCCCCATATAAACGGACCCTCAGATTTGGCTTGCCGAGCCTCTACGAGAACCATATTTCATCCGATCCGACTGAAATTTGGTACATGGTGTTGGTATATGGTCTCTAACAACCATGCCAAAATTGGTCCACATCGATCCATAATTATATATAGCCTCCATATAAACCGATCCCCAGATTTGGCTTGCGGAGCCTCTACGAGAAGCATATTTCATCCGATCCGGCTGAAATTTGGTACATGGTTTTGGTATATGGTCTCTAACAATGCACAAATTGGTCCACATCCGTCCATAATTATATATAGCCCCCATATAAACCGATCCCCATATTTGGCTTGCGGAGCCTCTAAGAGAAAAAAATTTCATCAGATCCGGCTGAAATTTGGTACATGGTGTTATTATATGGTCTCTAACATCTGTGCAAAAATTGGTCCACATCCGTCAATAATTATATATAGCCCCCATATATACCGATCCCCCGATTTGGCTTGCGGAGCCTCTAAGAGAAGCAAATTTCATCCGATCCAGCTGAAATTTGGTAGATGGTGTTAGTATATGGTCTCTAATGACCATGCAAAAATTGGTCCACATCGGTGCATAAATATATATAGGCCCCATATAAACCAACCCCCAGATTTGACTTGCGGAGCCTCAAAGAGAACACGGTACACGGTTTTGATATATGGTCTCTAACAACCATGCAAAAATTGGTATACATCGGTCCATAATTATATATAGCCCCCATATAAACCGATCCCCAGATTTGGCTTGCGGAGCCTCAAAGAGAAGCAAATTTCATCCGATCCGGCTGAAATTTGGTACACGGTTTTGGTATATGGTCTCTAACAACCATGCAAAAATTGATCTACATCGGTCCAGATTTGGCTTGCGGAGCCTCAAAGAGAAGCAAATTTCATCCGATCCGGCTTAAATTTGGTACACGGTTTTGGTATATGGTCTCTAACATCCGATCCGGTTCAAATTTGGAAAGTGGTGTTAGTATATGGCCGCTAACAACCATACCAAAATTGGTCCATATCGGTCTATAGTTATATATAGTCGATCCCTAATCACACAAAAATTGGTTCATATCGGTTCATAATCATGGTTGGTATAGAAAATTTTGTCAAACTGAATTATATACATATTTAATCGGTCTTTTTTAATTTAATATATAATATGTATGGACTTACTTACAATTTAGATGACAGGTTTTAAGATACCTTGCCATGGGCAAGCGTTACCGCAACCCAAGTAATTGGATTGTGGATGGCAGTGTTTAGAAGAAGTTTCTACGCAATCCATGGTGGAGGGAGCCACCGTGGTGCAATGGTTAGCATGCCCGCCTTGCATACACAAGGTCATGGGTTGGATTCCTGCTTCGACCGAACACCAAAAAGTTTTTCAGCGGTGGATTATCCCACCTCAGTAATGCTGGTGACATTTCTGAGGGTTTCAAAGCTTTTCCAAGTGGTTTCACTGCAATGTGGAACGCCGTTCGGACTCGGCTATAAAAAGTGATAAGAGAGAAGTTCACCAATGTGGTATCACAATGGACTGAATAGTCTAAGTGAGCCTGATACATCGGGTTGCCACCTACCCTAACCTAACCTAACCATGGTTGAGGGTACATAAGCTTCGGCCTGGCCGAACTTACGGCCGTATATACTTAATATCATCTTAATTTTCTTTGAGTGTATTGAAAAGCAACATTCCTTTAAATGCAGATTTGTAGACAAGCACTTCAGCATATCCTTGGAGTATTTAAGAAGCAACAAAAAGAACATGAACCTCAAACACTATCTTCACTACAGCACTATCAACTTTAGCTACATTATATCCTTTAAACACAACAATGCATTTGCTTGGCCTAAGGAATCTTGTCTACTCTCTTTGCCAGACTCTGGTGCTACATAGTTTCTCCGAGGATTTGTCGTATTTCTTGCCGTGCGAATGACATGGCCAAATGCCAGATGTGGCTCATGTTTGCTAAGCGCCAAAAACTATGTTACCAAGAATTTTCGTTGAGGTTTTTCGAAATTTAATCCCACATTCACATGGGGCCATGCTATGACATGTTTTGCATCTTCAGCCATCGATGTTTCGTCCCCCTCCTAACCCCAAAAGAGAATGGGAACATTTAATGTGATAATAAATAACCTAAAACTCTACAGAATAGCTTTAAACGTCGGAGTTTCGAATAATTGCATACGTACTATATGGAGACTTTGGGGAGAAAAAACTTTAGAAGAACGAGAGTGGAATGTAAATGGTGGGGGTTTGTTAGGAGTTACGGAACCATAATTATAACCATTCAGCAAAATTAGTCGCATATTTATTGGAAAGGCGCCTATACACAGAAAAAATTTTCACGAAAATTTTTCCAATTAAAATTTTAATTGAGTTTTAAAAAATATTCAATTAAAAATTTGATTGAATCAACAAATTTTTTAATTGAAACAAAAATCAATCACAAAAATCAATTATCAATTAATTTTTTAATTGGATCAATTAATTTTTAATTGGCCGTCAATTAATTTTTTAATTGATACTATCATTTCTGTGATTGAAGACATTCCAATTAAAAAATTAATTGGATCAATTAATTTCGTGATTGAATCAGATTTTTTTTGTGTGTAGTAGAGACAGACCCTGATTCATATCACCGGTATGGATATTTTGATGAAAACTAGGTTTTTGCATAGGAAGTACCATGGTTCCGTCATAAAGATAATCCAGAGGGGGTACAGAGAAGACATCCTGTCGCAGTTCTGAGCAGTGACGAATGTTACTTGCTTCGCTGACTCCGTTTCGAAAAACCACTGTAGTGACGAGAAACGTCTTGCCTTTGGACCCTGATGCATATCACTGGTATGGAGATTTTGATGAAAACCAGGGGTTTGCATAGGAAGTAGCATGGTTCCGTCATAAAGATAATCCAGAGGGGTACAGAGAAGACATCCTGAGCAGGCTGACGAATTTTACTTTCTTCGCTGACTCCATTTCAACAAAAACACTCTAGTGACGCGAAACTTCTTGCCTTTGGTAAGAGTGGACAAGGCGGCCTGGTTCAGACCCAGCACCATAATTCCATCTTTATTTTCTCTGATTTATTTCCATGCAAAAAATTATTCTTTCCACATACAACTTTCATAAGGTTGCTGACTTCCAGTCCTATCCATATACCTCCCCTCAAATCCCAGTGTGACTTCTTTCCTGTGAGTGGATTCCATGAGCAGCTGGTTTAGTCCTACAAATATTTCTCAGCATTATGATTAAAAGGTATTTGTAGGACTTTGGTGCCATATGGAGATGACACTAGGGGTTCGGGGGATGATTCCTAACACAGCTAGAGATACCCAAATAGAATTAGCGATACCTGAGGTAAATTGTGGCGTGTAATGTTACTTCGTAGGAATATCGAGGTTGAACTGGCAAACTCCAAAGCTTTTTATTCAACCGTCGAACCGAACAGACGTGTGTTTTTTTTTTTTTGATATCGAAATAAAGCCAGGAGATCGGTGTATATGGGGCTATACCAAAACATGGACCGATAGGCACCATTTGCTACTCACATATTTGTGATCTTAAAATACCTCCAGATTTTAAATTTCAAACAAATCGGCCAGAAAATATAGTCTCTAGACGCCCAAGAAGTAAAAATCGAGAGATCAGTCTATATGGGGGTTATACCAATAAATGGACCGATATACCTCAATTTCGGCACTCTTATTTGTGGTCTAAAAATACCTCTAGATTTCGAATTTTAGGCAAATCATGTAATAAATACAATTTATTATAGCTCAAGAATTTCAGGAAAAGCGGATGGTAAATATAGTTTCTAGAAGCCCAAGAAGCAAAATGGAAGATCGGTCTATATGGGGGCTATACCAAAAAATGGACCGATGGGCACCATTTTCGGCACACCTTTTTATGGTCCCAAAAGAACTCTAGATTTTCAATTTCAGGAAAATCGGATAGAAAATATAGTTTCTAGAAGCCCAAGAAGCAAAATCGGGACCGATGAGCACCATTTTCGGCTTGAAAAATTCATCGTAATAAGTACTTACTACGAATTTAAAGTATGGTGCTACATTAAGACACCACGCGGCGCAATTCAAAGTCATCCACTGGGCTGCTAACTTCAGGGCCCACAGGACGGGTTTCGACTGAAGTTATAAATTTGGGCAATGACCAAGAGTTAGGGCCAATTAGTCGACCTGTAGACGGGTCGACAGGTTGCGATGTTTTGGTAAGTCGAACCATTCCTAAAAGAATGACATCAAAAGGAGGTGATCCTTCAAGAAAGAGATTCAAAGAACGCAGAAATGTCTTGTTTATCCTAAAGAAATTAGGATCAGTCGACCCAAGCACGTTGTCGGCCAAGCAAAGCAATTCCTTAAAGTGGGCGGACGGAATTCTTGAAGCTGGAAAAAGGGACCGAACGCCGGATGAACTGCCAAAAAAGGGACCAAAAATCGTTTGCCTCAGTTGCAAAAAAACAGTCTTGTGATGGCTAATGTTAACAGGAGAGCACTGGACGGTATGGTCCCAAAGCACAAGTGGGGGGAATTTGAGAATGTTTTGTCTGGCATCTACTCACAGGTGCTTGAAAAATTTCCCGGCCCAGATTCTCGGCATCAAAAGGCTGCTTGGTATCTAGTACGATTTAAGCTAATCGCATTTGGGGTCAAGAGGTCTATTAATTGTTTTAAAGCTGCTTTCATACTAATTGGTGAAGTTTGGGAAGCAGCTGCCATAGAGTTAGTCGAGAAGACAGACATACCGGCTAGTCCTACACACACAAAATTTCTTCTGATTCAATCACGAAATTAATTTTTGAAATGAAATGTCTTCAGTCACGAAAATGATAATATCAAAGTTTTAATTGGACATTAGCAAATTTCAATTAATTTATTAATAGATTCAATTAAAAATTTAATTGATGTTGATTGCAAAACTCAATTACTTTTTTTATACCATCCACCATAGGTATATTAATTTTGTCATTCCGTTTTTAACCCATCGAAATGTTGATCTAAGACCCCATAAAGTACATATATTCTGGGTCGTGGTGAAATTCTGAGTCGATCTGAGCATGTCCGTCCGTCCGTCCGTTGAAATCACGCTTACTTCCGAACGAAACAAACTATGGACTTGACATTTGGCACAAGTAGTTGTTATTGATGTAGGTCGACGGCTTTGCAAATGGGCCATATCGGAATACTTTTACGTATAGCCCCCATATAAACCGATCCCCAGATTTTGCTTGCGGAGCCTCTAAGAGAATCAAATTTCACCCGATCCGGTTGAAATTTGGAACATGGTGTTGGTATATAGTCTCTAAAAACCATGCAAAAATTGGTGCACATCGGTTCATAATTATATATAGACCCCATATAAACCATATCGGGCCATATCGGAATACTTTTACGTATAGCCCCCATATACACCGATCCCCAGATTTTGCTTGCGGAGCCTCTAAGAGAAGCAAATTTCATCCCATCCGGTTGAAATTTGGAACATGGTATATAGTCTCTAAAAACCATGCAAAAATTGGTACACATCGGTTCATAATTATATATAGACCCCATATAAACCGATCCCCAGATTTGACCTCTGTAGCCTCTTGGAGGAGCAAAATTCATACGATCCGGTTGAAATTTGGTAGGGTCTCTAACAATCATGCAAAAATTGGTCCTTATCGGTCCATAATTATATATAGCCCCCATATAAACCGATCCCCAGATTTAGCTTGCGGAGCCTCTAAGAGAAGCAAAATTCATCCGATCCGGTTGAAATTTGGTACATGGTGTTAGTAAATGGTCTCTAACAACCATGCAAAAATTGGTCCATATCGAATCATAATTATATATATCCCCCATATAAACCGATCCCCAGACTTGACCTCCGGAGCCTCTTAGAGGAACAAAATTCATCCGAAATTCATTGAAATTTTGTACATTTCGCTAGTGTATGACCGATAACAACCATGCCAAAATTGGTCCGTATCGATCTATATTATATGTAGCACCCAAATAAACCGATCTCCAATCACAGAAAAATCACGATTGCCACTCATGCCAAAAATACTCTACCAAAATTTTATTGCCATAGAAAATTTTGTATTTCTATAGAAAAATTTATAAAAATTTTATTTCTGTCAACATTTTATGTCTCTAAGAAATTTTGTAAAAATAAAATTCCTATACAAAATTTTATCAAAATTGTATTTCTGTAGAAAATTTTGTCAATATGTTATTTCTATAGAAAATTTAGGAAGCATTTCATAGTTGGAGTGGAATATTTTGCAAAATCTTCCACAACATCAAGAATTCTTCCAATCTACCACACAGTAAAAAATCTACCATTTTTGGTAGATTCTTGTTCATAATTGTATATAGCCCCCGTTTAAAGCGACCCCCATATTTCAATTGTGGCTCTATAATTAGAGCACAAAAGTTCATATCGGTTCGTAATTATTCCTTCTCTATATATACCGGTCAAGAACTGAATATATACGTATTTAATCGACCTTTCTTTTGTCTACTATATATTCCGCATGGACTAACTTACAATTTAGAAGATGATGTTAAGAAGTTTTAAGATGTCTTGCCATAGGCCGCAACCCAAGTAATTTAATTGTGGATGACCGTCTTCAGTAGAAGTTTTTTTCATTTAAAACGTTACTTTTTTTAAATTAAACAAGTAAGGAAAGTCTAAAGTCGGGCGGGGCCGACTATATTATATCCTGCACCACTAAATTTTCGCTACCATATCACATCCGTCAAATGTGTTGGGGGCTATATATAAAGGTTTGTCCCAAATACATACATTTAAATATCATTCGATCTGGACAGAATTTGATAGACTTCTACAAAATCTATAGACTCAAAATTTAAGACGGCTAATGCACTAGGGTGGAACACAATGCTAGTAAAAAAAAATTATCTGAAGCAATTTTAAGGAAACTTCGCAAGAGTTTTACAAGGAAAATGTTGGTATATATATCTAAATCTGAACCGATTTCAACCAAATTTGGCACGCATACACTCTTAGAAAAATATGTTTTTCATATGTTCCGCTATAAACAAAATGTGTTTTGGGCACAATTTTAAAACACAATATATTTAAGTGCAAACATGTAATGTTCCTAAACTAACACTAAATGTTTGGGACATCTATGTTAATATGTTAGAATATATTATGTTTGGGGCATGAATGTTTCATAAAAATCATATGTGTGAATACAAACATATATAAATTTACAAATTTCAACTAAACATACATATGTTGTGATATTTTATTCAAAGCGACAGAGAGAGTATAGAGAGAAATAGAGATGGAAACCGGGAGAGTTGACGAAAGATATCAATATAACACAGCAAAAGAGTCAAAAGAGAACAATTTCTGTGAAACCGCTTGTATGTTGTTTCGGAAAACTGTTTTATGATAAGGCCAAAAATTTGATATGTTTAAGTCTAAATATTATTTAATTTGAATAAAGAGAATATACATTCTGAACCAAGAGAATAGACATTTGAAAAACAAACAGCTTATGTTTTCGCCTTGAGAGCAGCATTTTATGTATGTGTGGACATGTGTTTTGTTTATCATTTTGGCATTATTTTTTTCTTGGTTCGTTAAAAGAAATCAGGGGTCTTCATAAAAATAACGAAAGGGCACTATACTCTTTTTAGAGTTGGGACGGTAAAATGAAATAAGGAGGAAATAGTGAAAAATTACACAGTAAAATGTAAAAAAACAAAGTTTAGTTTCTCTTTATTAAAAAGTAGTCCACGAGGAGTTGACGGACACCATCAAATATAAAAGCGGGCATTAAGTTCGACTTTTACAGCTAAAACAATTTAAAAAGTTTATTTTCTTTAAAATGAATTATTAAAGAAAAATAAAAGGAATTTTAGAGCGATGGTGTTAAATGCTAGTAAAAAACTGTTCACACCTAAATAAATGTATGTTTATATTATAAAATTATGTATGTATGTTTATACTCGACTCCACGTTCTTCTTTTGTTAGTTTTTGAATTCCTTCCAAATTTTAAAGTTTTGTACAAAAACAGTTTTTTATTACAAGATTGTTATTTTTGCAATAAAAAATAATATTTTATCCAAAAATCATTCAATTTCGTTTATATCAAGCACTGTTACTGACTATAAATCTTTAATAACGCACATTTCGATGTTTCATTTAAATAAATTAATATAGTATAAATATAAATGTGTAAATTAAAAAAAAAAAAAAAAAAAAAAAATGTTCGGTCGGAGCAGGGATTGAACCCACGACCCTTTGCATGCAAGGCAGACATGCTAACCACTGCTCCACGTGGCAAACAAATGTATGTTTCTGTTAAATAATGTTATGTTTGCATGGGCTCGTGGGCGCTGCAAACTATGCTATATAAATGTAACTTAAAACGATAATTATCTACTGGTGACTATAACAGCTACGTAGCCCAGTGGATAGTGTGTTGGCTTACAAACTGTATGGTCCTCGGTTCGATTCTCCGTGCAGGCGAAAGGTAAAATTTAAAAAATTTATAAAAGTGAATAATTTCTTCAACATTATTTGTATTACAGAGAAAGGTGCCAATAATTAAAAAATTTCGTGGAAGTGAAAATTACGAGTATGTTAGGGAATGAGCACAATCGTGTTTGGGAAAAATTCTTCCAAGCATATAATATTTTTGGCTCAAAATGCTTCCAAACATATAATATGTTCACATAAAACAAACATATAAATGTTTCGGCAGTATGCAATAATATATGTGCTTCCTGCAAAATATGTTTGGAACATATGTTAAAGAAGCGATTTTTTTTGAGGGTGTAGCTACAATGCTAGTTATACACCCTGTGCAAAATTTCAACTAAATCGGAGTAAAAAATTGGCCTCTGTTGTCATATGAGTGTAAATCGGGCGAAAGCTATATATGGGAGCTATATCTAAATCTGAACCGATTTCAACCAAATTTTACACGCATTAGCTATGCTAATTCTACTTCCTGTGCAAAATTTCAACTAAATCGGAGTAAAAAATTTGCCTCTGTGGTCATATATGGGAGCTATACCTAAATCTGAACCGATTTCAATAGAATCTGGCACACTTGACTATAGTACCAATTATTCTTCTTGTGCAAAATTTTAAGCAAATTAGGGTAAAACTCTGGTTTCTGGCGCCATATAAGTCCATATCGGGCGAAAGATATATATGGGAGCTATATCTAAATCTGAACCGATTTCTGTCAAAATCAATAGGGTTCTGAGCATTTTTGCCAAAGACACCATGTGTCTATCTCGTCTCCTTCTGGGTGTTGCAAACATATGCTCTAACTTATAATACCCTGTTCCACAGTGTGGAGCAGGGTATAAAAATTGATTGTTTGAAATAATTTGACTTAATTGACATAGTCTTTCGAGTTTGATTAAAAAGTTAATTGTGTCAATTAATTCTATTTTAATTAGACTGACACAATGCAATCCAGATCTTCCAAGAGATGATTGGGGGGTTGGCCGTTTGGATGGACCAAGAGGGCATGCAGTGTTTAAATATATTGAACATTCAGTCTTTGCCTCATCCAGCCAAGTCTCAGGGACTTCCATGGTATGGCTTTGATTATATCCAAATGAAGGTATACAAAAGGGATTGTACTAAAGACTGTCATCCACAATCGAATTATTTGTGTTGCGGTAACACTTGCCGATGGTAAGATATCTTAAAACTTCTTAACACCGTCTTCTCAATTATAAGTCAAATAATCCATACGGAGTATATTTTACACAAAACAAGTATATATTAGACAACAAATGTATGTATAGGTAAGTCTACAAATAATTACGAATCGATATGGACTTTTGCACGGTACGTAGAGAGCCAGAATTTAAATATGGGGTTCGCTTATATGGGGGCTATATACAATTATGAACTTGATATGGACCAATTTTTGTGTGATTGGGGATCGATTTATCTGAGGGCTATATATAACTATAGACCGATATGGACCTAGTTAGGCATAGTTGTTAACGGCCAGATACTAGCACAAAGTACCAAAT
Source organism: Haematobia irritans (assembly GCF_050003625.1). Taxonomy (NCBI): domain Eukaryota; kingdom Metazoa; phylum Arthropoda; class Insecta; order Diptera; family Muscidae; genus Haematobia; species Haematobia irritans. The sequence goes on along the minus strand of NC_134399.1, from coordinate 116,722,757 downwards.
TCCCACTGACTCGGATGAAATTTTTGGGATGGTTGTTAAATATCATATACTACCACCACGTACCAAATTTCAACCAGATCGGATGAATTTTGCTTCTCCAAAAGGGACCGGAGGTCAAATCTGGGGATCGGTTTATATGGGGGCTATATATAATTATGGACTGATATGAACCAATTCCAGCCAGCATGGTTGTTGGATACCATATACTAACATCACTTACCAAATTTCAACCGAATCGGATGAATTTTGCTCTTCCAAGGGACTCCGGAGGTCAAATGTGGGGATCGGTATATATGGGGACTATATATAATTATGGACCAATTTCGACCAATTTTTGCATGGGTGTTTAAGGCCATATATTAACACCACGTACCAAATTTCAACTGAATCAGATTAATTTTGGTTTTCCAAGAGGCTCCGGCGGTTAAATCTGGTGATCGGTTTATATGGGGGCTATATATAATTATTGACCTATGTGAAGCAATTTTTGCATGGTTGTTAGAGACCATATACTTACACCATGTACCAAATGTCAGCCGGATCGGATGAAATTTGCTTCTCTTAGAGGCTCCGCACGCCAAATTTGGGGATCGGTTTATATGGGGGCTATACGTAAAAGTGGACCGATATGGCCCATTTGCAATACCATCCGACCTACATCAATAACAACTATTTGTGCCAAGTTTCAAGTCGATAGCTTGTTTCGTTCGAAAGTTAGCGTGATTTCAACAGACGGACGGGCCGACGGACATACTCAGATAGACTCAGAATTTCACCACGACCCATAATATCTATACTTTATGGGGTCTTAGAGCAATATTTCGATGTGTTACAAACGGAATGACAAAGTTAATTACCCCATCCTATGGTGGAGGGTATAAAAATAAGATATTGGATTCTTATTTCTTTTACTGATTTGTGAAACTGCTCTCTTAAGAGCATTCTCGCTTTCACCAAGGTCTCTGTATGAAGGGTCTAAGCAGACATTACATTGAGGAACATCACATGAATATGATGGGATTAACCCGGACGGAATGTACATCTCCGAAGAGTAAGAGAAAAAAAGTTTGGGAAAACCCAATGGACCAATATGGTCTAATTTGTAAACCTCAAGAACCTAATCTAAGTAAGTAAGTAAGTATTGTATTGGTTGAAGTTATCTTTCTGCTAGTGTTGATAGACTCTCGCGATCATCGTAAAATTCAGTTGTCAGATTCCAGGATTAGCAGGTTAAGTCCGACAAATCTCATCACGCTCCTTCTACGAAAACAGGTTTTGTGAAATTGGACCATCCCTGAAGAGTTCCACCAACAGGTATGAAGCGACCGGCTTCTGCATTGATGTTGTCCAGGAAATTTCTCCCGGTAATATGAACAAGTCCTCTCGTTCCTTAATCTTACCGAAATTTTTGTGATGCTTGAGAAGGTAGGGTATTTTAACTAAAACGTAATAAATTCCATGAACTAAAATAAAGTTAAATTAGCTTGAGTATCATGGTGGGTTCATTTGTGTTTTTAGGGCAGAAGGTCTTTGGAAATTCATTGCCAAACAGCTCGTTTAGAATTTTATAGCTGTTAATGGGGAGCCACCGTGATGAAATTGTTAACATGCCCTACTTGCATACCCAGTTTCGACCGAACACCAAAGAGGTTTTCAGTAGCGGATTATATCAATAATGCTACAGACATTTCAAAGCTTCTCTAAGTGGTTTCACCCCGTTCGGTCTCGGCTATAAAAATGAGGTCCCTTGTCACTGAGCTAACATGGAATCGGTCAGTACTCAGTGATAAGAGAGAAGTTCACCACTGTGGTATCACAATGGACTGAATGGTCTAAATGAGCCTGAAATATCGGGTTGCGACTAAAGGGTGATACGGTCAAAATTTGGTCAAGGGAAAACGCGTGTAAATCGGTGAAATCGTTTATTTAAAAAATTAAATTAAATTTATTTTTCAGGTTCAATTAGTATAAAATTCAGAAAAATATTCAGTTAGGCTTTCGCTTTTCCAAATCCGAATTGCCGGGCCTCACGCTTGACACATGCCATCAGATTTTGTACAGCCTCCTTGTCCACCTTCTTCGCCGCAGAAAGCCAGTTTGCCTTGAACTGCTGCTCGTCCTTAGCAGTTTTTTTGGTCTTCTTTAGGTTCCGCTTGACAATAGCCCAGTATTTCTCAATTGGGCGGAGCTCTGGCGTGTTGGGAGGGTTCTTGTCCTTGGGAACCACCTGCACGTTGTTGGCGGCGTACCACTCCATGGTCTTTTTACCGTAATGGCAAGATGCCAAATCCGGCCAAAACAGTACGGAACAACCGTGTTTCTTCAGGAAAGCCAGCAGACGCTTATTCAAACACTCTTTCACGTAAATTTCTTAGTTGACAGTCCCGGAAGCTATGAAAACGCTGCTTTTCAAGCCACAGGTACAGATGGCTTGCCAAACCAGATATTTCTTTGCGAACTTTGACAGTTGTATGTGCTTGAAAATATCTGCTACCTTTCCCCTTCCTTTTGCCGTATAAAACTCCTGTCCCAGAAGCTGCTTGTAGTCGGCTTTGACGTAGGTTTCGTCGTCCATTATCACGCAGTCAAACTTCGTCAGCATCGTCGTGTACAGCCTCCGGGATCGCGCTATGGCCGTCGTATTTTGTTTATCATCGCGATTTGGAATCACTACCTTCTTGTAAGTCGATAGTCTGGCTCGTTTTTTGGCTCGATGCACGGTTGTAGACGATACACCCAGCTTATTTGCGGCATCCCGGAGAGAGAGGTTAGGGTTTCGCTTGAAACTACCGGCAACTCTCTTTGTCGTCTCAGCGGCTTCCGGTTTTCGATTTCCCCCCGATCCAGACTTCCTGGCTGTCGACAAACGTTCCCCAACCACTTTAATTACATTTGTAACGGTTGATTTGGCAACTTTCCAAAATCCAAAATCAAAATAGGAGCAACATTCTACACACACACACCTTCAAAATGAGGGGTGTTCAGGTTTTTTAAATGCAAAATTGAAAGAAATACGTCAAGTTTATATTGACCAAATTTTGACCGTATCACCCTTTATACCTAACCTAGTTGTTTATATTCATTTCCATGAATTGAGTCGTAGACCGTTTGAAGTTAATACCATTGAATTCTTCCTATTCCAATTTCTTAACGGCAATTTTCATTGCACTCCCGTATACCAACTTTGAACCATTTATTGCACAATTCTACTTCATTTTGTCCTAATGTGAACAAGTACAAGGACCAAAGTCTTTCGAACATATGCTCTGGCAACATTATATACTCATGCATTGAGCCCATTTGTGTTTTCGAGAGGGGACTGAAAAAAAGATAATTTCTCGAAAAACTTTTGCCACAACAAAGAATCCTAAAGCAGCACTACTTCTACACCAACGAAATTCCTGTGTTTTCAAAAGAATTTTTACTATCAATATTTTTTGTCGTTTTTGCTTTTGTTGTTTTCATTTTGCAACAAACTTAACACCACCGACCCGCTCACACACACACACACACACTTCACCCAATATGGGTTAGAAAATATTTCACACACTATTGCAACCATATGCAAGCATTTTTAGTTGTAAGCCTTAAAGAGTTTTTCATTCGTTCATACTTTGCACCGATTCACTAACCAAAGCTGAAAGGACAAAGTGTTAGAAAGTTAGATGCAAGCACAAAAGGACAAAAAAGAAATATGGCAAAGGATTTACTTCAAACACTACTAATTGCTACGGCAAGGATAATGTGTCCGTATTTGAGTGAATGAGTGTGAACTCAAAAGGAGGATATGTGGTCGTATGTGTGAGAAAACACATTCACATGGATCTAGAAATGAAACATGTCGGCACTTTTAGTTAAATATCATTAAAAATTTAAGTTACATTGAAGTATAAGGCGGCTTCAGTGGTTGACCAAGAAAGGCACCAGAGAAAATATATTTTCTTAGAAAATTGTGTAGTTGAAGCAAAATGTTACCAATTGACCATATATTGTTTTATCGATACAAAGGCAAAATAGGCAGACGCTTGACAAAATTTTCTTTAGAAATAAAATGTTGAAAAATTTTCTATAGAAATAAAAATTTGACAAAATTGTCTATAGAAGTAAAATTTTGATAAAATTTTCTACAGAAATAAAATTTAGGCAAAATTTTCTGTAGAAACAAATTTTTATAAAATTTTCTATAGAAATACAATTTAACAAAATTTTCTATAGTAATAGAGTTCTGACAAAGTGTTCTATGGAAATAAAATTTTGGTAATAACTTCTATAGAAATAATATTTTAACAAAATTGTATATAGAAATAAAATTTTGACAAAATTTTCTAAAGAAATAAAATTTTGGGAAAATTTTCTATAGAAGTAAAATTTTCTATAGAAACTTTGAGAAAACTTTCTATAGAAATTAAATTTTGACAAAATGTTCAACAGAAATAAAATTTTGACAAAATCTTCTTTAGAAATAAAAATTTTACCAATTTTTCTATAGATATTAAATTTTGACAAAATTTTCTATAGAAATGAAATTTTGACAAAATTTTCTATAGAAATGAAATTTTGACAAAATTTTGTTGAGAAATAAAATTTTGACAAAATTTTCTAAAAAAAATCAAACGTTGACCAAATTTTTTATAGAAGTAAAATTTTGAAAAAATTTTGTAGAGAAATAAAATTTTTACAGCGTCTGAGGTAGAAATTAAATTTTGACAAAATTTTCTATAGAAATAAAATTTTAACAAAATTCTCTATAGAAATAAGATTTTGACAAAATTTTCTAAAGAAATATATAGTTTTGACAAAATATTCTATGGAAATAAAGTTTTGACAAAATTTTCTATAGCAATAAACTGTTGACAAAATTTTCTATAGAAATAAAATTTTGACAAAATTTTCTTTAGAAACAAAATTTTGACAAATTTTTCCATAGAAAATAAATTTTCTATAGAAATAAAGTTTTGACAAAATTTTCTATAGCAATAAAATTTTGACAAGATTTTTTATAGAAAAAAAGTTTTAACAAAATATTCTATAGCAATAAAATATTGACAAAAGTTTTTATACAAATAAAGTTATGACAAAATTTTCTATAGCAATAAAATTTTGACAAAATTTTCTATAGAAATGAAATTTTCACAAAATTTCCTATAGAAATGAAATTTTGACAAAATTTTCTATAGAAATGAAATTTTGACAAAATTTTCTTTAGAAATGTAATTTTGACAAAATTTTCTATAGAAATAAAATTTTGAGAAAATTTTCTATAGAAACTAAATTTTGTCAAAATGTTCTACAGAAATAAAATTTGACAAAATTTTCCAAAAAAAAATTTTTTGACAAAATTTTCTATAGAAATAAAATTTCGACAAAAATTATTTCTATAGAATAAACTTTTTCTATAGAAATGAAATTCTGACAACATTTTCTAATAATTTCCTAGAATAAATTTTTGACAAAATGTTGGCATAATTTTCTATAGAAATATTATTTTTGAAAAAATTTTCTATAAACAGAAAAGTTTGACAAAAATTTTCTATAGAAATAAAATTTTGACAAAAATTTTCTATAGAAATAAAATTTTGAAAAATTTTTCGATAGAAATAAAATTTTGTCAAAATTTCTATAGAAATTTGAGAACATTTTCTATAGAAATAGAGTTTTGACAAAATATTCTGTGGAAATAAAATTATGACAAAATCTTCTTTAGAAATAATATTTTAACAAAACTGCCTATAGAAATAAAATGTTAACAATTGTCTATAGAAATAAAATTTTGACAAAAATTTTCTTTAGAAATAAAATGTTGACAAATTTTCTATTGAACTTAAATTTTGCAAAATTTTTCTATAGAAATGAAATTTTGACCAAATTTTCTATAGAAATGAAATTTTGACTACATTTTGTATAGAAATAAAATTTTGACAAATTTTTCTAAAGAAATAAAGTTTTGACAAAATTTTATATAGAATTAAAATTTTTACAAAATTTCCTATTGAAATAAAATTCTGAAAAAAAATTTATAGAGAAAAATTTTAACAAATTTTTCTATAGAAATAAAGTTTTGACAAAATTTTCTATAGCAATAAAATTTCGACAAGATTTTTTATAGAAATAAAGTTTTGACAAAATATGGACAAAAATTTTTATACAAATAAAGTTATGACAAAATTTTCTATAGCAATAAAATTTTGACAAAATTTTCTATAGAAATGAAATTTTCACAAAATTTCCTATAGAAATGAAATTTTGACAAAATTTTTTATAGAGAAAAAATTTAACAAAATATTTATAGAAACAATATTTTGACAAAATTTTCTATAGCAATAGAATTTTGACAAAAACTGTTCATGTTTTCTTTAGAAATAAAATTTTGACAAATTTTTCTATAGAAATTAAATTTTGATAAAATGTTCTATAGAAAAGAAATTTTGACAAAATTTTCTATAGAAATGTAATTTTGACAAAATTTTATATAGAAATAAAATTTTGAGAAAATTTCCTATAGAAATTAAATGTTGTTAAAATGTTCTACAGAAATAAAATTTGAAAAAATTTTCCAAAAAAAAATTTGACAAAATTTTCTATAGAAATAAAATTTCGACAAAATTATTTCTATCGAATAAACTTTTTCTATAGAAATGAAGTTTTCTATAGACATGAAATTCTGACAACATTTTCTAATAATTTCCTAGAATAAATTTTTGACAAAATGTTGACATAATTTTCTATAGAAATATTATTTTTGCAAAAATTTTCTATAAACAGAAAATTTTGACAAAATTTTCTATTGAAATAAAATTTTATGATCATTTTCAATAGAAATACAATTTTGACAAAAATTTTCTATAGAAATAAAATTTTGACAAAAATTTTCTATAGAAATAAAATTTTGAGAAAATTTTCTATATAAATAAAATTTTGAGAAAATTTTCGATAGAAATAAAATTTTGTCAAAATTTCTATAGAAATTTTAGAACATTTTCTATAGAAATAGAGTTTTGACAAAATATTCTGTGGAAATAAAATTTTGACAAAAACTTCTTTAGAAATAATATTTTAACAAAACTGCCTATAGAAGTAAAATGTTAACAATTGTCTATAGAAATAAAATTTTGACAAAATTTTCTTTAGAAATAAAATGTTGACAAATTTTCTATTGAATTTAAATTTTGCCAAATTTTTCTATAGAAATGAAATTTTGACCAAATTTTCTATAGAAATGCAATTTTGACAACATTTTGTATAGAAATAAAATTTTGACAAATTTTTCTAAAGAAATAAAGTTTTGACAAAATTTCTATAGAAACAAAATTTTGACAAAATTTCTATAGAAACAAAATTTTGACAAAATTTCTATAGAAACAAAATTTTGAAAAAAATTTTTGCAAAATTTCCTATTGAAATAAAATATTGAAAAAAATTTTAACAAATTTTTCTATAGAAATAAAGTTTTGACAAAATTTTCTATAGCAATAAAATTTTGACAACATTTTTTATAGAAATAAAGTTTTGACAAAATATTCTATAGCAATAAAATATTGACAAAAATTTTTATACAAATAAAGTTATGACAAAATTTTCTATAGCAAAAAAATTTTGACAAAATTTTCTATAGAAATGAAATTTTCACAAAATTTTTTATAGAGAAAAATTTTTAACAAAATATTTACAGAAACAATATTTCGACAAAATTTTCTATAGCAATAAAATTTTGACAAAATTTTCTTTAGAAATAAAATTTTGACAAATTTTTCTATAGAAATTAAATTTTGATAAAATTTTCTATAGGAATGAAATTTTGACAAAATTTGCTATAGAAATGTAATTTTGACAAAATTTTGTAGCGAAATAAAAGTTTGACAAAATTGTCTATAGAAGTAAAATTTTGATAAAACTTTCTATAGAAATAGCAATTTGGCAAAATTTTCTATAGAAAAACATTTTAACAAAATTGTCTATAAAAATAAAATTTTGACAAAATTTTCTAAAGAACTAAAATGTTGACAAAATTTTCTAAAGAAATAAAATTTTGACAAAATTTTCTTTAGAAATACAATTTTGACAAATTTTTCTATAGAAATGAAATTTTGACCAAATTTTCTATAGCAATAAAATATTTTCTGTAGAAACAAAACTTTCGACAAAATTTTATATAGATATAAAATCTTGACAAAATTTATAAAAAAAATTTTTTTTGACAAACTTTTCTATTGAAATAAAATTTTGACAAAATTTTATAGAGAATTATAAAAAATTTTGAAATAAAATTTCTATAAAAATAAAAGTTTGACAAAATTTTGAGAAAATTTATTATATAAATAAAATTTTGAGAAAATTTTCGATAGAAATAAAATTTTGACAAAATTTTCGTTAGAAATAAAATTTTGACAAAATTTCTATAATATAGAGTTTTGACAAAATGTTCCATGGAAATAAAATTTTGACAAAAACTTCTATAGAAATAATATTTTACCAAAATTGCCTATAGAAATAAAATTTTAACAAAATTCTCTATACAAATAATATTTGAACAAAATTTTCTATATAAATAAAATTTTGGGAAAATTTTCTATGGAAACAAACTTTTGAGAAAATTTTCTATAGAAATAAAATTTTGAGAAAATTTTCTATAGAAATTAAATTTTAACAACAATTTCTACAGAAATAAAATTTTGACAAAACCTTCTATAGAAATAAAGTTTTAACAAAATTTTTCAAAATAAAATTTTGACAAAAGTTTCCAAAATAAAATTTTGACAAAATTTTCTATAGAAATAAAATGTTGACTTAATTTGCTATAGAAATATTATTTTTGAGAAATTTTTCTAAAGATAAAATTTTGAGAAAAATTTCTATAAAAAGAAAATTTTGACAAAAAATTCGGTATAAATAAAATTTTGAAAAAATTTTAAGAAAATTTTCGATAGAAATAAAATTTTGAGAAATTTTTCGACAGAAATAAAATTTTGACAAAATTTTTATAGAATATTGAGAAAATTTTCTATCGACGTGAAATTTTGACAAAATTTTCTATAGAAATAAAAATTTTACAAAATTTTCTATAGAAATAAAATTTTGAGAAAATTTTCTCTAAAAATAGAATTTTTAAAAATTTTCTATAGAAATAAAATTTTGAAAAAATTTTCTATAAAAATAAAATTTTGACAAAATTTTCTAAGGAAATAAAATTTTGTTGTTTTGTTTTTTTTTTGTTTTGTTTTTGATTTCAGCTTAAAACCATACATTGACTAAACTACAAGTGTAGCTTAACCAACAGAGGAAAAGAAGTTTGTAAATTTATTTGGGCAAAGCCCTGTAAACTGCAAGATGGTTGGATGGACGCACGTTTAGGAATTACCACATTCCTCATCAGCATCCTCTACTTACAGCAAAACTATCAACCAATTATCAGAATAAATTCATGAAATTTTGACAAAATTTTCTAAAGAAATAAAATTTTGACAAATTTTTCTATAGAAATAAAATGTTGACAAAATTTTCTATAGAAATAAAATTGTAACAAAATTTTCAATATTCTTCTACACAATGTGATTTTCGTAATATTTGGCCCCTAGTTTATTTCAAGTTTTCCCCTACTTGCCTAATGCAACACCCATTCAATGTCCTTGGCTAATGTAGCTCCGGATATATACAATAGAATCAGTAACTTATAGGCTTTTCCGACCGGACGTAAAAGTGTGTGTGTGTGTGGGGGTGTGTTACATATGTATAAGTATATGTACATATGTCACCTACATCCACTTAAGGACATGTGTTCGTAGTGCAATTTTCCAACACTTTAAGTGAAATGCATCGTACGTGTGTGAGCATGTGTGTGTGTGTGAATGTAATTTCCTCTTTTCTCCTGTCTATGCTGGTAATTTATTAACAGTGCAATTAGTTATCAACATCACATACGATTATAAAGTGTTGTTATCTTTAGAGTTTTTGTGGAGGAAATTTCATATGAATTTTCCCAAGATTATTGCCGCTCCCTATCAAATCTTTACAGAAGCAAACTTTTACTTTTGATGTGTGTGTATATGTGTGTGATTGTTTGAAGAAGGGAAATTTGAATTTAATGATTGTGGCAATGTTATTTACTGAGAAACTAAGAAAATATAAAAGACAAGACACTTTCAATTTTGGCCAGAAATTTATTTGACTTTTAAGACAAAAAGTCATAAATTATAGTCTTTGTTTGTCCTTTACAGGCAGGTTGGATGATTTACTTCTGCTTGATAAGAGGAAACGATTAAAGAGCACATTTGTGCTAAAGAATATGGAGTTTTGCCCAGAAGTAGATTTTAAAAAAGGATAAAATTAGTTTTTATGATATCCCTTAAAATATGCAATAAATTTTAATTTTTTTATATGGAATTCTAAAAATATGCCATGGTTATGGAAATCAAAATATAAAATAACAGAAACAAGTATATACGGCCGTAAGTTCGGCCAGGCCGAAGCTTATGTACCCTCCAACATGGATTGCGTAGAAACTTCTTCTAAACACTACCACCCACAATCGAATTACTTAAGTTGCGGTAACGCTTGCCGATGGCAAGGTATCTTAAAATCTCCTAACACCATCTTCTAAATTGTATGTAAGTCCATACGTGGTATATATTAAATCAAAAAAGATCGATCCAATACGTATATAATTCAGTTTGACAAAGTAGACATAAAATTTTGACAAAATTTTCTTCAGAAATAAAATTTTAACAAAATTTTCTATAGAAATAAAATTTTCACAAAATTTTCTATAGAAAGAAAATTTTGACAAATATGTCTACAGAAATAAAATTTTAACAAAATTTTCTATAGAAATAAACTTTTGACAAAAGTTTCTATAGAAATAAAATCTTGGTAGATTATTTTTGGCTCGAGTGGCAACCATGATTATGAACCGAATAAAATTTTAACAAAATTTTCTATAGAAATAAAATTTTGACAATGATGAATATTTTATTATGAACCGAATAAAATTTTAACAAAATTTTCTATAGAAATAAAATTTTGGTAGATTATTTTTGGCTCTAGTGGCAACCATGATTATGAACCGATATGGACCAATTTTTGTGTGATTGGACCAATTTTGGTATGGTTGTTAGCGACCATATACTAACACCACGTTCCTAATTTGAAACGGATCGGATGAATTTTGCTCCTCCAAGAGGCTCCGGAGGTCAACTCTGGAGAACGTTTTATATGGGGGCTATATATAATTATGGACCGATATGGACCAATTTTTGCTAGATTGCTAGAGACCATATACCAATACCATGTACCAAATTTCAGCCGGATCGGATGAAATTTGCTTCTCTTAGAGGCTCTGCAACCCAAATTTGGGGATCGATTTATATGTGCGCTATATATAATTATGGACCGATGTGGACCAATTTTTGCACGGTTGCTAGAGACCATATACCAACAGCATGTACCAAATTTCAGCTTAATCGGATGCAATTTGCTTCTCTTTGAGGCTTCGCAAGCCAAATCTGGAGGTCGGTTTATATGGGGCTATATATAATTATGGACCGATATGGACCAATTTTTGCATGATTGTTAGAGACCATATACCAACACAATGTACCAAATTTCAGCCGGATCGGATGAAATATGCTTCTCTTAGAGGCTCCACAAGCCAAATCTGGGGATCTGTTTATATGGGGGCTATATATAATTAAGAACCGATATGGACCAATTTTTGCATGGTTGTTAGAGACCATATACCAACACCATGTACCAAATTTCAGCCGGATCGGATGAAATATGCTTCTCTTAGAGGCTCCACAAGCCAAATCTGGGGATCGGTTTATATGGGGGCTATATATAATTATGGAGCGATGTGGACCAATTTTTGCATGGTTGTTAGAGACCATATACCAACATCATGTACCAAATTTCAGCCGGATCGGATGAAATTTGCTTCTCTGTGAGGCTCCGCAAGCCAAATCTGGGGATCGGTTTATATGAGGGCTATATATAATTATGGACCGATGTGGACCAATTTTTGCATGATTGTTAGAGACCATATACCAACACAATGTACCAAATTTCAGCCGGATCGGATGAAATATGCTTCTCTTAGAGGCTCCACAAGCCAAATCTGTGGATCGGCTTAAAAGGGGGCTATATATAATTAAGGACCGATATGGACCAATTTTTGCATGGCTGTTAGAGACCATATACCAACATCATGTACCAAATTTCAGCCGGATCGGATGAAATATGCTTCTGTTAGAGGCTCCACAAGCCAAATCTGAGGGTCCCTTTATATGGGGGCTATACGTAAAAGTGGACCGATATGGCCCATTTTCAATACCATCCGACCTACATCGATAACAACTACTTGTACCAAATGTCGATAGCTTGTTTCGTTCGGAAGTTAGCGCGATTTCAACAGACGGACGGACGGACGGACATGCTTAGATCGACTCAGAATTTCACCACGACCCAGAATATATATACTTTATGGGTCTTAGAGCAATATTTCGATGTGTTACAAACGGAATGACAAAGTTAATATACCCCCATCCTATGATGGAGGCTATAACAAATAGGAAAACGTAAAGGATATGTGTTGCTTTCTTTTTCAAGGATGTCGGAAACGACATTAAATTTTAGAATCAGTTTAGAATTGTTTGACTTGACCATCTCAAAAAGATGATGGTCTTCAAATGGCCGACAAAGTCATCAGACACTTGATGTCAGCACACACGTCAATAGGGACAACTTGGCTTTAATAATTCTGAAAAATTCTTCACAACTAATGAAATCGTCTTTAAATTTTTCGACTTTTTATGCCTTGATTACAAAGAAAAAGCGTTCGAAAATACACTGAAAAAAAATATTTACGTGGTACTAAAGATAACGCTACCTAAATTTTGGGATGCGGAATTTACACAATACTAATGACAAATTTCGTTAAAAGAACGAAATTTTAATTCAATGAATGTTTATATCGCAACCTCAAAAATTTCTGCCATTAAATATTCGCAAATATTTCTTAAATAAAAATTCCTTAAATTTCTTCAAATAAACGCAAATGTTCCTTAAATTAAAGAAACCCCTATTTGATTTAAAGATACCGTCTTTAAATTAACTTGAATATTGAATCTTTAGATTTAACCTATTCCCTATTCATTGTACTCGCTTGAGTACAGAAAATTGGCAACATTTAATGTCGCAGAACTTTGTTTATAAATTAAAGTAGACAACGATTCTTTTTTTTTTTTGTTTCTTATGTTTTATGTTGTTTATATTTATTAACTGAAGTTAAGTGTATATATATAAATGAATTTAAATTTGTTTTTTTTTTTAATTTTAATGGTCTTGGCGTGTTTTTGACAATGTTTACCTTTATGTATTTTAACAATTTTTTACCTTTGGTTTTAAAGTTTTCTTGTTGCTGGAATTGAAAGAAAACGTTCTTTGTTTTGAAGTATCGGTTATAATTTGGATTTGTAAACTTGCATTTGTTTGTGTGTGAATAGTTTTATTAATATATCGAAAAATGAGAATGAGAATTTCATAAATGAGATCTGTATCCTAATTTTAAAATTATTGATCTTAAATTTAAAGCTACCCAGCAAATAAAGCGTCGCCAAAAAGAGTTTGAAAATTTCCTTTTTAATCCGGCGTAGAAGCGATGAATATAACATGGGCTTGTCATAGGACGAATGTCCACCATTTTAACAACAGGTGCCCTGAATTTTTATCACTTCTTAAGGTGTGAATTCAGTTTTTTGGATGTGAATGAAAAAAGTTTGTGATATTTTGCCAAATGATTATTTGTTTATGCATTCTAACGCTTCTCTGAAACGTTTGACCTCAAATATTTTCAAAAATATGCAAGTTTTCCGAAAACGATTGTGCATTTTTTTTCGACAAAATTTAAATAATTTGTACTATTTTATTAATTGTTATTCTGCTTTTAAACTATTTGAAACAAAAAAGTTACCCATTTAATATATGAAACAAGTAAGGAAAGTCTAAAGTCGGGCGGGGCCGACTATATTATACCCTGCACCACTTTGTAGATCTAAATTTTCGATACCATATCACATCCGTCAAATGTGTTGGGGCTATATATAAAGGTTTGTCCCAAATACATACATTTAAATATCACTCGATCTGGACAGAATTTGATAGACTTCTACAAAATCTATAGACTCAAAATTGAAGTCGGCTAATGCACTAGGGTGGAACACAATGTTAGTAAAAAACAAGTATATACAGCAGTAAGTTCGGCCGGGCCGAATCTTAAATACCCACCACCATGAACCAAATATTAGGGTTTCCTTTGAAATTTCAGGAGGGCTTGAGGACTTGAGGACACAACCCGAAGATAAATTTAAAGATTTCACCTATGAGGACTATATCAGATTCTGGATTTATAAGAACCATTTTTGTTTGAGGTTTAGAGGAATCATTAACATCTCTTGTAAGTGTGCAAGAAAATTATAAAATAACGTCTTGATTTGAAATCTTAAATCTGTAGAAGTAAAATCTGGAAATTTTACATTGAGTTTCAAACAATTTTCATGATCAGTGCGCCTTCTACACCCTCAAGAAGTGAAGTCGGTCTATATGGAGGCATTACCAAATGGACCGATAAAAACTTAATCCGATACACGTTTTTGTGAGCCTAAAATACCAGAATATTTACAATTTCAGGCATATCAGATAAAAACTACGGTTTCTAGAAACCCAAGGAGTTAAATCGGGAGATCGTTCTTATGGGGGCTATACTAAAATATGGACCGATACTCACCATTTTGGCACACCTCTTTGTGACCCGAAAATACGTCTAGATTTCCAATTTCAGGCAAAAAGGATAAAAACTTCGGATTCTAGAAGCCCAAGAAGTAAAATTGGGAAATCGGTCTATATGGGGGCTATACCAAAATATGGATCGATACTCACCATTTTCGGCACACCTCTTTATGGTCCTAAAATACCTCTAGATTTCCAATTTCAGACAAATTGGATAAAAACTACGGTTTCTATAAGCCCAAGACCCCAAATCGGGAGATCGGTCTATATGGGGGCTCTCCCAAAATATGGACCGATACTCACAATTTTTGGCACACGTAGTTGTGGTCCTACAATACCTCTAGATTTCCAATTTCAGGTAAATTGAATAAAAACTGCGGTTTCTATAAGCCCAAGAAGTAAAATCGGGAGATCGGTCTATATGGGGGCTATACCAAAATACGGACCGATACTCACAATTTTTGGCACACATATTTGTGGTCCTACAATACTTCTAGATTTCCAATTTCAGATAAATTGAATAAAAACTGCGGTTTCTATAAACCCAAGAAGTAAAATCGGGAGATCGGTCTATATGGGGGCTATACCAAAATATGGACCGATACTCACAATTTTTGGCACACGTATTTGTGGTCCTACAATACCTCTAGATTTCCAATTTCAGGAAAATTGAATAAAAACTGCGTTTTCTATAAGCCCAAGAAGTAAAATCGGGAGATCGGTCTATATGGGGGCTATACCAAAATATGGACCGATACTCACAATTTTTGGCACACGTATTTGTGGTCCTACAATACCTCTAGATTTCAAATTTCAGGTAAATTGAATAAAAACTGCGGTTTCTATAAGCCCAAGAAGTAAAATCGGGAGATCGGTCTATATGGGGGCTATACCAAAACGTGGACCGATACTCACCATTTTTGGCACATCTCTTTATGGGCATAAAATACCTCCAGATTTCAAATTTCAGGCAAATTGGATAAAAACTACGACTTCTATAAGCCCAAGACCCCAAATCGGGAGGTCGGTTTATATGGGGACTATATCAAAACCTGGACCGATATAGCCCATCTTCGAACTTGACCTGCCTGCAGACAAAAGACGAGCTTGTGCAAAATTTCAGCACGATTGCTTCATTATTGAAGTCTGTAGCGTGATTACAACAGACAGACAGACAGACAGACAGACAGACAGACAGACGGACAGACGGACATCGTTATATCGTCTTAGAATTTCTCCCTGATCAAGAATATATATACTTTATATAGTCGGAAATCGATATTTCGATGCGTTACAAACGGAATGACAAACTTATTATACCCCCGTCACCATTCTATGGTGGTGGGTATAAAAATATGGGAAACATTTAAATCTGGAGCAATTTTAAGAAAACTTCGCAAAAGTTTATTTATGATTTATCGCTCGATATATATGTATTAGAAGTTTAGGAAAATTAGAGTCATTTTTACAACTTTTCCACTAAGCAGTGGCGATTTTACAAGGAAAATGTTGGTATTTTGACCATTTTTGTCGAAATCAGAAAAACATATATATGGGAGCTATATCTAAATCTGAACCGATTTCAACCAAATTTGGCACGCATAGCTACAATGCTAATTCTACTCCCTGTGCAAAATTTCAACTAAATCGGAGCAAAAAATTGGCCTCTGTGGTCATATGAGTGTAAATCGGGCGAAAGCTATATATGGGAGCTATATCTAAATCTGAACCGATTTCAACCAAATTTGACACGCATAGCTACAATGCTAATTCTACTTCCTGTGAAAATTTTCAACTAATTCGGAGCAAAAAGTTGGCTTCTGTGGTCATTTGAGTGTAAATCGGGCGAAAGCTATATATGGGAGCTATATCTAAATCTGAACCGATTTCCACCAAATTTGACACGCATAGCTATAATGCTAATTCTACTCCCTGTGCAAAATTTCAACTAAATCGGAGCAAAAAATTGGCCTCTGTGGACAAAGGAGTGTAAATCGGGCGAAAGCTATATATGGGAGCTATATCTAAATCTGAACCGATTTGGATGATATTTTGCAAGTTTTTCGAGACTCATAAAATATTGGGATGTACGGAATTTGAGGAAGATCGGTTGATATACACGCCAATTATGACCAGATCGCTGAAAAATATATATGGCAGCTATATCTAAATCTGAACCGATTTTTTCCAAAATCAATAGGGATCGTCTTTGAGCTGAAACAGGACCCCATACCAAAGTTTAGGACAATCGGACTAAAACTGCGAGCTGTACTTTGCACACAAAAATACATCAACAAACAGACGGACAGACAGACAGACAGACAGACAGACGGACATCGCTAAATCGACTCAGAATTTAATTCTAAGACGATCGGTATACTAAACGATGGGTCTCAGACTTTTCCTTCTTGGCGTTACATACAAATGCACAAACTTATTATACCCTGTACCACAGTAGTGGTGAAGGGTATAAACAGCGAGGTATAACAAGTATATATGGCCGTAAGTTCGGACAGGCCGAATCTTATGTACCCTCCACCATGGATAGCGTAGAAACTTCTACGTAAGACTGTCATCCATATAAAGGGTGATTCTTTTGAGGTTAGGATTTTCATGCATTAGTATTTGACAGATCACGTGGGATTTCAGACATGGTGTCAAAGAGAAAGATGCTCAGTATGCTTTGACATTTCATCATGAATAGACGAACGATCTGCCACAACGTCGAATTTTCAGTGAATGGGCCCTAGAAAAGTTGGCAGAAAATCCGCTTTTTTATCGACAAATTTTGTTCAGCGATGAGGCTCATTTCTGGTTGAATGGCTACGTAAATAAGCAAAATTGCCGCATTTGGAGTGAAGAGCAACCAGAAGCCGTTCAAGAACTGCCCATGCATCCCGAAAAATGCACTGTTTGGTGTGGTTTGTACGCTGGTGGAATCATTGGACCGTATTTTTTCAAAGATGCTGTTGGACGCAACGTTACGGTGAATGGCGATCGCTATCGTTCGATGCTAACAAACTTTTTGTTGCCAAAAATGGAAGAACTGAACTTGGTTGACATGTGGTTTCAACAAGATGGCGCTACATGCCACACAGCTCGCGATTCTATGGCCATTTTGAGGGAAAACTTCGGAGAACAATTCATCTCAAGAAATGGACCGGTAAGTTGGCCACCAAGATCATGCGATTTGACGCCTTTAGACTATTTTTTGTGGGGCTACGTCAAGTCTAAAGTCTACAGAAATAAGCCAGCAACTATTCCAGCTTTGGAAGACAACATTTCCGAAGAAATTCGGGCTATTCCGGCCGAAATGCTCGAAAAAGTTGCCCAAAATTGGACTTTCCGAATGGACCACCTAAGACGCAGCCGCGGTCAACATTTAAATGAAATTATCTTCAAAAAGTAAATGTCATGGACCAATTTAACGTTTCAAATAAAGAACCGATGAGATTTTGCAAATTTTATGCGTTTTTTTAAAAAAAAAAGTTATCAAGCTCTTAACAAATCACCCTTTATTAGAAAAAAAGGTATGTGTAGGTAAGTCTACAAATAATTACGAATCGATATGGACGGTACATAGGGAGCCAGAATTGAAATATGGGGGTCGCTTATATGGGGGCTATATACAATCATGAACTTGATATGGACCAATTTTTGTGATTGGGGATCGATTTATCTGAGGGCTATATACAACTATAGACCGATATGGACCTAGTTAGGCATGGTTGTTAAAGGAAATATACTATCACAATGTCCAAATTTCAACTGACTCGGATGAAATTTGCTCATCCAAGAGGCTCCAAAACCAAATCTCGGGACCGGTTTATATAGGGCTGAAATCCGGCTGAAATTTGATACATGGTGTTAGTGTGTGGTCTCTAACAACCATGCAAAAATTGGTCCGTATCGGTCCATAATTATATATAGCCCCCATATAAACCGATCCCCTGATTTGACCTCCGGAGCCTCTTGAAAGAGCAATATTCATCCGATCCGATTGAAATTTTGTACATGGTGTTAGTATATGGTCTCTAACAACCATGCAACATCTGGTGCATATCGGTCCATAATTATCTATAGCCCCCATATAAACCGTTCACCAGATTTGACCTCCGTAGCCTGTTGAAGAAGCAAAATTCATCCGATCCGGTTGAAATTTTGTACATTGCGCTAGTATATGGTCTCTAACAACCATGACAAAATTGCTCCATATCGGTCCATAATTATATATAGCCTCCATAAAAACCGATCCCCAGATTTTACCTCCGGTGCCTTTTAGAGAAGTAAATTTCATCCGATCCGGTACGTAGTGTTAGTATATGGTCTCTAACAACCATGCAGAAATTGATCCACATCGGTCCATAATAATATATAGCCCCCATATAAACCGATCCCCAGATTTGACCTCCGGTGCCATTTGGAGAAGCACGTTTCGTCCGATCCGGTTGAAAATCGGTACGTAGTATTAGTATATGGTCTCTAACAACCATGCTAAAATTGGTCCATATCGGTCCATAATTATATATAGCCCCCATATAAACCGATCCCCTGATTTGACCTCCGGAGCCTCTTGAAGGAGCAAAATTCATCCGATCCGGTTGAAATTTTGTACGTGGTGTTAATATATGGTCTCTAACAACCATGCAAAAATTGGTCCGTATCGGTCGATAATTATATATAGCCCACATATAAACCGATCCCCTGATTTGTCCTCCGGAGCCTGTTTAAGAAGCAAAATTCATACGATCCGGTTGAAATTTGGTACGTAGTGTTAGTATATGGTCTCTAACAACCATGCAGAAATGGGTCCACATCGGTCCATAATTATATATAGCCCCCATATAAACCGATCCCCTGATTTGACCTCCGGAGCCTCTTGAAGGAGCAAAATTCATCCGATCCGGTTGAAATTTTGTACGTGGTGTTAAAATATGGTCTCTAACAACCATGCAAAAATTGGTCCGTATCGGTCCATAAATATATATAGCCCACATATAAACCGATCCCCTGATTTGACCTCCGGAGCGTGTTTAAGAAGCAAAATTCATCCGATCCGGCTGAAATTGGGTACATGATGTTGGTATATAGTCTCTAACAACCATGCAAAAATTGGTCCATATCGGTCCATAATTATATATAGCCCCAATATAAACCGATCCCCAGATTTGATTTCGGGAGCCTCTTGAAGGAGCAAAATTGTGATACCACATTGGCGAACTTCTCTCTTATCACTGAGTGCTGCCCGATTCTATGTTAAGCTCAATGACAAGGGACCTCCTTTTTATAGCCGAGTCCGAACGGCGTTCCACATTGGAGTGAAACCACTTAGAGAAGCTTTGAAACCCTCAGAAATGTCACCAGCATTACTGAGGTGGGATAATCCACCGCTGAAAATCTTTTTGGTGTTCGGTCGAAACAAGAATCGAACCCACGACCTTGTGTATGCAAGGCGGGCATGCTAACCATTGCACCACGGTGAAGGAGCAAAATTCATCCGATCCAGTTGAAATTCGGTACGTGGTGTTAGTATATGGTCTCTAACAACCTGCAGAATTGGTCCATATCGGTCCATAATTAGTTATAGCCCCTATATAAACCGATCCCCAGATTTGACCTCCGTTGCCTTTTGAAGAAGCAAATTTCATCCGATCCGGTTGAAATTCAGTACGTAGTGTTAGTATATGGTCTCTAACAACCATGCAGAAATTGGTCCACAGCGGTCCATAATTATATATAGACCCCAAATAAACCGATCCCCAATCACAGAAAAATCACGATTGCCACTCGAGCCAAAAATAATCTACCAAAATTTTATTGCCATAGAAAATTTTGGCAAAATTTTGTATTCCTATAGAAAATGTTGTCAAAATTTTATTTCTATAGAAAATTTTGTCAACAGATTATTTCGTTAGGAAATTTTGTCAAAAATTTATTTCTATAGAAAATTTTGTCAAACATTTATTTCTATAGAAAATTTTGTCAAAATTATATTTCTGTAGCAAATTTTGTTAAAATTTTATTTCTATAGAAAATGTATGAAGCACCTCTTAGTTGGAGAGGAATATTTTGCAAAATCTTCCAAAACATCAAGAATTCTAACAATCTACCAAACAGTAAAAAATCTGTCATTTTTGGTAGACTCGTGTTCATAATTGTATATAGCCCCCACACGCAAAGAAAAAAACGTTTGGAAAACGTGTACCGAAAACGTTTTTCTTTTGTTAGAGTTTTTAGAATTGCTTCGAAAATTTTAAACTTTTATCACCAAAAAAATTAGTTTGTTACAAAATTTTTATTTTTTCAATAAAAAAAGTTATTTTTGAAACAACAACACAGTCCATTTCGTTTATATCAAACACTGTTCTTTTCTGACTTTAGGTCTTTTATAAGACACATTTTACAGTTCAAAATTGAATATACTACAATGTAATGTTGAACATTTTTTCGGAATATTCCGAACATATCTGGAATATATGTAAAAAAAAAAAAAAACTTTGGCCGAAGCAGGGATCGAACCCACGACCCTTGACATGCAAGTCGGACGTAGCAACCACTGCTCCACGGTCCCAAACTAAATGTTTGTTTCTGTTAAATAAACTTTGTTTATTCGGTTCGTGGGCGCCGCAAGCTATGCTATATAAATATAACTTATATGGATATTTATCTATTGATGACCATAACAGGTACATAGCTCAGTGGTTAGTGTGTTGGCTTACAAAGTGCATGGCCCGCGGTTCGATTCTCCGTCCAGGCGAAAGGTAAAAAAATTTTAAAAATTTATAAAATCGTATAATTTCTTCTACATTGTTTGTATTACAAGAAAAAGGTGTTAAGAACTAAAAAACCTCGTGGATGTGAGAAAGATGTGAGGGAAAATGCAATTAGCAAGAAAACAATGTTTTTTTTTTGAGCTTGTCTTTATGAAATTATTTTTACATCCTGGAAAAGAATAAACGTTTATCACAAAAGGTATATACTTTTCTTCCAAATACACTTCCTTACAGCGAAAAGCAAATGAGAAACGAACTTTGCTTGTCTAAAATTACGTTTGGGAGTAAAGAATTATTTTTTTGCGTGCATATAAAGCGATCCCCATATTTCAATTCTGGCTCTATAATTACAGCACAAAATTTCATATCGGTTCGTAATTATTTCTTCCCTATATATAACGGTCATGAACTGAATATATACGTATTTAATCGACCTTTCTTTTGTCTAATATATATCCCGCATGGACTAACTTTTAATTTAGAAGATGATGTTAAGAAGTTTTAAGATGCCTTGCCATCGGCCGTAACCCAAGTAATTCAATTGTCGATGACCGTCTTTAGTAGAAGTTTCTACGCAATTCGTGGTGGAGGGTACATAAAATTCGGCCTGGCTGTATATACTTGTTTTAATTCACTTGCATCGTGGGAGGGCTTCTTATGTCAACTCTGATCAATCTAATGTAAGCAGGTTGCGAGTTCTTTATAATAAAAGGAAACTGATCAATTGTTCAGATTTAATTACCTAATTGCCGAAAAATATCCATTGAATTAAATTTAATTTAATTTTTATACCTAGATTCCCAATTAACCAACTGACGAAAGCATCTCCTGTCGTTTAATGTGACACTTGTAAAAAATTTATTCGCTGCAATATTTCATGGTTAATTAATGCTGCCGTCTCATAGCCCAATGGAAGGATGATGATATAATTAAAATGCGAACCCTTTAAGAGAGAAACAAATACGGGTTTAAAATAAGCCATAACATCTTAACCTTTTGTGCGCTATGGCATCATATGAAATTTTCCTCCTTCATCTCCCCTTACTTGCTCTTAGTCCACACTTGGCATTTAAGGCTATGCGTTGTCGTGTACTTTTAATTTTATGTCATTTTTGATTAAATGGATAGTAAACCTTTCGAAGCTTCCGGCTACCATCAAGTCAAGTAGTATCCAGCATACGGAAGGAAGCTTAACATGGCAACGTGGTAATGTTGATGTGCTGTTGGAAAATTGGCATCATTATCCTTTACATCGTATTGCAATGTTAATAGGGCAGTATGGAGGAGCTATGAAGCTGTGGAGGAGCAGTCATTATTTAAGCTTTAAATAACAACCAAACACGAGGAGAGTTTAACAACTTTATTATCTTTTCAATCATTTTGCTTGCAATGACCAACTGGCGAGAATCCCTCAATAATTTTCTGTCCATCCTCCTCCAACCGACCCAACCCACAATGACTATAGCAACTATGCCAATTCGCTCATTGTTGTGATTAAAAGTGTCGACGACTACGGTACTTAATTCAGGATTCAAGTGTTCGGTGAGTGGATAGTGCCATTTAGTGTTTCCTCTTCTCTGGCCAGCCATTTCACATTGTCAATTTTCGAAAATTGAGTTGTACACGGTGATAACTGCCTTACAATTGAGAGACAGTGGGTGAAAGAGTTGCTACCGGTGAAAGATAAATTGACCTAGAGAGCATTTTGAGCAATGAAGATAAAAAATCCACTTCGACCATGGATAATGGTGAAGATTCTATCCATGAGACAAGAGGACCGAGTGGAAATCTATGTCTCACAGTTGAAATCATCCTCGTTTAACATTCAGTTTTATTGGAACATTACCAACTAATTTCGATGCGAGCAATTGTTACCATTTCTGTCTTGCCTACAAAGGGCCATGGGTTCAATCCCAATTTCAACAAAACATCAACAAGTTTTTCAGCGATATTTTATCCCCTCTTAGTAATGCTGGTGGCATTTCTGAGTATTTTAAAGCTTTTAGTGGTTTCACTACTATGTGTAACGGCGTTCGGACACGGCTATAAAAAGGAGGTCCCTTGTCATTGAGCTTAACATGGAATCGGGCAGCACTCAGTGATAAGAGAGAACTTCACCAATGTGGTATCACAATGGACTGAATAGTCTAAGTGAGCCTGAAATATCGGGCTGCCACTATACCTAACGCAATTAAAAGCTTTGTGTTAGTATGAAAAACATTTTTTTTTCGAAAGAATTCTTTTTTTTTTTTTAATATTTTAATTAAACAAGACAATTTAAATAAAATTTTGAATGATATTTAATTTCTAGAAAATGTTGCCAAAATCTTATTTCTGCAGAAAATTTTTTCAAAATTTTATTTTCTTTTTCTATGGAAAGTTTTCTCAAAATTTAATTTCATAGAACATTTTCTCAATTTTTTCCATAGAATATTTTCTCAAAATTTTATTTCTACAGAAAATTTTCTTTAGAAATAAAATATTTCTATAAAAAATTTTATCAACATTTTATTTCTATAAAAAAAAATTATTTGTGTAGAAGATTTTCTCAAAATGCCGCAAAAGTTTAACGGATTGTGATAACGGTTGCCGCTCGTGTCAAAAAAAAAAAAAACAAGTATATACGGCCGTAAGTTCGGCCAGGCCGAATCTTATGTACCCTCCACCATGGATTGCGTAGGAACTTCTACTAAAGGCTGTCATCCACAATCGAATTACTTGGGTTGCGATAACACTTGCCGATGGCAAGGTATCGTAAAACTTTTTAACACTGTCTTCTAAATTGTAAGTTAGCCCATACGGGGTATATATTAAACAAAAAAAGGCCGATTAAATACGTATATAATCTAGTTTGACAAAATGTTTTATAGAAATAAAATTTTGACAAAATTTTCTATAGAAATGAAACCTTGACAAAATTTTCTATAGAAATAAAATTTTGACAAAATTTTCTATAGAAATAAAATTTTGACAAAATTTTCTATAGAAATAAAAATTTGACAAAATTTTCTATAGAAATAAAAACTTGACAAAATTTTCTATAGAAATAAAATGTTGACAAAATTTTCTATGGAAGTAAAATGTTGACAAAATTTTCAATAGCAATACAATTTTGACAAAAATTTCTATAGAAATAAAATGTTGACAAAATTTTGTATAGAAATGAAATTTTGACAAAATTTTGTATAGAAATAAAATGTTGACAAAATTTTCTACAGAAATAAATTTTTTACAAAATTTTCTATAGAAATTAAATTTTGACAAACATTTCTATAGAAATAAACTTTTGATAAAACTTTCTATAGAAATAAAATTTTGACAAAATTTTCTATGGAAATAAAATTTTGACAAACATTTGTATAGAAATAAACTTTTGACAAAACTTTCTATAGAAATGAAATTTTGACAAAACTTTCTAAAGTAATAAAATTTGACAAAATTTTCTATGGAAATAAAGTTTTGGTAGATTGTTTTTGGCGATATGGACCAATTTTTGTGTAATAAGTCATAGGCTATATATAACTAAAGACCGATATGGACCAATTTTTACATGGCTGTTAGAGGCCTTATATTGACAAAATGTACCAAATTTCAACCGTATCGGATGACTTTTGCTCCTCCAAGAGGTTCCGGACGTCAAATCTGGGGACGGTTTATATGGGAACTATATATAATTATGGACCGATATGGACCAATTTTTGCATGGTTGTTAGAGACCATATACTAACACCATGTACCAAATTTCAACCGGATCGGATGAATTTTGCCCCTCCAAGAGGCTCCGGAGGTCAAATCTGGGGATCGGTTTATATGGGGGCTATATATAATAATGGACCGATATGGACCAATTTTTGCATGGTTGTTAAAAACCGTATACTAAGACCACGTACTAAATTTCAACCGGATCGGATGAATTTTGCCCCTCCAAGAGACTCCGGTGGTCAAATCTGGGAATCGGTTTATATGGGAGCTATATATAATTATGGACCGATATGGACCAATTTTTGCATGGTTGTTAGAGGCCGTATACTAACATCAGGTACCAAATTTCAACCGGATCGGATGAATTTTGCCCCTCCAAAAGTCTCCGGAGGTCAAATCTGGGGATCAGTTTATATGGGGGCTATATATATTTATGGACCGATATGGACCAATTTTTGCATGGTTGTTAGAGACCGTATACTAAGACCACGTACCAAATTTCAACCGGATCGGATGAATTTTGCTGCTCCGGGAGGCTCCCCAAGCCAAATTTGGGGATCGGTTTATATGGGGGCTATACGTAAACGTGGTCCGATATGGCCCATTTTCAATACCATCCGACCTACATCAATAACAACTACTTGTGCCAAGTTTCAAGTCGATAGCTTGTTTCGTTCGGAAGTTAGCGTGATTTCCACAGACGGACGGACAGACGGACAGACGGACGGACGGACAGACGGACAGACGGACGGACGGACGGACATGCTTAGATCGACTCAGAATTTCACCACGACCCAGAATATATATACTTTATGGGGTCTTAGAGCAATATTTCGATGTGTTACAAACGGAATGACAAAGTTAATATACCCCCATCCTATGGTGGAGGGTATAAAAAATAATCTATTAAGATGGTAGTCACTTTATAGTGGACTACCATCGTAAATATAGTAAGAGCAAATATATACAGCAGTAAGTTGGGCCAGACCTTTGAAAACTCTTCGTCGTTGCGGGTAACTTGATATTATATAAAAGTTCAGGGGGTTTAATGACAGATATTCTCTCAAGCAGATCAACTCAACCAGTACACTTCCCGAAGATAAATTTAAAGATTTTATCCATGAAGACTAAATCAGATTCTGGAACCATATTTAGTTGAGTTTTTGGGGACTCATAAATATCTCGTGTAAGTGTGCTGATGATTAAATCACGTCTTGATTTGAAATCTAAAATCGGTAGACTTTTGCCTCCAATATTCAAATGATTTCGAGAAGTAAAATCTGGAAATTTTACATTCAGTTTCAAGCAATTTTCATGATTATTGCGCCTTCAATACCATCAAGAAGTGAAATCGGCCTTACCAAAAACCACGGTTTATATACGACCAAGGACTTAAATCGGCAAATGAACCTACATGGATGCTATGTTCTAAAAACCCTACAAAATCTTGACCCCAAATCGGAGGGCGGGTTTATAAGGGGGATATATATGAAAATCTGTACCGATACACAATATATTCGTAACACCTATTTATGGTCCTAAAAAACTACCAGATTTTATATTTGAGGCAAATTGGAGAAAAACTACGGTTTCTAGAAGCTCACGAAGTAAAATCGTGAGATCGGTCTATATGAGAGCTATAGCAAACTATAGATCGATACACACCATATTCAGCACACCTATTTGTATTCCTAAAAAATCTCTAGATATCAAATTCAAGCAAATCGGATAGAAATACAGTTTCTAGATGCTCACGAAGTAAAATCGTGAGATCGGTCCATATAGGGGCTATATCAAAACATGGTCCGGCACACCTCTTTATGGTCCTAAAATACCTCTAGATTTTCAATTTCAGGCAAATCGGATGGAAAATACAGTTTCTAGAAGCCCAAGAAGTAAACTCGGGAGTTTGGTCCATATGGGGGCTATACCAAAACATGGGCCAATACACACCATTTTGGACACACCTATTTGTGGTCCTAAAATACCTCTAGATTTGCAATTTTAGACAAATCGAATAAAAACTACGGTTTCCAGACGCCCAAGACCCCAAATCGGGGGACCGGTTTATATGGGAACTATATCAAAACCTAAACCGCTATATCCCATCTGGCCTGCGTACAGACAAACGACGAATTTGCGCCAAATTTCGTGGTTTGAGCAAATGCATAGAAATGGTTCTAATTTTATATTTCCCATAATTATCATACCCTCCACCATAGGATGGGGGTATATTAACTTTGTCATTTCGTTTGTAACACATCGAAATATTGTTCTAAGACCCCATAAAGTATATATATTCTGGGTCGTGGTGAAATTCTGAGTCGATCTGAGCATGTCCGTCCGTCTGTTGAAATCACGCTAACTTCCGGACGAAACACGCTATCGACTTGAAACTTGGCACAAGTAGTTGTTATTGATGTAGGTCGGATGGTATTGCAAATGGGCCATATCTGTCCACTTTTACCATATAAACGGACTCCCAAATTTGGCTTGCGAGGCCTCTAAGAGAAGCAAATTTCATCCGATTCGGCTGAAATTTGGTACATGGTGTTAGTATATAGTCTCTAATAACCATGCAAAAATTGGTCCACATCGGTCTATAATTATATATAGCCCCCATATAAACCGATCCCCCGATTTGGCTTGCGAGGCCTCTAAGAGAAGCAAATTTCATCCGATTGGTCCACATCGGTCCATAATTATATATAGCCCCCATATAAACCGTTCCCCAGATTTGATCTCCGGAGCCTCTTGGAGAAGCGAAATTCATCCGATCCGGTTGAAATTTGGTACGTGGTGTTAGTATATGGTCTCTAACAACCATGCAAAAATTTATCCATATCGGTCCATAATTATATATAGCCCCCATATAAACCGACCCCCAGATTTGAACTCCGGAGCCTCTTAGAGGAGAAAAAGTTATACGATCCGGTTGAAATTTGATACGTGGTGTTAATATATGGTCGCTAATAACCATGCCAAAATTGGTCCATATAGGTCTATAGTTATATATAGCCGATCCCAATTACACAAAAATTGGTCCATATCGGTTCATAATCATGGTTGCCACTCCAGCCAAAAATGATCTACCAAAATGTTATTTCTATAGAAAATGTTGTCAAAATTTTATTTCTATAGAAAATTTTGTCAAATTTTTATTTCTATAGAAAATGTTGACAAAATTTTATTTCTATAGAAAATTTTGTTAAAATTTTATTTCTATAGAAATGTTTGTCCAAATTTTACTTCTATAGAAAATTTTGTTAAAATTTTACTTCTATAGAAAATTTTGTCAAAATTTTATTTTGTCAAAACTTTATTTCTATAGAAACTTTTATCAAAAATTGTATTTCTATAGAAAATTTTGTCAAACTTAATTATAAAGGGTGATACGGTCAAAATTTGGTCAATATAAACTTGACGTATTTTTTTCAATTTTGCATTTAAAAAACCTGAACACCCCTCATTTTGAAGGTGTGTGTGTGCAGAATTTTGCTAAAAGTTGCCAAATCAACCGTTACAATTAAAGTGTTTGGGGAACGTTTGTCGACAGCCAGGTAGTCTGGATCATGGGGAAATCGAAAACCGGAAGCCGCTGAGACGACAAAGAGAGTTGCCGGTAGTTTCAAGCGAAACCCTAACCTCTCTCTGCGAGATGCCGCAAATAAGCTGGGTGTATCGTCTACAACCGTGCATCGAGCCAAAAAAACGAGCCGGACTATCGACTTACAAGAAGGTAGTGACTCCAAATCGCGATGATAAACAAAATACGACGGCCAAAGCGCGATCCCGGAGACTGTACACGACGTTGCTGACGAAGTTTGACTGCGTGGTAATGGACGAGGAAACCTACGTCAAAGCCGACTACAAGCAGCTTCCAGGACAGGAGTTTTATACGGCAAAAGGAAGGGGAAAGGTAGCAGATATTTTCAAGCACATAAAACTGTCAAAGTTCGCAAAGAAATATCTGGTTTGGCAAGCCTTCTGTACCTGTGGCTTGAAAAGCAGCATTTTCATAGCTTCCGGGACTGTCAACCAAGAAATTTACGTGAAAGAGTGTTTGAATAAACATCTGCTGCCTTTCCTGAAGAAACACGGTTGTTCCGTATTGTTTTGGCCGGATTTGGCATCTTGCCATTACGGTAAAAAGGCCATGGAGTGGTACGCCGCCAACAACGTGCAGGTGGTTCCCAAGGACAAGAACCCTCCCAACACGCCAGAGCTCCGCCCAATTGAGAAATACTGGGCTATTGTCAAGCGGAACCTAAAGAAGACCAAAAAACTGCTAAGGACGAGCAGCAGTTCAAGGCAAACTGGCTTTCTGCGGCGAAGAAGGTGGACAAGGTGGCTGTACAAAATCTGATGGCAGGTGTCAAGCGTGAAGCCCGGCAATTCGGATTTGGAAAAGCGAAAGCCTAACTGAATATTTTTCCTGAATTTTATACTAATTGAACTTGAAAAAGAAATTTAATTTGATTTTTTAAATAAACGATTTCACCGATTTACACGCGTTTTCACTTGACCAAATTTTGACCGTATCACCCTTTAAGTCGATAAACAATGCCGAACGTTTGCAAAGCCACCCAATGTGCCTAAAGCTGCGACAAGCTATGAATACTTTCTTATGGACATCAAACCAATCCATTTGGCTTATACAGTGAATTTCTTGCAGATGAGGCGAAATATCCTTGACTACGAATATACATTTATTTCAAGTGACTTTGGTAAAAATTCCACTTCTTGTTCTACTTCTACAAAAGCTGATGTCCATTTCTGGGTTGTAACAGGTAATCGTACATTATGTTTTATCTGGTAATGATGGCAATACATCACTCCGTAACAACTTTACTGTATTTGCCTCTCCCCACAACTACTTTTCATTTGTCTTTGTAATGAGGCGGAGGGCGAGAATGGCAAAATGGTTGTGAGTACTTGTAATTGTATTACTCTCAAGATAACTCACACAACAACACTCCACTCCATTCCACCCATAGCAGGTATTAACATCGAAGGCAACAAAACAACCTCAGTAGTTTATTTTAAATGGCATCTCTCAGATTCACACTCGCACTTTCCAACATTACTGACAATACAGAGACGACATCCGAGTAATGAACATCGACACAAAAGATAGCAGCATATATACATGCGTTGAGTACTCTCGGAGAAATGTTACAGCTTCAAGTGCCAGTGATTTATTGGCTGTAATTATTTGCAATTTTTATCTCTCTTGGGAGAGAAGATTTAATGTTGATATATTTTTGTCTTATTTATTAAAAACTTTTTAAGTAGAAAATATTTGGTAGCAATTTTTTTCTGGGTAGATAAGATATAGACTTTAGATATGGATTTGATTCTGTATTTTATACTGTATTTAAAAACAGAGAGATCATTTGCATTACTTTAGAAATTGTGCCTTGGAAGTTCATTGGAATGAAGAAATTTAAAAAAAAAAAAAAATTTTTTCAAATAATTTTGTTTTTGTGCATCGTTTTTATTTTGTTATTTTCGGCGTATATTTTTGTAAAAATTTATTTTTCTCAATATACACAATCTCAATAAAAACAATGGACTGAATAGTCTAAGTGAGCCTGAGTCTTAATCGGGCTGCCACTTTAACCTATGAATTGACAAACCATCCCAAAAGAACTTCCATTCCCCGCGAGGCTGAAATTTTTATACCCTCCACCATAGGATGAGGGTATATTAACTTTGTCATTCCGTTTGTAACACATCGAAATATTGCTCTAAGACCCCATAAAGTATATATATTCTGGGTCGTGCTGAAATTCTGAGTCGATCTGAGCATGTCCGTCCGTCCGTCCGTCCGTCCGTCTGTTGAAATCACGCTAACTTCCGAACGAAACAAGCTATCGACTTGAAACTTGGCACAAGTAGTTGTTATTGATGTAGGTCGAATGGTATTGAAAATGGGCCATATCGGTCCACTTTTACGTATAGCCCCCATATAAACGGACCCCGAAATTTGGCTTGCGAATGCTCTAAGAGAAGCAAATTTCATCCGATCCGGCTAAAATTTGGTACATGGTCTTAGTATATGGTCTCTAACAACCATGCAAAAATTTGTCCACATCGGTCCACTTTTACGTATAGCACCCATATAAACGGACCCCCAAATTTGGCTTGCAATTGCTCTAAAAGAAGCAAATTTCATCCGATCCGGCTGAAATTTAGTACATGGTGTTAGTATATGGTCTCTATCAACCATGCAAAAATTGGTTCATATCAGTCCACTTTTACGTATAGCCCCCATATAAACGGACCCCCAAATTTGACTTGCGATTGCTCTAAGAGAAGCAAATTTCATCCGATCCGGCTGAAATTTGGTACGTGGTGTTAATATATGGTCTCTAACAATCATGCAAAAATTGGTCCATATCGGTCCATAATTATATATAGCCCCCATATAAACCGATTCCCAGATTTGAACTCCGGAGCCTCTTAGAGGAGCAAAATTCATCCGATCCGGTTTAAATTTGGTACGTGGTGTTAGTATATGGTCTCTAACAACCATGCAAAAATTGGTCCATATCGGTCCATAATAACCGTGTCAAAATTGGTCCATATCGGTCTATAGTTATATATAGCCGACCCCAATCACACAAAAATTGGTCCATATCGGTTCATAATCATGCTTGCCACTCGAGCAAGAATAATCTAGCAAAATTTTATTTCTATAGAAAATTTTGTCAAAATTTTATTTCTACAGAAAATTTTGTCGAAATTTTATTCCTATAGAAAATTTTGTCAAATTTTATTTCTATAGAAAATTTTGGCAAAATTTTATTTCTGTAGAAAATGTTGTCAAAATTTTAATTCTATAGAGAATGTTGTCAAAATTTTAAATCTTTTGAAAATGTTGTAAAAATTTTATTTCTATAGAGTATTTTGTCAAAATGTTATTTCTATAGAAAATTTTGTTAAAATCGTATTTCTATAGAAAATTTTGTCCAAATTTTACTTCTATAGAAAATGTTGTCAAAATTTTATTTTGTCAAAATTTTATTTCTATAGAAAATTTTGTCAAACTTTATTATACACCCATAGAAAAAATCATGAACGGCGTTGTCATTTCAAAACGTTTCGTTCATGAAAGTGAATTGTCAAACTGAGAACAGACGGGGTCAATCTGACAACGTTAAAATGACACCATCCGTTGTCAAAACAACAACGAGTGTTCATGATCTGAAAACGTAATGGTTACGAATTTATAAACAAAATTAAAAAAAAAAAAAGATTTCCGCTACCGTGACTCGAACCTGTGTTGTGTGCACCATACGCGTTAACAGTCGCTTTAGCTCATTGCACCACCGGCGGAGTTGCCATAACAACGTCTAACGATTATTTTAAGAATTTTCGTGGAAAAAGAAAAACGAATGCCGTTCATGAAATCGTAAACGCCCGTGGACAAAATCGTGAACATTTCGTTTTGATTTTTTGTGAACGTTTCCGTTTCATTTTGTCACCGTCCGTTCACGATTGTGGAACGCAATTTTTCTATTAGTGTATACTATTTAATCGGCCATTTTAAGTTTAATATATACCACGTATGGACTACGTGGTATATATTACGGTATTAGGAAGTTTTAAGATACCTTGTTATCGGCAAAAGTTACCGCAACCCAAGTAATTCGATTGTGGATGGCAGTGTTTAGAAGAAGTTTCTACGCAATCCATGGTGGAGGGTACATAAGCTTCGGCCTGGCCGAACTTACGGCCGTATATACTTGTTAATATTATTTTCAGTATTTTTTTACTTTCTATTCTTGTTTGCGATATTTAGTTCTCCAAAATTTAAATTTTCACATTAAACCGCCAAATGCACTATGCACTTTCTAGGACCGGTCCAAAAGAACTTCATTGGAAGTAGAAAAAAATTAATGGAGTATCCCGGGATGGTCTTAAAAAGATATGTTTGTGGAACAACTTCCACAGTAATACTGGTCATATTTCTGCACTAAAAAAAGCTTGCCCTGTACCAAAGATGTTGTCTTTGCACTAATGATTTTGGTATTGCTTCGAGCCATAGCAGCGAAGAATTAAAGTAAGGGTTCCTTTAAGGCACAATTCTCTTTTAAATTTTAGTTTTGAGTACTTGATTTTACGAAACAAATTTTAGTTTACTTGTCTTTTTAGCTTTCATCTTCGTGTGCTATTAAAGTCTTCTAAAAACGTGTTAACGACAACTTCAATTTTCAAAATCAGCATCTACATAATTTTTTATTTTAGAAAATATTTTATTTTTTAAATATTTAAATTATAAAAAAACTAAAAAAGTCCTATTTTTTGGAACACCAATTTTCTGTTTGACACATTTAGTTCTAAATTAGGTTTTTGGTACATTTAATACTTGTTGGGCATTCCATTTTGTTTGATAAACAGCAACAAGCAATCTAGACATTAAATAGACTGATTTGTTGTTGGATCTATATCTATATTATCCCATTCTGCCATCAACGCTCTACCAAATTTCATCAAATAACAAATACATAAACATACGCCAAGAGCTAAACCGACTCAGGAGGTGATTCTGAGTCGATCGGTAAATATTTTATGGGGCTTAAAATCAATATTTCTGGTAGGCACTTGTTTTGCAGATACCCCGACCACTATGACCACGATTTTATAAATTAAATTTTTTTTTATCTTTCGCCTGGACGGAAAATCGAACCGCGGACCATGCAATTTGTAAGCCAACACACTATCCACTGAGCCATGTAGCCGTTATTGTCATCAATAGACAATTACCCATATAAGTTATATTTATATAGAATCGCTTGCGGCGCCCACGAGCCGATTAAACAAAGTTTATTTAACAGAAAAGTACATTTAGTTGGGTACCGTGGAGCAGTGGTTGCTACGTCCGACTTGCATGCCAAGGGTCGTGGGTTCGATCCCTGCTTTGACCAAAGTTTTTTTTTTACATATATTCCAGATATGGTCGGAAGATTCCGAAAAAATGTTCAACATTACATTCTACTATATTAAGTTTTTACTATGAACTGTAAAATATGTCTTATTAAAGACCTAAATTTAGAAAAGAACAGTGTTTAATATAAACGAAATGGATTGTGTTGTTGGTTCAAAAATAAATTTTTTTATTGAAAAAATAAAATTTTTGTAACAAACGATTTTTTTTGGTGATAAAAGTGTATACTTTTCGAAGCAATTCAAAAAACTTTAACAAAAAAAAATGTTTTCGGTACACGCTTTCCAAACGTGTTTTTTCTTTGCGTGTTGCAAATCGGGCCGCCACTATACCCAACCTAATGTATATGCATTTTTCGGGAGAAATTTACCTTCTAAAACAACAAACAACAAAAACTGGCTTAGGAAAATTTTATTTCTATAGAAAATTTAGTCAAAATTTTATTTTATAGAAAATTTTGTCAAAATTTTATTTTATAGAAAATTTTGTCAAAATTTTATTTTATAGAAAATTTTGTCAAAATTTTATTTTATAGAAAATTTTGTCAAAATTTTATTTTAATAGAAAATTTTTGTCAAAATTTTAGTTTTATAGAAAAATTTGTCAAAATTTTAATTTTATAGAAAATTATGTCAATTTTTTTTTTCTATAGAAAATTTTGTCAAAATTTTATTTCTATGGAAAATTTTGTCCAAATTTTATTTCTATAGAAAATTTTGTCAAAATTTTATTCCTATAGAAAATTTTGTCAATATTTTATTTCTATAGAAAATTTTGTCAAAATTTCATTTCTATAGAAAAATTTGTCACCATTTTATTTCTATAGAAAATTTTATCAAATTTTTATTTCTATCGAAAATTTTGTCAAAATTTTATTTCTATCGAAAATTTTGTCAAAATTTTATTTCTAGAGAAAATTTTGTCAAACTTTTAGTTCTATAGAAAAATTTGTCAGCAGTTTATTTCTATAGAAAATTTTGTCAAAATTTTATTTTAATAGAAAATTTTTGTCAAAATTTTAGTTTTATAGAAAAATTTGTCAAAATTTTAATTTTATAGTAAATTATGTCAAATTTTTTTTCTATAGAAAATTTTGTCAAAATTTTATTTCTATGGAAAATTTTGTCCAAATTTTATTTCTATACAAAATTTTGTCAAAATTTTATTCCTATAGAAAATTTTGTCAAAATTTTATTTCTATAGAAAAATTTTGTCAAAATTTTATTTCTATAGAAAAATTTTGTCAAAATTTTATTTCTATAGAAAAATTTCGTTAAAATTTTATTTCTATAGAAAAATTTTGTCAAAATTTTATTTCTATAGAAAATTTTGTCAAAATTTTATTTCTATAGAAAAATTTTGTCAAAATTTTATTTCTATAGAAAATTTTGTCAAAATTTTATTTTATAGAAAATTTTGTCAAAATTTTATTTTATAGAAAATTTTGTCAAAATTTTATTTTATAGAAAATTTTGTCAAAATTTTATTTTAATAGAAAATTTTTGTCAAAATTTTAGTTTTATAGAAAAATTTGTCAAAATTTTAATTTTATAGAAAATTATGTCAAATTTTTTTTTCTATAGAAAATTTTGTCAAAATTTTATTTCTATGGAAAATTTTGTCCAAATTTTATTTCTATAGAAAATTTTGTCAAAATTTTATTCCTATAGAAAATTTTGTCAAAATTTTATTTCTATAGGAAAATTTTGTCAAAATTTTATTTCTATAGAAAATTTTATTTCTATAAAAATTTTTGTCAAAATTTTATTTCTATTTTCTATCGAAAATTTTGTCAAAATTTTATTTCTTTCGAAAATTTTGTCAAAATTTTATTTCTAGAGTTTTATTTCTATACAAAATTTTGCAAAGATTATATTTTTTCTTCGAAAATTTTGCCAAAATTTTATTTTTATATAAAATTTTGTCAAAATTTTATTTCTATAGAAAATTTTGGAAAAATTTTATTTCTATAGAAATTTTTGTTAAAATTTTATTTCTATAGAAAATTTTGTCAAAATTTTATTTCCATAGAAAATAATGTCATAATTTTATTTCTATAGAAAATTTTGTTAAAATTTAATGTCTATAGAAAATTTTGTCAACATTTTATTTCAATAGAAAAATAGAAAATAGAAAATTTTGTTAAAATTTAATGTCTATAGAAAATTTTGTCAACATTTTATTTCAATAGAAAAATTTTGTTAAATTTTATTTGTATAGAATATTTTGTCAAAATTTTATTTCTATAGAAAATTTTGTCAAAATTTTATTTCTATAGAAAATTTTGTTTCTATAGAAAATTTTATTTCTATAAAAATTTTTGTCAAAATTTTATTTCTATAGAAAATTTTATCAAATTTTTATGTCTATAGAAAATTTTGTCAAATTTTTATTTCTATAGAAAAATTTTGTCAAAATTTTGTTTGCATAGAAAGATTTGTCAAAATTTTATTTCTATACAAAATTTTGCAAAGATTATATTTTTTCTTCGAAAATTTTGCCAAAATTTTATTTTTATATAAAATTTTGTCAAAATTTTATTTCTATAGAAAATTTTGGAAAAATTTTATTTCTATAGAAAATTTTGGAAAAAGTTTATTTCTATAGAAAATTTTGTCAAAATTTTATTTCTATAGAAAAATTTGTCAACATTTTATTTCTATAGAAAATTTTATCAAATTTTTATTTCTATAGAAAATTTTGTCAAAATTTTATTTCTATAGAAAATTTTGTCAAAATTTTATTTCTATAGAAAATTTTGTCAAAATTGTGTTTCAATCGAAAATTTTGTGAAAATTTTAATTTCAATAGAAAATTTTGTCAAAATTTTATTTCTGTACAAAATTTTGTCAAAATTTTATTTCTATAGAAAATGTTATCAAATTTTTATTTCTATAGAAAATTTTGTCAAAACCTTTTTTATTTCTATCGAAAATTTTGTCAAAATTTTATTTCTATCGAAAATTTTGTCAAAATTTTAGTTCTATAGAAAAATTTGTCAGCAGTTTATTTCTATAGAAAATTTTGTCAAAAGTTTATTTCTAAAGAAAATTTTGTCAAAATTTTATTTCTATAGAAAAATTTGTCAACATTTTATTTCTATAGAAAATTTTATAAAATTTTTATTTCTATAGAAAATTTTGTCAAAATTTTATTTCTATAGAAAATTTTGTCAAAATTGTGTTTCAATCGAAAATTTTGTGAAAATTTTAATTTCAATAGAAAATTTTGTCAAAATTTTATTTCTGTACAAAATTTTGTCAAAATTTTATTTCTATAGAAAATGTTATCAAATTTTTATTTCTATAGAAAATTTTGTCAAAACCTTTTTTATTTCTATCGAAAATTTTGTCAAAATTTTATTTCTATCGAAAATTTTGTCAAAATTTTAGTTCTATAGAAAAATTTGTCAGCAGTTTATTTCTATAGAAAATTTTGTCAAAAGTTTATTTCTAAAGAAAATTTTGTCAAAATTTTATTTCTATAGAAAAATTTGTCAACATTTTATTTCTATAGAAAATTTTATAAAATTTTTATTTCTATAGAAAATTTTGTCAAAATTTTATTTCTATAGAAAATTATGTCAAAATGTTATTTCTATAGAAAATTTTGTTAAAATTTAATGTCTATAGAAAATTTTGTCAAAATTTCATTTCTGCAGAAAATTTTGTCAAAATTTTATTTCTATAGAAAATTTGATCAAAATTTTATTTTCATAGAAAATTTTGTCATAATTTAATTTCTATAGAAATTTTTTTCAAAATTTCTTTTTAAAGAAAATTTTGTCAAAATTTTATTTTGATAGAAAATATTGTCAAAATTTTATTTTGATAGAAAATTTTTTCAAAATTGTATTTCTATTTTGTCAAAATTTTATTTCTAAAGAAAATTTTATTTTTATAGAAAACTTTGTCAAAATTGTATTTATACCCTGCGCCACACTGTGGAACAGGGTATTATAAGTTAGTGCATATGTTTGCAACACCCACAAGGAGACGAGATAGACACATGGTGTTTTTGGCAAAAATGCTCAGGGTGGGCTCTTGAGTCGATATAGCGATGTCCGTATGTCCGTCTGTCCGTGAACACATTTTTGTAATCAAATGTCGCAGTTTTAGTCCAATCGACTTTAAATTTGGCACAATGATGTGTTTTGGCTCAGAATAGATCCCTATTGATTTTGGAAGAAATCGGTTCAGATTTATATATAGCTCCCATATATATATTTCGCCCGATATGGACTTATATGGCTCCAGATGCCAGAGTTTTACCCTAATTTACTTAAAATTTTGCACAAGAAGAACAATTATTACTATAGTCAAGTGTGCCAAATTTTATTGAAATCGGTTCAGATTTAGATATAGCTCCAATATATAGCTTTCGCCCGATTTACACTCATATGACCACAGAGGCCAATTTTTAACTCTGATTTAGTTGAAATTTTGCACAGGGAGTAGAATTAGCATTGTAGCTATGCGTGCCAAATTTAATTGAAATTTTGATCAGTTAGTAGAATTAGCATTGTAGCTATGCGTGCCAAATTTGGTTGAAATCGGTTCAGATTTAGATATAGCTCCCATATATATGTTTTTCTGATTTCGACAAAAATGGTCAAAATACCAACATTTTCCTTGTTAAATCGCCACTGCTTAGTCGAAAAGTTGTAAAAAAAAATCTAATACATATATATCAAGCGATAAACCATAAATAAACTTTTGCGAAGTTTCTTTAAAATTGCTTCAGATTTAAATGTTTTCCATATATTTTTTTTACTAACATTGTGTTCCACCCTAGTGCCGACTTAAATTTTGAGTCTATAGATTTTGTAGAAGTCTATCAAATTCTGTCCAGATCGAGTGATATTTAAATGTATGTATTTGGGACAAACCTTTATATAGACCCCAACACATTTGACGGATGTGATATGGTATCGAAAATTTAGATCTACAAAGTGGTGCAGGGTATAATATAGTCGGCCCCGCCCGACTTTAGACTTTCCTTACTTGTTTTATAGTAAATTTTGTCAAAATTTTATTTCTATAGAAAATTATGTCAAAATTTTATTTCTATAGAAAATTATGTCAAAATTTTATTTCTATAGAAAATTTTGTGAAAATTTTATTTCTATAGAACATTTTGTGAAATTTTTATTTCTATAGAAAATTTTGTCAATGTTTTATTTCTATAGAAAGTTTTGTCAAAATTTTATTTCTATATAAAATTTTGTGGCAATATTGTTGTAAACTTGGCACAATCAGTTGTTATTGGTGTAGATCGGATAGTATTGCAAGTGGATTATATCGCACCTATCTTACGTGTAGCCCCCATATGGGGTTGGATTACATACGCATGAGAGGAAATTTGGAGAGGATAAATTCTAAAATATTTGAAAAAATTCTAGAGCATCCAATACATGTAGACTTCAAATCATTGAATCCTCTCTCTGGAAATCACAATAAGGCTTTTTTATAAAAACTAAATTTCTATAAAAGTATTTATTGCATTTATGCTTTTTAAATATCTTTTAAATAAATTCTTATAGAACCTGCATGTAAATTTGATATTTTATAAAAATAAAATGAATACAAAATATACATACTCATGAAGCATTACACGCCGTAAGATATGTAGTTCTTTATAGAAAGTGCCGTAACCACAGTTCAAACTGTACACGCTTTGTCCAATTACAACCAACACTTGTGAAGGTTGTAAAAGCAAAGTGCACCCGCAACTAGAGCGTAAAGGAATTTTGAAAACCACTTCGACCAAGATTCACTACCAACTATTTCTTATAGCCATTCTTGTAGACTACCATGAATGGATCTAGTGTTGTACATACAAACCTTTTATTTGCTTTCTTCAAAAACTAAAGCATACTTTTAAGCGTTAGTGCTTGTTGAGTATGCTGAAGAGTATACTTTTCGGCAAGCTAAAAACATAGAATTTTCAAGTGCAAGTTTAGTTGAACTTTACGGTTGTTTGAAAAAGCAAAAATGCTTCCATAGACTGAGAAAATTTCAAGAAAAACTAAAACTATCTAACAACTAATCATTCGTAAGTGCAAAGAAACTTAAACATAAAGGTAATATTTTAGTATTAAATTATTTGGTTGAATTTGTACTGAAAGTTATAGTAACAATTTTGTTAAACATTTTGAATTTGTTGATTAACATATTGCAAAATCTCTAGGTGGGAAAGGATTTTAACTGATTCTTCCGTAGGGCAGAACCAGTTTGGACACGGAGAAGGCAGATATGTATTTACAAGAGAGTATTCTTTACAAGATTGTATCTGTTTCTGGTAGGCATAAATGCTTAGTAGTAACTTTAAACCACAGAGAAGAATAAAGGAAAACAGATCTTAAGCCCTAAGCTAAAGTGTCCAGAAGGCAACACAATGGATATACGAGACAATAATTGGGCTAATTCTATGTTAACATACATACTCGTAAGTCTCGATAGTTTGTGTCCAAACGGACATGTTGTCTCGTCAAAACCGCCATAAGCCGGACAACGTCATCTAAAATTTTGTATAAACTCCTCTTTTGTTTGCAGGCAGGTCAAGTTCGAAGATGGGCTATATCGGTTCAAGTTTTGATATAATCCCCATATAAACCGACCTCCTAATTTGGGGTCTTGGCCGCAGGTTTTATCCAATTCGCCTAAAGTTGCATATCTAGGACCATAAGAGAAGAATGGTGTCGAGAAATTCGTTATAAAGTGGATCGACTTGATGTTGCTAAGCAGGGACATGGTGGTCGAGCTGGCGAACTCCACAAGGAGGGCTAGGACCACTAGAAAATTGCCACTGGGAGGGGTAATATCACCTTTGCTATGGCTATTGGTGGTGAACGAGGTATTGATTGGGCTGCCCAGTAAGGACATCAAGGTAGTGGGATACGCGGATGACATTGTGATAATGGTATCGGGAAAATTCCTGGATTCTATTTCGGATCTGCTGAGCGGGTCTTTGAGGTACCGTTCGGAGTTCACGCGAGGATGCGGATTAGAGGTGAACCCTGGAAAGACGGAGTTGGTGCAGTTCACCAGGAGGATATAGATTATCGGTTACAAGTCTCCTGAATTCCAGGGCACGAAGTTGACCCTCTCGAAATCAGCA
Organism: Haematobia irritans; assembly: GCF_050003625.1. Classification (NCBI taxonomy): domain Eukaryota; kingdom Metazoa; phylum Arthropoda; class Insecta; order Diptera; family Muscidae; genus Haematobia; species Haematobia irritans. The sequence continues at coordinate 116,681,435 of NC_134399.1, read as the reverse complement.
AGGTACCTGAGAGTTCTTTTGGATTCCAAACTGAACTGAATGGAGAATACTGCGGATCGCATAAAGAGGGCCTATGCGGTATTATACTCGTTTCAGAAATTGGTCGGGCAGAGATGGGGAATGAGGCCTTCTCTTTTTGGCTGCCATTATACCGCGGTTTTAAGACCTGTGCCCACATAGGATTGTCATGTCTGGTGGACAATTGTGAGACACAAAAATCATATATCGAGAATAAATAGGATAAATATGACTGCACTTATTTATATGAAAGGCGCTATGAGGACCACAGCCACTGCCGATTTGGAGGTACTGAGGGGAGAGTTATACCACTCGATTTACACGTAAGGAAGACGGCAGAACTGACACTTCTGAGACTTAAGGAGAGGACTGCCTGCAAGCATAATGAAATTATTGCCGGTCATTATAAAGAGACGGACCATATGTCCACGTAGCATGTTTATCATCACAAACCGGCACTCATTAGGATAAGCATAGAGGAGTGGGAAGACAGGAGGATACCCTTCGGAACCCTAAACATGTATACAGACGGATCACAGTTGGATGAAGGAACGGGCAGCGGTATTTGTTGCAGTGAACTGGGAATAAGGGAGTTTTACACACTGGATAGTGATTGCAGGCTGAGATTTCTGCGATCACAAAGGCTGCTGAGTAGCTGTTGATGAGGCCGTTACTCAGAAGCGATATCAGCTTCTTCATCAAGAGACAGGCAGCTATAAAAGCATTGTGCAATGCTGACATAAGGTCTAAGGTAGTCAGCCGCCGTCGTAGAGAACTCAAGGTTCTCACTGAACAGCATAATATAACTCTGTGCTGGGTACCTGGGCACTATGGGATAATAGGAAATGAGAAAGCGGATGTGTTGGCTAAGGAGGGCGCTCGTGGAACGAATAATGTCCTTGCGGACGTTTTTCCTCCGCTATCTTCTTATCATTACAAGATAGAGGTCAAATATGATGAACTGTGCCGAAGCTGCTGGGTCTCTTCGGATGGTTGCGAGCAAACCAAGTTGATATGGGACGAAAAGAAACGTAGGAACTGCGAAATTTTGATGTCGATGAACAGAGAAGAATTGCGGCCATTGATTGGTATGACAAGTCCCCGGTCTGACACATAGATGGCGTCGCTAGTATTAAATGCATATTGTTTTTATATAGTACCAACCTTCAAATGATTCTTGTCAAAATTTGACGTTTGTAATTCTGTAAGTCAATTAGTTTGTGAGCGTCTTTTGTGAAGCAACTTTTGAATTGTGGAAAAAATGAAAAAAAAAGAATTTCGTGTTTTGATAAAATACTGTTTTCTGAAGGGGAAAAATACGGTGGAAGCAGAAACTTGGCTTCATAATTAGTTTCCGGGCTCTGCCCCAGGGAAATCAACAATAATTGATTGGTATACAAAATTCAAGCGTGGTGAAATGAGCACCGAGGACGGTGAACGCAGTGGACGCCCAAAAGAGGTGGTTACCGACGAAAACATCAAACAAATCCATAAAATGATTTTGAATGACCATAAAATGAAGTTGATCGAGATAGCAGAGGCCTTAAAGATATCAAAGGAACGTGTTGGTCATATTATTCATCAATATTTGGATATGCGGAAGCTCTGTGCAAAATGGGTGCCGTGCGAGCTCACATTTGACCAAAAACAACAACGTGTTGATGATTCTGAGCGGTGTTTGCAGCTGTTAACTCGTAATACACCCGAGTTTTTCCGTCGATATGTGACAATGGATGAAACATGGCTCCATCACTACACTCCTGAGTCCAATCGACAGTCGGCTGAGTGGACAGCGACCGGTGAACCGTATCTGAAGCGTGGAAAGACTCAAAAGTCCGCTGGCAAAGTAATGGCCTCTGTTTTTTGGGATGCGCAAGGAATAATTTTTATCGATTATCTTAAGAAGGGAAAAACCATTAACAGTGACTATTATCTGGCGTTATTGGAGCGTTTGAAGGTCGAAATCGCGGCAAAACGGCCCCATATGAAGAAGAAAAAAGTGTTGTTCCACCAAGGTAATGCACCGTGCCACAAGTCATTGAGAACGATGGCAAAAATTCATGAATTGAGCTTCGAATTCCTTGTTCTCAGAACTCAAAAGGATGCTCGCAGGGAAAAAATTTGGCTGCAATGAAGAGCTGATCACCGAAACTGAGGCCTATTTTGAGGCAAACCCGAAGGAGTACTGCCCGAATGGTATCAAAAAATTGGAAAGTCGTTATAATCGTTGTATCGCTTTTGAAGGGAACTCTGTTGAATAATAAAAACGAATTTTGACAAAAAAATGTGTTTTTCTTTGTTAGACCGGGGACTTATCAGCCAACCTGTTACTTGGGAAACACATGGTAACGACGATGATATCTGTAGATGGTGCCTGGACACGGAAGTTTCGGAGGACTTGTAACACTTTCTGTGCCAGTGTCCAGATTTATCCTTTAGAAGAAACAAGATACTAGGCTCATTTTTCTTTCAGGCTCTCAATGAAACGCGGAAGTGCAGCTTAAGGAACATACTTGCATTCATCAGAGCCTCTGGTTGGTTGTTCTGAGATTTCTTTTAAAGAAAACGAGCAGGTGGAAGTTCTGGGACAAGGCAGACCGCATCGGAAGGAAGAAAATGAAAAGATCACATCGAGAAATCACAATGGACCTATACTGGTCTAAGTGGACATCAATTCAACACAAAATTGATGTCATCCTCTACCATCTAACCTAGGACCATAAAAACGTGTAACGAAAATTGTGAGTATCGGTTCCTGTTTTGGTATAGCTGCCATCCCATATAGACCGATCCCCCGATTTTAGTTCTTGGGCTACTGAATCCGTAGTTTTTATCTAATTTGCCTGAAATTTTAAATCTAGGACCATAAAAAGGTGAGTCGAAAATGGAGAGAATCAGTCGATGTTTTGGTATAGCCCCCATACAGGTCTATCTCCCGATTTTACTTCTTGGGCTTCTAGAATCCGTAGTTTTTATCCAATTAGCCTGAAATTGGAAATCTATAGGTATTTTAGCACCATAAAAATGTGAACCGAAAATGGTGAGAATCGGTCCATATTTTTGTATAGCCCCCATATAGACCTATCTCCCGATTTTACTTATTGGATTTCTATAAACAGAAGATTTTATTCAATTTGCCTGAAATCTAGAGATATTTTAGGACCACAAAAAGGTGTGACGAAAATGGTATGTAAAGGTCCATGTTTTGGTATAGCCCTCATACAGACCGATTTTACTTCTTGGGCTAATAGAATCTGTAGTTTTTATCCAATTAGCCTGAACTCGGAAATTTATAGGTATTTTAGGGTCGAAAATGGTATGTGTCTGTCCAAGTTTTGATATAGTCACTATACAGATCGATCTCCCTATTTTATTTATTGGGCTTCTAGATACCGTAGTTTTTATCCGATTTGCATGAAATGGGAAGTCTAGAAGTATTAGGTGTGCCGATAGAAAAACCTGTATCAGATTTACTTTTTATCGGTCCATTTGGTAAGGCCTCGATATAGACCGATTTCAAATCTTGAGGATATAGAAGGCGCACTGATCATGAAAATTGATTGAAACTGAAAGTAAAATTTTCAGATTTTACTTCTCGTAATCCGTTTGAATAAAGGCGTTATTTCATTATTTTTTTGCACACTTACACGAAAGTGTATGATTCCTCCAAACTCAAACAAAAATGGTTCCCATTAATCCAGAATCTGATCTAGTCTTTAAAGGGATCCACCGTGGTGCAATGATTAGCATGACCGCCTTGCATGCACTGGGTCGTGGGTTTAAGCTCAGTTTCGGTCAAACACCAAAAAGTTCTTCAGCGGTGGATTATCCCTCCTCAGTAATGCTGGTGACATTTCTGAGTATTTCAAAGCTTCTCTAAGTGATTTCACTGCAATATGAAACGCCGTTCTGACTCGGCTATAAAAAGGAGGTCCCTTGTCATTGAGAAAAACATGGAATCGGGCAGCACTCAGTGATAAGAGATAAGTTCACCATTGTGGTATCACAATGAACTTAATAGTCTAAGTGAGCGTGATACATCGGGCTGCCACCTTAACTAACATATACTGATTTCAAAATGTTTATATGTTATTGTTCCATTTTAGTTTTTATATCCTCCACCATAGGATGCGGGGTATATTAAATTTGTCATTCCGTTTGTACCGCATTGAACTATTGCTCTAAGACCCCATAAAGTATATATATTCTGAGTCGTGGTAAAACTCTGAGTCGATCTAAGCATGTCCGTCGGTCCGTTTAAATCACGCTAACTTCCGAACGAAACAAGCTATCGACTTGAAACTTGGCACAAATAGTTGTTGTTATGGATGTAGGTCCCATGTTATTATAAATAGGCCATATCGGACCACTTTTACGTATAGCCCCCATATAAACCGACGCTCAGATTTGGTACGTTGAAATTGGTACGTGGTGTTAATATATGGTCTCTAACAACCATGCAAAAATTGGTCCATACCGGTCTTAATTATATATAACCCCCATTTAAAACGATCCCCAGATTTGACCTCCGGAGCTATTGGAGGAGCAAAATTCATCCGACCCGGTTGATATTTAGTACGTGGTGAAATCTGTTACCTTGCGCTAGTATATGGCCGCTTACAACCATGCCAAAATTGGTCCATATCGGTCTATAGTTATATATAGTCGATCCCCAAAAATAATCTACCAAGATTTTATTTCTATAGAAACTTTTGTCAAATTTTATTGCTTTAGAAAATTGTTTTCAAAATTTTATCCTCATCCCTCCCTCCACCATAGGATGGGGGTATATTAACTTTGTGATTCCGTTTGTAACACATCGAAATATTGCTCTAAGACGTCATAAAGTATATATATTCTGGGTCATGATGAAATTCTGAGTCGATCTAAGCATGTCCGTCCGTCTGTTGAAATCACGCTAACTTCCGAACGAAACAAGCTATCGACTTAAAACTTGGCACAAGTAGTTGTTATTGATGTAGGTCGGATGGTATTGAAAACGGGCCATATCGGACCACTTTTACGTATAGCCCCCATATAAACCGCTCAGATTTGGCTTGCGAAGCCTCTTGGAGGAGCAAACTTCATCCGATCCCATTCAAATTTGGTACATGGAGTTAGCATATAGTCTCTCACAACCATACAAAAATTGGTCCACATCGGTCCATAATTATATGAAGCCCCCATATAAACCGATCCCCAGATTTGACCTCCGAAGCCTCATGGATGAGCAAAATTCATCCGATTCGGTAAAAAATTTGGTACGTGGTGTTAGAATATGGTCTCTAACAACCATGCAGGAATTGGTCCATATCGGTCCATAATTATATGTAGCCCCCATATAAACCGATCCCCAGATTTGACCTCCGCAGCCCTTTGGAAGAGCAAACTTCACCCTATCCGGTTGAAATTTGGTACGTGGTGTCAGTATATGGTCTCTAACAACCATGCGAAACTTGGTCAATAGCGGTCTTAATTATATGTAACCCCCATTTAAACCGATCCCCAGATTTGACCTCCGGAGCTCTTGGAGGAGCAAAATTCATCCGATCCGGTTGAAATTAGGTACACCATCACAAAAAATCGCTTCTGTAACATATACTCCCAAACATATTTTGCTTCAAGCATATACATTTTTGGGTATTGCCCAAACATTTATATGTTTGATCTCTACCAATATATAATATGTTTGAAAGCATATTGGTCTAAACAATATATGTTTGGGTAGTCTAAGTTCCAAACATTTTGAATTTTTGCGTCCAAATTCAATAATGTTGTCTTCCAAAAAACAATATGTTATTATGAGACCATATAATATGTTTGGAAGCATTTTGCACCCAAAAATATTATATGCTTAAAAAAAATTCTCCCAAACAATATTGTGCTCAAAATTTTATTTATTTATTTATATATTTACAATCATAATGAATTATGAAAATAAACAGGTAATATAGGTGCTAACAACATAGGTTTTCGACCTGAATGCTCAAAATTTTGTTTCTGCCCAATTGTATATTCCCCGACATCTTTCTCACTTCCACGAGATTTTTTAGTTCTTAGCACCTTTTTCTGTAATACAAACATTGTAGAAGAAATTATTCAATTTTATGATTTTTTTTATTTTAATTTTACCTTTTGCTGGACGGGGATTCGAACAGCGGACCACACAGTTTGTAAGGATCAAAGAAGTAGCTGATCAATTGCCCAAGGAAAAATAAAATGTTAATTTTGTAATAACAAGCAACAACCACCAACTTAATTCAATATCGCTCCCTGTTAAATAGCGCTCCAAGCTACTAAACACATATATGTTTATAGGCTATTTCTAAATTAATATATGTTTGCATCCAAGCATATTATATTTACAAACATTTTATGTCCCAAACATAATATGTTCTAACATATTAACATATATGTCCCAAACATGTTATGCTAGTTTATGAACATTATATGCTTGCACTCAAAAATATTGTGTTTAAAAATTTGTGTTCCAAACATACAATGTTTATAGCCAAACATATGAAAAACAGTCTTTTTCATCCGTGTATGTGGTGAAATTTGGTACATTGCGCTAGTATATGGCCGCCAACAACCATGCCAAAATTGGTCCATAGCGGTCTATACAAAATTTTGCCAAAATTTTATTACTATAGAAAAAATTTTATTACTATAGAAAAATTTGTCAAAATGTTATTACTATACAAATTTTTTTGAAGATTTTATTTTTATAGAAAATTTTGTCAAAATTTTGTTTCTACAGACAATTTTGTCAAAATTTTACTACTATACAACATTTTGTCAAGATTTTATTTCTATAGAAAATTTAGTCAAAATTTAATTGCTATACAAAATGTTGTAAATTTTTTTATTTCTATAGAAAATTTTGTCAAACTGAGTTATATACGTATTTAATCGGCCTTTTTTTTTTTTTGTTTAATATATACCCCGTATGGACTAACTAAGAAATTTTAAGATACCTTGCCATCGGCAAGTTTTACTGCAACCCAAGTAATTCGATTGTAGATGACAGTCTGTAGTAGAAGTTTCTATGCAATCCATGGTGGAGGGTACATAAGGTTCGGCCTGGCCGAAGTTACGGTGGTTACTATCAAATTTAATAAAATTGCCCATTAAATTTTTTCTCTACCAGATATAAACGAAAATTTTACACTCATCATCTAGCTTACCTGATGAGGAGATACTTGCAGATACATTTTGTAATGAATTTTGAAAAAGGTCTGAAAAGCCATCATTTATCGCTACTGACGTGAAGTTCCATTAGCCCACAAAAACTTTTGAGTGACAACCCTCTAAAACTCTAGCATCATTCTTCCCTCCGTAGGTACCCATCATTGCGTGTTGTTGTCATCACCTCCGCCAGGTACATTTCTATAGAGGGAGTAAATTGCTCTTTTTTCTTTGCTTGTTTGTAAGAAGTCATTTGTATTGGGTACATATATCCTTGCCTACGAGCATTCATTCATTCATTCATATCCGGGAACTATTCAACAGTCAAAATGTCTCTTACATTGAAAATGTGCCAGAGCGGAGCTCTGGTGATGCTGTCTGTTTTTGGCTGTTGTTTGGGGACTTCATTCACGCACATCAGGCGCTATATGGTCATGGTCACAAACACTCTTTCGCTTTGACAGCTCTCAAAGGATTAGACGTGTTTAACATTTTAAAATACCCTTTGAGCTGTAATTTTTGCTCCGTTTTTTTCTGCCCCAGTATTTGCTAACATTGGTAAAATGGCTGGTATAGAATTCAAAGTGAGGAGTGCGAGATACGAATGAGACGTATTTTTGCATGTTGGCAAGATGGTGCACAGTGTCTAAAAGAGAGTATTAATAAAGTAACACTCTTAAAATTAATAACTTGGTGGAGTCAAGGATCTCAAAGGATTTATGGATTCAGTATAATCCCCCTTAGATTGTTTGAACTCTATCGACACACAAACAACCTTTCCTCCCAAATTTTGGACCAACGAACATAGTTTGGTGTTTTCTTTTCGTGGTAAAAATTTTTGTTTAACAAACAAAGAGCAATACAATGCAATACGGTGTATGGGGCATTTGAAACTGTCGATGAATATGACAAAAGCGACATAATACAGATCCCTCCTGGTATTCGATTTGGATAGAACCTTGTGAATGCCAGAAAACGGTGTCAATCACTACCGCAACTCTATGAAATTTCAATAAACCTGGATAACGAAGACTAGGTAAGGTTAAGATGAAAAGAGGACCCAGGTTTCCCGGTTTGTTGGCGGCCCCAACTTGGTTTTCCCATCGTACACTTCTTTTATTCCACAAATTTTGTGGTTTTAACGAATTCCCTAATTTGTTTCCAGTCCCTGTATCAAAGCTGGATCAGTTCCCGAATCCCATCTATGATTATGGTCAAAGGCAGGGCAGTGCAGCACTAATTCTGCACTGCAAGATCTCACCAACCTCAAAACACGCTCTACATGCATCATCCTCTCCTATTATTCAGCACAGATGTGCTCTAAATACCAGGACCCTCCTGGCTGTCGTCCTATTCTCCTTGAGTAGTTCTCCAAACTTTTCTTTGTCGGGGTCACCCCATAGTATCTTCATTGTTTCTCCGACTATGGCATTGGCTCACATCCCTTTATGTGTCTCCCGTGCTCACTCATCCAAATCTCCCCCCTTTTCAACATAAATTTTTGACAAATTTTTCTATAGAAATGAAATTTTGACAAAATTTTCTATAGAAATGAAATTTTGACAAAATTTTTTATAGAAATTAAATTTCGAAAAAATTTTCTATAGAAATAAATTTTCACAAAATTTTCTATAGAAATAAAATTTTGACAAAATTTCTTATAGAACTGCAATTTTGACAAAATTTTCTATAGAAATAAAATTTTGACTAAAGTTTCTATAGAAATAAAATTTTGACAAAATTTTCTATAGAAATAAAATTTTGACAAAATTTTCTATAGAAATAAAATTTTGACAAAATTTTCCATAGAACTACAATTTTTTCAAAATTTTCTATAGAAATAAAATTTTGTCAAAAATTCTCATAGAATTACAACTTTGACAAAATTTTCCACAGAACTTCAAAATTTTCTTTAGAAATAAAATTGTGACAAAATTTTCTATAGAAATAAAATTGTAACAAAATTTTCTATTAAAACAAAATGTTGACAATTTTTTCTATAAAAATAAAATGTTGACAAAATTTTCTATAGAAATAACATTTTGACAAAATTTTCCATGGAAATAAAAATTTGACAAAATTTTCTATATAGAAGTAAAATCTTCTATAGAAATAAATTTTTGACAAAATTTTCAATAGAACTGATATTTTGACAAAATTTTCTATAGAAATAAATTTTGACAAAATTTTCTATAGAAATAACATTTTGACAAAATTTCTTATAAGACTACAATTTTGACACAATTTTCCATAGAAATTCAAATTTTGGCAAAAATTTCCATAGAACTACAATTTTGCCACAATTTTCTATAGAAATAAATTGTTGAAAAAATTTCCATAGAAATAAAATTTTGCCACAATTTTCTATAGAAATAAAATTGTGAAAAAATTTTCTTTAGAAATAAAATTGTGAAAAAATTTTCTATAGAAATAAAATTTTGACAAAATTTTCTATAGAAATAAAATTGTGAAAAAATTTTCTATAGAAATAAAATTTTGACAAAATTTCTTACAGAACTACAATTTTGACAAAATTTTCCATAGAACTTCACATTTTGACAAAAATTTCTATAGAAATAAAATTTTGTCAAAAATTCTCAAAGAACCACAACTTTGACAAAATTTTCCACAGATCTTCAAATTTTTGACAAAACATTCCATAGAACTACAATTTTGACAAAATTTTCTATAGAAATAATTTGTTGAAAAATTTTCCACAGAAATAAAATTTTGACAAAATTTTCTATAGAAATAAAAAATGTTCTATAGAAGTAAATTTTGACAAGATTTTCTATAGAAATAAATTGTTGACAAAATTTTCTATAGAAATTATTGGAAAAATTTTCTATAGAAATAAATTGTTGACAAAATTTTCTATAGAAATAAATTGTTGAAAAAATTTTCTATAGAAATAACATTTTGCCAAAATTTTCTATAGAAATAAAATTTTGACATAATTTTCTATAGAAATAAAATTTTGACAAAATTTTCTATAGAAATAAAATTTTGACAAAAATTTCTATAGAAATAAATTTTCACAAAATTTTCTATAGAAATAAAATTTTTACAAAATTTTCTATAGAAATAAAATTGTGACAAATTTTCTATAGAATTAAAAATTTTCTATAGAAATAAAATTTTGACAAAATTTTCTATAGCAATAAAATTTTGACAAAATTTTCTATAGCAGTAAAATGTTGACAAAATTTTCTATAGAAATAAAAATTTAACAAAATTTTCTATAGAAATAAATTGTTGACAAAATTTTCTGTAGAAATGAAATTTTGACAACATTTTTTATAGAAATAAAATTTTGGCAATATTTTCTATAGAAATAAAATTTTGATTCAGTATAATCCCCCTTAGATTGTTTGAACTCTATCGACACACAAACAACCTTTCCTCCCAAATTTTGGACCAACGAACATAGTTTGGTGTTTTCTTTTCGTGGTAAAAATTTTTGTTTAACAAACAAAGAGCAATACAATGCAATACGGTGTATGGGGCATTTGAAACTGTCGATGAATATGACAAAAGCGACATAATACAGATCCCTCCTGGTATTCGATTTGGATAGAACCTTGTGAATGCCAGAAAACGGTGTCAATCACTACCGCAACTCTATGAAATTTCAATAAACCTGGATAACGAAGACTAGGTAAGGTTAAGATGAAAAGAGGACCCAGGTTTCCCGGTTTGTTGGCGGCCCCAACTTGGTTTTCCCATCGTACACTTCTTTTATTCCACAAATTTTGTGGTTTTAACGAATTCCCTAATTTGTTTCCAGTCCCTGTATCAAAGCTGGATCAGTTCCCGAATCCCATCTATGATTATGGTCAAAGGCAGGGCAGTGCAGCACTAATTCTGCACTGCAAGATCTCACCAACCTCAAAACACGCTCTACATGCATCATCCTCTCCTATTATTCAGCACAGATGTGCTCTAAATACCAGGACCCTCCTGGCTGTCGTCCTATTCTCCTTGAGTAGTTCTCCAAACTTTTCTTTGTCGGGGTCACCCCATAGTATCTTCATTGTTTCTCCGACTATGGCATTGGCTCACATCCCTTTATGTGTCTCCCGTGCTCACTCATCCAAATCTCCCCCCTTTTCAACATAAATTTTTGACAAATTTTTCTATAGAAATGAAATTTTGACAAAATTTTCTATAGAAATGAAATTTTGACAAAATTTTCTATAGAAATGAAATTTTGACAAAATTTTTTATAGAAATTAAATTTCGAAAAAATTTTCTATAGAAATAAATTTTCACAAAATTTTCTATAGAAATAAAATTTTGACAAAATTTCTTATAGAACTGCAATTTTGACAAAATTTTCTATAGAAATAAAATTTTGACTAAAGTTTCTATAGAAATAAAATTTTGACAAAATTTTCTATAGAAATAAAATTTTGACAAAATTTTCTATAGAAATAAAATTTTGACAAAATTTTCCATAGAACTACAATTTTTTCAAAATTTTCTATAGAAATAAAATTTTGTCAAAAATTCTCATAGAATTACAACTTTGACAAAATTTTCCACAGAACTTCAAAATTTTCTTTAGAAATAAAATTGTGACAAAATTTTCTATAGAAATAAAATTGTAACAAAATTTTCTATTAAAACAAAATGTTGACAATTTTTTCTATAAAAATAAAATGTTGACAAAATTTTCTATAGAAATAACATTTTGACAAAATTTTCTATGGAAATAAAAATTTGACAAAATTTTCTATATAGAAGTAAAATCTTCTATAGAAATAAATTTTTGACAAAATTTTCAATAGAAATGATATTTTGACAAAATTTTCTATAGAAATAAATTTTGACAAAATTTTCTATAGAAATAACATTTTGACAAAATTTCTTATAGGACTACAATTTTGACACAATTTTCCATAGAAATTCAAATTTTGGCAAAAATTTCCATAGAACTACAATTTTGCCACAATTTTCTATAGAAATAAATTGTTGAAAAAATTTCCATAGAAATAAAATTTTGCCACAATTTTCTATAGAAATAAAATTGTGAAAAAATTTTCTTTAGAAATAAAATTGTGAAAAAATTTTCTATAGAAATAAAATTTTGACAAAATTTTCTATAGAAATAAAATTGTGAAAAAATTTTCTATAGAAATAAAATTTTGACAAAATTTCTTACAGAACTACAATTTTGACAAAATTTTCCATAGAACTTCACATTTTGACAAAAATTTCTATAGAAATAAAATTTTGTCAAAAATTCTCATAGAACCACAACTTTGACAAAATTTTCCACAGATCTTCAAATTTTTGACAAAACATTCCATAGAACTACAATTTTGACAAAATTTTCTATAGAAATAATTTGTTGAAAAATTTTCCACAGAAATAAAATTTTGACAAAATTTTCTATAGAAATAAAAAATGTTCTATAGAAGTAAATTTTGACAAGATTTTCTATAGAAATAAATTGTTGACAAAATTTTCTATAGAAATTATTGGAAAAATTTTCTATAGAAAAAAATGTTGCCAAAATTTTCTATAGAAATAAAGTTTTGACAACATTTCTTATAGAACTACAATTTTGAATAAAATTTTGACAAAATTTTCTATAGAAATAAAATTTTGACAAAAATTTTTATAAAACTACAATTTTGACAAAATTTTCCATAGAACTTCAAATTTTGACACAAATTTCCTTAGAACTACAATTTTGAAAAAAATTTTCTAACGAAATAAAATTTTCGATACAAGTTTGAAAAATTTTCTATAGAAATAAATTGTTGACAAAATTTTCTATAGAAATAAATTGTTGAAAAATTTTTCTATAGAAATAACATTTTGCCAAAATTTTCTATAGAAATAAAATTTTGACATAATTTTCTATAGAAATAAAATTTTGACAAAATTTTCTATAGAAATAAAATTTTGACAAAAATTTCTATAGAAATAAATTTTCACAAAATTTTCTATAGAAATAAAATTTTTACAAAATTTTCTATAGAAATAAAATTGTGACAAATTTTCTATAGAATTAAAAATTTTCTATAGAAATAAAATTTTGACGAAATTTTCTATAGCAATAAAATTTTGACAAAATTTTCTATAGCAGTAAAATGTTGACAAAATTTTCTATAGAAATAAAAATTTAACAAAATTTTCTATAGAAATAAATTGTTGACAAAATTTTCTGTAGAAATGAAATTTTGACAACATTTTTTATAGAAATAAAATTTTGGCAATATTTTCTATAGAAATAAAATTTTGACAAAATTTTCTATAGAAATGAAATTTTGACAAAATTTTCTATAGAAATAAAATTTTGACAGAATTTTCTATAGAAATAAAATGCTGACAAAATTTTCTATAGAAATAAAATGTCGACAAATTTTTCTATAGAAATAAAATGTTGACAAAATTTTCTATAGAAATATCTATAGAAATAAAATTTTTACAAAATTCTCTATAGAAATCAAATGTTGACAAAATTTTCTATGAAAATAAAATGTTGACAAAATGTTCTATAGAAATAAAATTTTTACAAAATTCTCTATAGAAATAAAATGTTGACAAATTTTCTATAGAAATAAAATTTTGACAAAATTCTTTATAGAAATAAAATTTTGACAAAATTTTCTTAGAGATATAATTTTGACAAAATTTTCTACAGAAACAAATTGTTGACAAAAATGTATCTAGAAATAAAATTTTGCCAAAATTATCTATAGAAATAAAATTTTGACAAAATTTTCTATAGAAATAAATTTTTGATACAATTTTCTATAGAAATAAATTGTTGACAAAATTTTCTACAGAAATAAAATTTTTACAAAATTTTCTATAGAAATAAAATTTTGACTAAATTGTATATAAAAAAAATTTTTACTAAAGTTTCTATAGAAATAAAATTCTGGCAAAATTTTCTATAGAAGTAAAATTTTGACAAAAGTTTTTATAGAAGTAAAATTTTGATAAAATGAAATTTTTACAAAATTTTCTATAGAAATAAAATTTTGACAAAATTTTCTAAACATTTGACAATATTTTCTATAGAGCTAAAATTTTGACAAATTTGACAAACTTTTCTATATAGATAAAATTTTCAATAGAAATTAATTATTGACTAAATTTTCTATCAAAATAAAATAGAAATAAAATTTTGACAAAATTTTCTATAAAAATACAATTCTGGTAAAATTTTCTATAGAAATAAAATTTTGACAAAATTTTCTACAGAAATAAAATTTTGACAAAATTTTATATAGAAATAAAATTTTGAAAAAATTTTCTGTACAAATAAATTTTGACAAAATTTTCTATAGAAATAAAATTTTGATAAAATTTTCTATAAAAATTTAAATTTTACAAAATTTTCTATAGAAATAAAATTTTGACAAAAATTTCTAAACATTTGACACAATTTTCTATGGAGATAAAATTTTGACAAAATTTTCTACAAAATTTTGACTAAATTTTCTATAGAAATAAATTGTTGACAAAATTTTCTATAGAAATACATGTTTGACAAAATTTTCTATAAAAATAAAATTTTGACTAAATTTTCTATAGAAATAAATTGTTGACAAAATTTTTATAGAAATAAAATTTGGACAAAGTTTTCTATAGAAAAAAAATGTTGACCTTCTCTGAGGATCGGTTTATATGGGGGCTATGTATAATTATGGACCGATATCGACCGATTTTTGTATGAATGTTAGGGATCATACTACTAACTCTACGTACCAAACCTCAACCGGATCGGATAAAATGTGTTCCTTCAAGAGTGTCTGCAATCAAACTCTGACGGACGGACATCGCTAGATCGATTCAGAATTCCGCCACGACCCAGTATATATACTTTATGTGGTTTTAGACCAAGATTTAGATAGATACAAATGGAATGATTTTTGTACACTCCGCCATCATATGGTGGAGGGTATAAAAAATTTATAAAATTGTGTCTTAAATGTATACTTAGTTGAATTATCCGCTTCCTTGGCTCCGAATCAACACCAAAACCATTAGTGTAAAGACAAAATCTTTGGAATCAGGTGAGCTTTTTGCAGTGTACTAAAACGAACCTTAAAGGCTAAGGTTGAAGCCATGAACATCTCTATCCAATGATTTAAGAGATCTATGGCGCAAAATATGGCCGCGATGGCTCTCTTTTATAACCAAAATAGAAAAGTTCATACCCTCTTAAGAAATCATGTTAAAGTACCTTTTACCACCATCAAGACATATTAAATAATATCAAATTATGCAAAAGATTTTTTTCTACTTAGACCAGAGGAATACAAAGCGATTCAGTCAAACCAGTGTCATTCCCATTCGCATTTGGCCTTTAGCAAATAGTTCCCTAACTTACAATGCAATGGCTGTTGACTTTTATGAAGCGGGGCAAACGAAACCAAATTGTGTCTAAACTCCCATCAGAGGATTTTGATCATTGAAATGATGATGGTGGAATTTTTCCCTTGCATACAAATCCTAAGGACAGGCATATGTTGCTCAAAGTTTACATGTGTTGGTTATACAAATACGAATGACAAACACGCACACACTCGCCACCATTCAAATCCTTTTTACGGTTATACATCAACCTAAAGGATTTGCCTTTAGTCACTGAAATTCTGTGTACCATACATGAAATGGGGCTATGTTAGAATGGGGTTGTGTGGTTGTGTATGTTTGCGGGGGATGCCTGTCCTCCCACATATATTCAAATGATGATTTAGTTTATTGCTTCCGCAATTTGGTGAAAATGTTTATTTGATGGAAACCAACAAAACAAGCCACAGCTGAAACACCAGAAATCCGCTAAAATGGAAAGATGAATCGCGCCAAATACCCAAAGTAGCATTGACTTCAATGTTTAATATCTGAAAATGTTTTTCACATTAATATTTAAACATTTTAAGAGGTAGTTGGGTTAAAATTCGTTCTTAAAAAAAAGCTTATAGAAACCTTATGAATACACCGATAGAAAAATATGTTTTTCATATGTTCGGGCAGATTTTTTTAAAAACAATTTATTTAGGTACAAAAATAGAATGTTCCTTAATTAGCATAAAATGTTTGGGACACATATTGTAATATGTTAGAATAAACATGTATTAATTTAGAAATTTCAAGTAAACATATATATGTTGCGATACAATATTCAGAGAGTGAGGGAGAGAGAGAGGGTAAAGATATAGAAATGGAAACCAGGGTTGCCATTTTGGTCCGATAGGACCAACATTGGTCCACAAAATTATTAATTTTTAAATTTTGTCCGATAATCGGACCAAATGGAATTTGGTTGATTTTGATCCATTTTCGTCAAACGGTATTTTTTTTCAAAATTTTCTATAGAAATAATATTTTGACAAAATTTTCTGTAGAAATACATTTTTAACCAAATTTTCTATAGAAATAAAATTTTGACAAAATTTTCTATAGAAATAAAATTCTGATAAAATTTTAAATTTTAAATTTAAAATTTTAAATAAAACAGAAATAAAATTATGGCTAAATTTTCTATAACATAGAAATAAAATTTTGCCAACATTTACATAGGTACAAAATTTTCCAAAAATTTTGTATAGGGAGGAAAATTTTATACAGAAATAAAATTTTGCGTTAACTTTGTATAGCAATAAATTTTCTATAGAAAAATATTGACAAAATTTTCTATAGAAAAATATTGACAAAATTTTCTAAATAAATAAAATTTTGGCAAAATTGTCTAAATTTTGAAAAAAAAATCCTAAAGAACTGAAACTTTCACAAAATTGTCTATAGAAATGGAATTTTGAAAAAATTATCTAAAGAACGAAAATTTTAATAAAGTTTTCTACAGAAATAAAATTTTGACAAAATATTATACAGAAATAAAGTTTTGTTAAAATTTTCTATAGAAATAAAATTTTGACGACATTTCCTACAAAAATAAAATTTTGACGATATTTTCTATAGAAGTAAAATTGTTACAAAATTTTCATAAGAAATAAAATTTTTACAAAATTTTCTATAGAAATAAAATTTTGACGACATTTTCTATAGAAATAATATTTTGACAAAATTTTCTATAAAATAAATTTTTTTCAATATTTTCTATATAAATAAAATTTTGACAAAACTTTCTATAGAAGTAAAATTTGCACAAAGTTGTCCATAGAAATAAAATTTTCTATAGAAATTAAATTTTGACAAAATTTTCTATAGAAATAACATTTTGACAAAATTTTCTATAGAAATAACATTTTGACAAAATTTTCTATAGAAATAAAATGTTGACAAAATTTTCGAAACATTTGACAAAATTTTCAATAGAGATAAAAATTTCAATAGAAATAAAATTTTGAAAAAATTTTCTATAGAAATAAAATTTTGACAAAATTTTCTATAGAAATAAAATTCTGATAAAATTTTCAATAGAAAAAAAATTTTGACAAATTTTTCTATAGAAATTCTGATACAATTTTCTATAGAAATAAAATTGTGACAAATTTTTCTATAGAAATAAAATTTTGACAAAATTTTCTATAGAAATAAAATTTTGACAAAAATTTCTATAGAAATAGAATTTTGACAAAATTTTCTATAGAAATAAAATTTTGACAAAAATTTCTATAGAAATAAAATTTTGACAAATTTTTCTATAGAAAAAAAATTTTGACAAAAATTTCTATAGAAATAAAATTTTGACACAATTTGTAGCTTTTAATTGATATTAATTTAACAAGGAAAAATGGTCCTCTGGTACGAAGTTTGGTCCAATTTTGGAAAAATGTTGGTCCAAAATAAAACTTCATTGTTTTATTTTGTCTTAATTTTCTCGTTTAAATGAGATGGAGTTGTATCAGCTATTGTAATGGCGCACACTGAGTGGAAGTGGCATGCGTCAGGGAACTCCAAAAGGCTTAAATGTATTTCCCAATATCTTCATCCTCAAACAGCCATTTAATACTTTTTTCGAAGTTTCCATTTATTCCGTCACGGATAATGATGGATTCTAGAGGGGTAAAAGCACAGTTTAATTTTTAAGCATTTTTATTATGCATTTATATGTTACTTACCACGCTGAAAAAAATATTGACGTTATACTAAAGATTACGCAACCTAAATTTTAGGATGCGAAATTTACAAAATATTAAGGACAAATTTCTTTAAAATAATGACATTTTAATTAAAATAAAGTTTATAATATTTGCTTCAAAATTGTTTTCATTATATTTAGGACACAAGTTTTGTAAATTTTCCTCCCTCCGTTAAAGTCGCATGTCTTTGAACTTAGGCTAATTTTTCTTAAAGTAAAGAAACATGTTTGATTTAAAGAAATTGTCCTTAAATTAAGTGAAATATTGTAACTTTAGATTTAAGATAAAAACGCTTCAAATATAGGCTAGGACTCATGTTGAGGATTTAGCCACTTTGGTTTAAAGTTTTTTTTTTTTTTTTGGAATTAAGAAACCATTTTTACTTTGAAGAAGTCTTTGGAGTCTTTGGAGACTCTTATTGGAGAGTCTTTAGAGACACTTCGTGGAAACCTAATTATTTTTGAAATTTTGTGTTTTTATAACTACATATTGTGGAGATTGTTGTTATCTACCCATATTTTTATGTGGTCTCTATATGTTATAGTCTTGTATCGTATTTTAAGTTATTGGCCTGAAATTAAAATGTAGAGTTCTTTACATCCCTAAAATGCTTAGGTTTGTCGTCGAGACGAATCAATTTTTTTCGAGGCTAATAAGAAATACTGGAGTCGAGCCGGAGTCGAACAAAATTGACTCGACTCCACATCCCTGAGTTTAACTACGCAATTTGTTTGCAGTGTTATTTGCTTCCATATGTATACTAGATTCATAAATCAAAAAACTAATCTTGAAATCTAAATCGTATGAAAATTACTTCACCTAAAGGTAAAATAATTATTAATAAATAAATAATTGATTACCTGATTCGAAAAATTAATTGAAGTTTGTGGCAAAATCAATACAATTTTTAATTGAACATAGTAAACAAGTATAAACGGCCGTAAATTCGGCCAGGCCGAAGCTTATGCACCCTCCTCCCACAATCGAATTACTTGGGTTGCGGTACCACTTTCCGATGGCAAGGTACCTTAAAACTTCCTAACACCGTCTTCTCAATTGTTAGTTAGTCCATACGGGGTATATATTAAACAAAAACAGGTATATACGGCCGTAAGTTCGGCCATGCCGAAGCTTATGTACCCTCCACCATGGATTGCGTAGAAACTTCTACTGAAGACTGTCATCCACAATCGAATTACTTGGGCTGCGGTAACACTTGCCGATGGCAATGTATCTTAAAACTTCCTAACACCGTAATATATACCACATAGTCCATACGTGGTATATATTATACTAAAAAAGGCCGATTAAATACGTATATAGTTAAGTTCAAAGTTTCTATAGAAACAAAATTTGGAAAAAATTTTCTATAGAAATAAAATTTGGAAAAAATTTTCTATAGAAATAAAATTTGGAAAAATTTTTCTATAGAAATAAAATTGTGACAATATTTTCTATAGAAATAAAATTTTGACAACATTTTCTATAGAAATAAAATTTTGACAACATTTTCTATAGAAATAAAATTTTGTCAAAATTTTCTATAGAAATAACATTTTGACAATGTTTTCTATAAAAATAAAATTTTGGTAGATTATTTTTGGCTCGAGTGGCAACCATGAGTATGAACCGATATGGACCAATTTTTGTGTGATTGGGGATCGGCTATATATAACTATAGACCGATATGGACCTATTTGGCATGGTTAGTAGCGGCCTTATACTAACACCACGTTGCAAATTTCAACCGGATCGGATGAATTTTGCTCCTCCAAGAGCCCCCGGAGATTAAATCTGGGGAACGGTTTATATGGGGGCCATATTCAATTATTGACCGATATGGACCAAGTCTTGCGTGTTTGTTAGAGACCACAATCTAACACCATGTTCCAAATTTAAACCGGATCGGATGAATTTAGCTCCTCCAAGAGGCTCCGGAGGACAAATCTGGGGATCGGTTTATATGGGGGCTATATATAATTATGGACCGATGTGAACCAATTTTTCCATGGTTGTTAGAGACCATATACCAACACCATGTACCAAATTTCAGCCGGATCAGATGAAATTTGCTTCTCTTTGAGATTCCGCAAGCCAAATCTTCGGAACGGTTTATATGGGTGCTATATATAATTATGGACCTATGTGGACCAATTTTTGCATGGCTGTTAAAGACCATACAACAACACTATATACCAAATTTCAGCCGGATTGGATAAAATTTGCTTCTCTTTGAGCCTCCGCAAGCCAAATCTGGGGATCGGTTTATATGGGGCTATATATAATTATGGACAGATGTGGACCAATTTTTGCATAGTTATTAGAGACATCGTGTACAAATTTTCAGCCGGATCGCATGAAATAGACTTCTCTTAGAGGCTCCGCAAGGCAAATCGGACCCCCAGTTTATATGGGGCTATACGTAAAAGTGATCCGATATAGCACATTTGCAATACCGCCCGACCTGCATCAATAACAAATACTTGTGTCAAGTTTCACGTCGATAGCTTGTTTTCGTTCGGAAGTTAGCGTGATTTCAGCAGACGAACGGACGGACATGCTTAGATCGACTCAGAATTTCACCACGACCCAGAATATATATACTTTATGGGGTCTGAGAACAATATTTCGATGTGTTACAAACGGAATGACAATGTTAATATACCTATTGTGGAGGGAATACAAATATGAAATTGAGAGTATCGAAAAAATTAATTAATTTTAATTTTAATTTAATTTCCCATTAATTCTCTGATTGTCACTATGATTTGTGTGATTGAAGCAATTTCAATTACACAATTATTTGGATCAGTTAATGTTGTAATTGAATCAAAATAAATTTTTCTTTTGAGTGTTTGTTCTTCCACTTATGAGATTACCCTGGTATTTTTAATCAAATATACTAAAGATTTCTTGTAGGCATTCCCTGTTAAACACTCCATATTTGAGATTCCGTTGGGATAAATTTCACATCTTAAATACTTATTAGTTGCTAACCCTGAGGTGATAAAATAAAGTTGAATTACTCTGACAGGCATTGCAAATATTCTCACTGACTAATATCCCCCATGCCCTTTTAGTTAAATTTCCTCATTTATATTCATCACAAACTTCTATTTACGTTTTAAAGGACTTCTTATGACTTATGGTACATTTCCTACTACAATCAAATGAAACATTTAAAATTGAAATCTCTTACCAGTGGGAAGGTATTTAGAAGTGCTCATTAACATAGAACTGAATTTATAATTGGCCAAAAAATGTCCTTGTACATTTCCAACATTGTAGGCGACAAGTCCTCAAACCCATATTATGGCCATGGACATGGGTGAGGAAGGACAACAACAAATGGACTCTTATTTTTAATTGTCTGCCAAAAAAATGGAGAATGCCAAACAACGAACAAAGTCATACAATGGTCGTCGACCCCTTGGGCAAAAATCCAACACTCCTGACGACCAGCCAGCCACCAGGAGGAGACTAATCTACCAGAACACAAAACATTCATTACAAATTCATAAATGACTCCACGAGTACAGAATATGCTATGACACTAGATTTGCATGGAGCATACTGGCCTTCGCCAGTCGGTCGGTAGCGAAAAAAGGTGTGTCTCTCTGGTAAACATCTGGCCCAGCTAATGCGACATAGTCTAGCTAATGTTTTCAATGATCCAAACTCCAAGTTCACTTTTAAATGGCCCTCATCTAATTCATTGTTTTGATGTTGATGCTGCTGCTCCTGATATTTGTGGTAGTTGTGCCAAATGAACACCATGCGAATGCGAACCTTTCTCTAATTGTCCATGTGTGTGGCTGAGATCCAGGAAATATGGACCCATCATCTACCCATACCAAATTTCCATCACACTTAATCGCATTTTATACACAAGGACCTCCATTACAGTTACCTTTGTGCATACATAAATAATCTTCCAAGGAATGGGTGAAAGGAGGAGTAGGTTTTCTAAATGATGTTTGTCATTTTCATTTTTAAACGTTTTCTTGTTTTTGTTGGCTCTTGTCGTATATTTCCCCAAAAATTCTCCCCCAAAAAAAATATGACATTTTATGTTCCATGGCAAATATTTGGAATGTGAAATTCGTGAATTTTATTATCCTCAAGGGTCGAAACACGAAATTTCACCTAATGACCATTAAATGTGTGGAAAATCATAGTCACAATTCAATAAAATCTAAAGTTATTTGTTGATCTGAAACACAATCTTCTGGGGTATTTCAAAGACCAAATTTCAAATACACAGAAAATCAAGTTAAAAATGTTGCTTTTAAAGATTCAAAATTAAGATACAAAATCAATTACTATTGATAATTGTCTGACGACACAAAAAAATCATAAAAAAATCATAATTTACCTCAAACGAAATAATGGCCTCCTGGTTCTGCAAGTAAGTAAACTATAAAATGGAGCGTGGACGACTATATTATACCCTGCACCACTTTGTAGATCCACATCCGCAAATATGTTAGGTGCTATATATAAAGGTTTATGATCCCATATACATATATTTAAATCTGACTCGATCTGGGCACAATTTGTTAGATTTCTACAAAATCTATAGACATAAGATTTAAGTCGGCTAATGCCTGGAGTTGAACACAAAAACAAGTATATACAGCAGTAAGTTCGGCCGAATCTTAAATACCCACCACCATGAATCACATATAATAGTTTCCTTTTAAAATTCTTCGTCGTAGCGGGTTACTTAACAATACACAGAAAAAAATTTCACGGAAATTTTTCCAATTAAAATTTTAATTGAGTTTTAAAAAATATTCAATTAAAAATTTAATTGATTCAACAAATTTTTTAATTGAAACAAAAATCAATCACAAACAAGTATATACGGCCGTAAGTTCGGCCAGGCCGAAGCTTATGTACCCTCCATCATGGATTGCGTAGAAACTTCTTCTAAACACTGCCATCCAGAATCGAATTACTTAAGTTGCGGTAACGCTTGCCGATGGCAAGGTATCTTAAAACCTCCTAACACCATCTTCTAAATTGTATGTAAGTCCATACGTGGTATATATTAAATCAAAAAAGATCTCCAATACGTATATAATTCAGTTTGACAAAGTAGACATAAAATTTTGACAAAATTTTTTATAGAAATAAAATTTTAACAAAATTTTCTATAGAAATAAAATTTTGGTAGATTATTTTTGGCTCTAGTGGCAACCATGATTATGAACCAATATGGACCAATTTTTGTGTGATTGGACCAATTTTGGTATGGTTGTTAGCGAGCATATACTAACACCACGTGCCTAATTTGAACCGGATCGGATGAATTTTGCTTCTCCAAGAGGCTCCGGAGGTCAAATCTGGAGAATGTTTTATATGGGGGCTATATATAATTATGGACCGATATGGACCAATTCTGGCACGATTATTAAAGATCATATACTAACACCATGTTCCAAATTACAACCGGATTGGATGAAATTTGCTTCTCTTGGAGACTTCGCAAGCCAAATCTGGGGATCGGTTTATATGGGGGCTATATATAATTATGCACCGATGTGGACCAATTTTTGCATGGTTGTTAGAGACCATATACTAATATCATGTACCAAATTTCAGGCGGATCGGATGAAATTTGCTTCTCTTTGAGGCTCCACAACCCAAATCTGGGGATCGGTTTATATGGGCGCCATATATAATTATGGACCGATGTGGACCAATTTTTGCACGGTTGTTAGAGACCATATACCAATATCATGTACCAAATTTCAGGCGGATCGGATGAAATTTGCTTCTCTTTGAGGCTCCGCAAGCCAAATCTGGGGATCGGTTTATATGGGGGCTATATATAATTATGGACCGATGTGGACCAATTTTTGCATGATTGTTAGAGACCATATACCAACACCATGTACCAAATTTCAGCCGGATCGGATGAAATATGCTTCTCTTAGAGGCTCCACAAGCCAAATCTGGGGATCGGTTTATATGGGGGCTATATATAATTAAGGACCGATATGGACCAATTTTTGCATGGTTGTTAGAGACCCTATACCAACACCATATACCAAATTTCAGCCGGATCGGATGAAATTGGCTTCTCTTTTAGGCTCCGCAAGCCAAATCTGGGGATCGGTTTATATGGGGGCTATATATAATTATTGACCGATGTGGACCAATTTTTGCATGGTTGATAGAGACCATATACCAACACCATATACCAAATTTCAGCCCGATCGGATGAAATATGCTTCTGTTAGAGGCTCCACAAGCCAAATCTGAGGGTCCCTTTATATGGGGGCTATACGTAAAAGTGGACCGATATTGCCCATTTTCAATACCATCCGACCTACATCGATAACAACTACTTGTGCCAAGTTTCAAGTCGATAGCTTGTTTCGTTCGGAAGTTAGCGTGATTTCAACAGACGGACGGACATGCTTAGATCGACTCAGAATTTCACCACGACCCAGAATATATACTTTATGGGGTCTTAGAGCAATATTTCGATGTGTTACAAACGGAATGACAAAGTTAATATACCCCCATCCTATGATGGAGGGTATAAAAAATTAATAGTATCAATTAATTTTTTAATTGACCTACAATTAATTTTTTAATTGATACTATCATTTCTGTGATTGAAGACATTTCAATTAAAAAATTAATTGGATCAATTAATTTCGTGATTGAACCAGAAAAAAAATGTTTGTGTGTATATAGAGAATTTAAGGGGATTTTATGACAAATATTCTCCCAAGCAGATCAGATCCTGGATTTATAAGAACCAGTTTTGTTTCAGTTTTAGATGAATCATAACCATCTCGTGCAAGTATGCAAGAAAATCTTTACCCACATTACGAGAAGTAAAATCTGGAAATGTTAATTCAGTTTCAAGCAATTTTCATGATCAACGCACCTTCTATACACTCAAGAAGTGAAATAGGTCTATATGAGGTTCTAGAATTAAGACCTCACATCGGAGGGTCGCTTTATAAGGGGAACCACCGTGGTGCAATGGTTAGCATGCCCGCTTTGCATACACAATGTCGTGGGTTCGATTCCGGCTTCGACCGAACACCAAAAAGTTTTTCAGCGATGGATTATCCCACCACAGTAATGCTGGTGACATTTCTGAGTGTTTCAAAGCTTCTCTAAGTGGTTTCACTGCAATGTGGAACGCCGTTCGGACTCGGCTATAAAAAGGAGGTCCCTTGTCATTGAGCTTAACATGGAATTGGGCAGCAATCAGTTATAAGAGAGAAGTTCACCACTGTGGTATCACAATGGACTGAATAGTCTAAGTGAGCCTGATATATCGGGCTGCCACCTAACCTAACCTAACCTAAGGGGGCTATATTAAAACCTGTACCGATACACAATATATTCAGCACACCTATTTATAGTCCTAAAATACCTCTAGATTTCCAATTTCAGGCAAATTGTATAAAAACTACTATTTTTAAAAGCCTAAAAAGTAAAATCGTGAGATCGGTCTATATGGGAGCTATACCAAAACATGGACCAATACACGCCATTTTCGGCACACGTATTTGTGGTCCTAAAATACCTCTTGCTTTCCAATTTTCGGCAAATTGGATAAAAACTACGGATTCTAGAAATCCAAGAAGTAAAATCGGAAGATCGGTCTATATGGGGCCTATAGCAAACCATGGACTGATAATGACCATTTTCTGCACTCCTCTTTGTGGTCCTAAAATACCTCTAGATTTCCAATTTCAGGCAAATTGAATAAAAACTACAGATTCTAGAAGCTCAAGAAATAAAATCGGGAGATCGGTCTATATGGGGGCTATACCAAAACATGGACCGATAATCATCATTTTCGGCACACCTCTTTATGGTCCTAAAAACCTCAAAATTTCTAATTTCAGACTAATTGGATAAGAACTACGGTTTCTAGAAACCTAAGATCAATAAAATCAAGAGATCGTTCTATATTCGGGCTATATCAAAATATGGACCGATACTCACTATTTTCGGCACACATCTTATTTGGACATGGTTGACGAATCCATTTAATGCTTATCTAGAGCATGTAATTGCCGCGAAAACCATGTATTTTGTCTTTGTAAAAATAGTTTTCGAGCAGAGAAAAATGTATGATGGCAATAAGCATTTGAATGATTCTCAAATACCACAAACATGTTCTATCATTTAAATAATAGAATGTGAGACCATTAAATGGTCGGGAAAATCATGTACCTGACCATTAAATTTTTTGACTTTTTTACTGGGAAAAAAGTATTTTTATAGGTTACTAGCGTAACCCGGCCCGCTTCGCTGCGCCTTCCGAAGCATATCTGGAGGAATGTTTTGCGTTAACTTAGTCAACTATATCCTTCGTGCTGAAAACAAATTCGAAAAGATTTGAATTCTTTTAAACAAATCGGACTACTTGATTTTTCGTTTATAGGTACAAATACGGCGGGAGAGGGTGTACCTTCTTCTATATTTCTTGTGAATTTTAAGTGTGGTTTGTCAACGAAAGGTATCCTTCTCCTTAACATATCTGAAAATTAAGCACTATATTATAATAACATACAAAGAATTACTGTTTCCCATCCAATAAATCGGAAAAGGCAAAAGTAGTAAACAATTTTACCACATTAACATTTGCTAAAATGTTGGAAAATGATGCACCCTCTACGTTGGCTGCCAATTTCATGTAAATTTAAGTTCTTTACTAAAAAGAAGTCTGGCAGAAGCCTGTGCAAACATCATAAAATTATGTACCGAGTTCCCATTTACGGACAACCCTCTACTTTCAACTTAAGAAAAAAAAAAACGGACAAAAGGGAACCCTCTCTTTACTAATAAGAAGTCTGGAAGAAAGAAGCCTGTGCAAAAATCATAAAATTATATACCGAGTTCCCATTTACGGACAACCCTCCACTTTCAATTTAAGAGAAAAAAAAACGGACAAAAGGGAACTCTCTCCCCACCTTCGCTCCACTCTGACCTGATATCGGACTATCACGTACCCTATATTAATTTCGCAACTACTCAATGGTCCCTATAAATTCTATCGAAGTAAATCGACAAAGTTTATTTCAATTTTCCCCAACCAGATATCGAAAAATCATATACTAATTTAAAAATCATGTATAAATTTAATCACCTCCTCCCACGTTCCCTGTAAATTTCAAGTAGATCAGCGATGTTTAAATTTTGCTCTATTGTTTTAAAGGGACGTCAATTTCCCCGATACAATATCGACAAACACCGTAGTGAATAGCACCCCTAACCTTCCCTGAAAATTCTTGAAACTTTCCTTCAAGTGTGGGACAAGGAAGGTTGCCTCTTCGTTCATAACCGTCTCCCACTGCCTATGTAAATTTCAAGAAAACTTAAGAATTGTTGTTTTTTGCAGTTTTAGAAGAGGACTTCCTCCCCGACTAAATATCGAAAAGTGATGTAGCGTATCTTTTGTAAACGTCCCAGAAAATGTCAAGCAAATTATAATCCTAAAAGGGCGGCCTCTCTTCCGTCCAAATATCACAAAATCAGGTATCAACTATTAATATCGTAACCTCTCCCCAGTCCTCTGTAAATTTCAAGTAACTCGGTAAAAGTTTAATTGTTTCTCTGTATGTACTTAAGAGAAGCGGATGTCTCCCTATGTCCTTTTATTTTTATTAAAAAATCAAGAACCTGATATAAATTTCATAACCCATTTTTTCCGTAAAATTTCAGTCGGGGGAGTTTAGTTTTGTTTGTACTTTCAAACAAAAAAATTCGGGCAAAGGGGTGGTCCCCCTCCCCGACCACATATCGAAAAATAATGTAGCGGATTTTTGTCTAGATGCCAACCCCAACATTCAATGAAAATTTTTAGCAAATCGTTCCAAGTTTCAAAAAGTACGGCAAGGGGGAGGTCCCCCTCCCCGTCCACATATGAAATCATCGGGTACCCCATATTAATTCCATAACCTCACCACATGTTTTCTGTAAATCTCAGATAATTTAGAGAATTTTAGTTTTTTCACTGTACTTTAAAAAAAGTCGAACAAAGGGGAGGTCCCCCTCCGCCACCAAATATCGAAATATAAAGTAGCGGATCTTTGTCTAGATACCAAACCCAACCTTCAATGAAAATTTCAAGCAAATCGGTCAACTTTGGTCCAATTTTCAAAAAGTCCGACAAAGGGGAGGTCTCCCCCCGCGACCAGGTGTCAAAAAATGGGGTACCCTATTTTCAACACATGAACGCCCCCTACGATCTCTGAAAGTTTCAAGTAAATCGGTTCAGCCGTTTCGGAGCCAACTCGGAACATACAAACAAACAAACAAATAAACAAACAAATAAACAAACATAGATTGAATTGTATATATATAAGAAGTATAGACATGTCTAGAACCATTACATGGACACAAAGATAATTTAAATTTTTTTCGTGACCATTCAATTTTTTAACTTTTTTGCAACGAAAAGAATTTTATAAAAACATTGAGCAGGTACACACTATTTTCATTTTTCGCGTCAGTCGGGTGTTGATTGTTTCTTGGAATGGACGGAGAATACGGATTTACTGTGTTTTGTGTTAATTTATTTAAGTGGCACGTGGTTTTATGTGACCACAAAAAAGGAAAGTGTAATTGAAAAAATGTACGTGTTTTTTGTTCTGCATTTTGCTATATGGTATCATCTATTTTTATTTGCAGTTATATGATGTCTGCGTTTGTACATTTGATGAGCACGATGTAAATATGGAATAATTACTTATTGTTGAAATTGAAATAAAATAGAGTGTGTAAACATATATGATGTTTGCTTGAACGGCATTATAAATACAAATAAACAATGAATTAGTTTATAAATAAATAAAAACAAATAAATAAAGTTAATTCTGTGTTTTCTTTTCTCTAGTGGCGTCCTTTTTTCGACGATGATAAAAGTTTTTTTATAAAGATCAAAACATTTTAGGTTGTGACCATGTTCTTTTAACTAGGAGAAAAACATTTTTAATGAATACCATAACATTTTAAATCGTGACCATTGTCTTTTCATTCAAACAAAATTCTTTTTATCAATATAATAATATTTTAGATGAGGACAATTATATTTTTTTAGAATCATGTTCACTGAGCCAACATGGTTGCAGTTTAAAATGATACATGATCGCCGCAAAATAGCTCCTATCATATTAATTTGCTCTTCGAATATGATTGTGGCAATCATGTTTCTTCTCTGCGTGTGGCTTCTGGGGCCACATAATAGCATTTCGGTCGAAAGATATATATGAGAGCTATATCTAACTCTGAACCGATTTCTTCCAAAATCAATAGGGTTCTATTCTGACCCAAAACACATACTTGTGCCAAATTTGAAGTTGATTGGACTAAATTTGCAACCTAGACTTTGATTACAAAAATGTGTTCACAGACAGACGGACACGGGCATGGCTAGATCGACTCAGGGGCCGGTCCTTACAAATATTGCCTAAGACACCATATGTCTCTCCCGTCTCCTTGTGGGTGTTGCAAACATATGCACTAACTTATACTGCTCTGTTACACACTGTGGCGAAGGGTATAACAGTTTGGCCGATAAGTCCCCGGTCTGGCACATAGATGGCGTCGCTAGTATTAAATGCATATTAGTTTTATATAGTACCAACCTTCAAATGATTCGTGTCAAAATTTGACGTCTGTAAGTCAATTAGTTTGTGAGATAGAGCGTGTTTTGTGAAGCAACTTTTGTTATTGTGAAAAAAATGGAAAAAAAATTTCGTGTTTTGATAAAAATAATGTTTTCTGAAGGGAAAAAAATACTGTGGAAGCAAAAACTTGGCTTGATAATGAGTTTCCGGACTCTG
Source organism: Haematobia irritans (assembly GCF_050003625.1). Taxonomy (NCBI): domain Eukaryota; kingdom Metazoa; phylum Arthropoda; class Insecta; order Diptera; family Muscidae; genus Haematobia; species Haematobia irritans. The sequence goes on along the minus strand of NC_134399.1, from coordinate 116,651,332 downwards.
CCCCAGAGAATTCAACAATAATTGATTGGTATGCCAAATTCAAGCGTGGTGAAATGAGCACGGAGGACGGTGAACGCAGTGGATGACCAAAAGAGGTGGTTACCGACGAAAACATCAAAAAAATCCACAAAATGATTTTGAATGACCTAAAATAAAGTTGATCGAGATAGCAGAGGCCTTAAAGATATCAAAGGAACGTGTTGGTCATATCATTCATCAATATTTGGATATGCGGAAGCTCTGTGCAAAATGGGTGCCGCGCGAGCTCACATTTGACCAAAAATAACAACGTGTTGATGATTCTGAGCGGTGTTTGCAGCTGTTAACTCGTAATACACCCGAGTTTTTCCGTCGATATGTGACAATGGATGAAACATGGCTCCATCACTACAATACTGAGTCCAATCGACAGTCGGCTGAGTGGACAGCGACCGGTGAACCGTCTCCGAAGCGTGGAAAGACTCAAAAGTCCGCTGGCAAAGTAATGGCCTATGTTTTTTGGGATGCGCATGGAATAATTTTTATCGATTATCTTGAGAAGGGAAAAACCATCAACAGTGACTATTATATGGCGTTATTGGAGCGTTTGAAGGTCGAAATCGCGGCAAAACGTCCCCATATGAAGAAAAAAAGTGTTGTTCCACCAAGACAACGCACCGTGCCGCAAGTCTCTGAGAACGATGGCAAAAATTCATGAATTGGGCTTCGAATTGCTTCCCCACCAACCGTATTCTCCAGATCTGGCCCCCAGCGACTTTTTCTTGTACTCAGACCTCAAAAGGATGCTCGCAGGAAAAAAATTTGGCTACAATGAAGAGGTGATCGCCGAAACTGAGGCCTATTTTGAGGCCAAACTGAAGGAGTACTACCAAAATGGTATCAAAAAATTGGAAGGTCGTTATAATCGTTGTATCGCTCTTGAAGGGAACTATGTTGAATAATAAAAACGAATTTTGACAAAAAAAATGTGTTTTTCTTTGTTAGACCGGGGACTTATCAGCCAACATGTTATATTTGGCCACATCGTGCGACATTTACACAAAACGGAGCCTCATCTGCATCCTTGTGAACATTCGTTTAGTCCTTAGGAATAACATACTCAAAAACCTGATAATAATAGATACTTGTGACCATTTAGTGATTGCTTTTCCGTAATGCAATTTCATTCCAAAATCATAGATGCAATTTTCATGGCTAGTCATCTGGTGGGATGCCAGCCAAATAATCATTAGTTTTTGCCCCTAACGTAAGCGAAATAAGGGTGAAGGGGGAATCCCCCATAGGAAAAAGCCTACATTAAATACAGTTGATGTGTGTCTATGACACTGATGATGATGATGATAGTGATGACAATGGTGCTGCAGGGAACTATAAGCAATTGGGTCTTATATATCCTTTCAGCTTTTCGTGATGGTAACATTCATGCAAACGAGATTCTAGACTGGACTGGCAACAGGCATCTGAAATTTACAGTAATGAGTTTTCCCTGTGTCCTCCCACAGAGACCAAGAGTCAAAAGCTTTTAAAGTCATTGCTAGCATCGAAGACAATACCTAACCAGATGTGTCCTTGGTTGGCCAAAGAGCTTAAAATTATCTCAAAAAAGTCATAACATGGTTTTGGCAACACCACAGAAACCATGTTGTAACCGACTCTTTATGTCCCTGGAGATTACAATGGGCTAAGGTTAGTCGCTGAAGAAGTGGGAGAACCTTTGGAGATATTAGGTATGAGAATGGTTAGAGTGAAGGGTGGTGATGATGTAGCTAATGCCAAAGAGAATAGAATGGAAACATTTAAATGCAGCTTTTCTAAAAAGTTTCGGCAAATGTTTCAATTAACTTCGTTATTGCAACACAGAAATAATGCAAATCTTACGATTTCCTTCGGCTATAGAAATTTGTTTTTGTCGGCAGTTTCAGATCGAAAATATTAAAAATATTTGCCATATTTTTCCAGGGTACACCCCTATATAAACGGATCTTCAGATTAAATTTCTTGAGAATCTATAATCCGATGTGATCCAAATTTGTTAAATGGAATACCAGTAATCCACATGGAAACATTTTCGTGCTCTGAATCTTACGCCGAAGAAGAAATTGCCTGGAAGAGAAGTCCCAAGAAATTATGAACTGACTATTTATACAATACAAAAAAATTCTTAACATGGTAAGGGCTACTTGAATTCCCGAGAACTGGGACAACTACAAGAATAGGGCGAGAGAATTAGGGATTATAATGAAAATCCCAAAAACGTCTATGGACTATTGCAAAAGTCGAGTTTCTTTACTTTTTCCAAATTGGGAAAGTCGACCTCTCTTAAATTTGCAAAAGTCGAGTTTTCGTCGTTTTTCAGACGACATTTCGCGTCGCAACTTACGTCTTATTGGTGAATTTTGCCCACAAAACATTCAAATTCGATTAGCCTATTACACCAGCAAAAAAATTGCGTAGTTTATCTAACGCTAAATTTAACAAGTATATACAGCAGTAAGTTCGGCCTGGCCGAATCTTAAATACCCACCACCATGAACCAAATATTAGGGTTTCCTTTGAAATGTTAGGAGGGATTGAGGACTTGAGGACACTTCCCGAAGATAAATTTAAGGATTTCACCTATGAGGACTATATCAGATTCTGGATTTATAAGAACCATTTTTGTTCGAGTTTTAGAGGAATCGTTAACATCTCTTGTAAGTGTGCATTAAAATTATGAAATAACGTCTTGATATGAAATCTTAAATCTGTAGAAGTAAATTTTACATAGAGTTTAAAGCAATTTTCATGATCAGTGCGCCTTCTACACCCTCAAGAAGTGAAGTCGGTCTATATGGAGGCATTACCAAATGGACCGATAAAAACTTAATCAGATACACGTTTTTGTGAGCCTGAAATACCAGAATATTTACAATTTCAGGCATATCAGATAAAAACTACGGTTTCTAGAAACCCAAGGAGTTAAATCGGGAGATCGTTCTTATGGGGGCTATACTAAAATATGGACCGATACTCGCCGTTTTCGGCACACCTCTTTATGACCCGAAAATACCTCTAGATTTCCAATTTCAGGCAAATAGGATAAAAACTTCGGATTCTAGAAGCTCAAGAAGTAAAATCGGGAAATCGGTCTATATGGGGGCTATACCAAAATATGGACCGATACTAACCGTTTTCGGCACACCTCTTTATGGCCCTAAAATACCTCTAGATTTCCAATTTCAGACAAATTGGATAAAGCTACGGTTTCTATAAGCTCAAGACCCCAAATCGGGAGGTCTTTTTATATGGGGACCATACCAAAATATGGACCGATACTAAAAATTTTTGGCACACATATTTGTGGTCCTACAATACCTCTAGATTTCCAATTTCAGGTAAATTGAATAAAAACTGCGGTTTCTTTAAGCCCAAGAAGTAAAATCGGGAGATGGGTCTATATGGGGGCTATACCAAAATATGGACCGATACTCACAATTTTTGGCACACGTATTTGTAGTCCTACAGTACCTCTAGATTTCCAATTTCAGGTAAATTGAATAAAAACTGCGGTTTCTATAAGCCCAAGAAGTAAAATCGGGAGATCGGTCTATATGGGGGCTATACCAAAATATGGACCGATACTCACAATTTTTGGCACACGTATTTGTGGTCCTACAGTACCTCTAGATTTCCAATTTCAGGTAAATTGAATAAAAACTGAGGTTTCTATAAGCCCAAGAAGTAAAATCGGGAGATCGGTCCATATGGGGGCTATACCAAAACATGGACCGATATTCACCATTTTTGGCACACCTCTTTACGGTCATAAAATACCTCTAGATTTCAAATTTCAGGCAAATTGGATAAAAACTACGATTTCTATAAGCCCAAGACCCCAAATCGGGAGGTCGATTTATATGGGGACTATATCAAAACCTGGACCGATATAGCCCATCTTCGAACTTGACCTGCCTGCAGACAAAATACGAGTTTGTGCAAAATTTCAGCACGATTGCTTTATTATTGAAGACTGTAGCGTGATTACAACAGACAGACAGACAGACAGACGGACATCGTTATATCGTCTTAGAATTTCTCCCTGATCAAGAATATATATACTTTATATAGTCGGAAATCGATATTTCGATGTGTTACAAACGGAATGACAAACTTATTATACCCCCGCCACCATTCTATGGTGGTGGGTATAAAAATATATTTGTTTGTAATTAAATTTTCAATAGAAATAAAATGTTGACAAAATTTTCACTAGAATTACAGTTTTAACAAAATTTTGTATAGAAATAAAATTTTGACAAAATCTATATATATAAAATTCAATCTATGTTTGTTTATTTGTTTGTTTGTATGTTCCGAGTTGGCTCCGAAACGGCTGAACCGATTTACTTGAAACTTTCAGAGATCGTAGGGGGCGTTAATGTGGTGAAAATAGGGTACCTCATTTTTTGACACCTGGTCGCTGAGGGGGACTTCCCCTTCGTCGGACTTTTTGAAAATTGGACCAAAGTTGACCGATTTGCTTGAAATTTTCATTGAAGATTGGGGTTGGCATCTAGACAAAGATCCGCTACTTTATTTCGATATTTGGTGGCGGAGGGGGGCCTCCCCTTTGTTCGACTTTTTTTTAAGTACAGTGAAAAAACTAAAATTCTCTAAATTATCTGAGATTTACAGAGAATATGTGGTGAGGTTATGGAATTAATATGGGGTACCCGATGATTTCATATGTGGATGGGGAGGGGACCTCCCCCTTGCCCTACTTTTTGAAACTTGGAATAAAATTATGCGATTTGCTTGAAATTTTCATTGAATGTTGGGGTTGGCATCTAGACAAAAATCCGCTACATTATTTTTCGATATTTGATCGGGGAGGGGAACCACCCCTTTGCCCGAATTTGTTTGAAAGTAGAAACAAAACTAAACTCTCCCGACTGAAATTTTACGGAAAAATGGGTTATGAAATTTATATAAGGTTCTTGGGGGAAGGAAAGTTTCAAGAATTTTCAGGGAAGGTTAGGGGTGCTATTCACTACGGTGTTTGTCGATATTGTATCGAGGAAAGTGACGTCCATTTAAAACAATAGAGCAAAATTTAAACATCTCCGATCTAATTGAAATTTACAGGGAACGTGGGAGGAGGTGATTAAATTTATACATGATTTTTAAATTAGTATATGATTTATCGATATCTGGTTGGGGAAGGGGAAAATTGAAATAAACTTTGTCGATTTACTTCGATAGAATTTATAGGGACCATTGAGTAGTTGCGAAATTAATATAGGGTACGTGATAGTCCGATATCAGGTCGGAGTGTAGCGAAGGTGGGGATAGGGTTCCCTTTTGTCGGTTTTTTTTTTCTTAAATTGAAAGTAGAGGGTTGTCCGTAAATGGGAACTCGGTACATAATTTTATGATTTTTGCACAGGCTTCTGCCAGACTCCTTTTTAGTAAAGAGAGGGTTCCCTTTTGTCCGTTTTTTTTTTTTCTTAAATTGAAAATAGAGGGTTGTTCGTAAATGGGAACTCGGTACATAATTTTATGATTTTTGCACAGGCTTCTGCCAGACTTCTTTTTAGTAAAGAACTTAAATTTACATGAAATTGGCAGCCAACGTAGAGGGTGCATCATTTTGCAACATTTTAGCAAATGTTAATGTGGTAACAGTTTTTACTACTTTTGCTTTTTCCGATTTATTGGATGGAAAACAGTAATTCTTTGTATGTTATTATAATATAGTGCTTAATTTTCAGATATGTTGAGGAGAAGGATACCTTTCCTTGACAAACCACACTTAAAAGAAGATTGTCCAACTACTTGAATACAGAACATTATTAAACAAATTTGGAGGAAAGGGTACACCCACTCCCGCCGTATTTGTACCTATAAACGAAAAATCAAGTAGTCCGATTTGTTTAAAAGAATTCAAATCTTTTCGAATTTGTTTTCAGCACGAAGGATATAGTTGACTAAGTTAACGCAAAATGTTTCTCCAAATACGCTTCGGAAGGCGCAGCGAAGCGGGCCGGGTTACGCTAGTTATCTATAGAAATTAAATTTTGACAAAATTTTCTATAGAAATAATTCGAATTATTTCGACAAAAGTCGACTATCATAAACCTTTCTTCGGAAGTTTCAAGTGTGGTTCACTTTGGGTTTGGTGAACTACCAGAATTTGTTCTGATAATTGGTTAACAGTTTTGCTTGAAGTAGAGGATGCTGATGAGGAATGTGGTAACGTGCGTCCATCCCACCATCTTGCAGTCTATAGGGCTTTGCCGAAATAAATTTGACAAACATTCTTTTTCTCTGTTGGTTAAGCTACTCTTGTAGTTTAGTCAACGCAATGGTTTTTAAGCCGATATCTAAAACAACAAATATGAAATAAAATTATGACAAAATTTTTTATAAAAATAAAATTTTGACAAAATTTTCTATAAAAATAACATTTTGACAAAATTTTCTAGAGAAAAAAAGTTTGACAAACTTTCTATAGAAATTAAAACGTGACAAAATTGTCTATAGAAATTAAATTTAAACAAAATTTTCCATAAAATTAAAATTAAAAAAAATCTATGGAAATTTTTACAAAATATTCTTAAGAAATACAATTTTGACAAAATTTCAATATAAATAAAATATAGACAAAATCTTCTATAGAAAAAAAATTTTCACAAATTTTTTTCAGAAATAAAATTTTCACAGAATTTTCTACAAAAAACTCAATTAAAATTTTAACTCGAAATTTTTTCTGTGAAATAAAGCAAATTTTAAGAAAATTTTCTATATAAAATAAAATTTTGACAAAATATTCTATAGAAATAAAATAGTGACAAAATTTTCTACAGAAATCAAATTTTGACAAAATTTTCTACAGCAATAAAATTTTGACAAAATTTTCTATAGAAATAAAATTTTGAGAACATTTTCTATAAATAAAATTTTGAGAAAATTTTCTATAGAAATAAAATTCTGATAAAATTTTCTAAAGAAAACTCAATTAAAATTGTAATTGGATTTTTTTTTTGCTTAGAAATAACAGAAATGGGATTTTAAGAAAATTTCCTATAGAAATAAAATTTTGACAACATTTTCTTAGAAATAACATATGGACATAATATTTTATAGAAATAAAATTTTGAAAAAACTCAATAGAACTTAAAATTTTCTGTAGAAATAAAATTCTAACCAAATTTTCTACAGAAAACTCAATTCAAATTTTAATTGGATATGTTTTTCTGCTTAGAAATAAGAGAAATTTCCTATAGAAATAAAATTTTGACAACATTTTCTATAGAAATAACATATGGACATAATATTTTATAGAAATAAAATTTTGAAAAAAATTCTATAGAAATTAAATTTTTACAAAATTTTCTAAAGAAATAAAATTTTGACAAAATTTTCTATAAAACTAAACTTTTGACAACATTTTCTATTGAAGTCAAACAAACTACAGAAAACTCAATAAAAAATTTTAATTGGATTTTTTTTCTGTGAAATAAATAAAATTTTCACAAAATTTTCTACAGAAATAAAATTTTGACAAAATTTTCTATATAAATAAAATTTTGACAAAATTTTCTATAAAAATAAACTTTTGACAACATTTTCTATAGAAGTCAAATTTTGACAAGATTTTCTACAGCAATAAAATTTGAGAACATTTTCAATACAAATAAAATTCTGACAAAATTTTCTATAAAAATCAAATTCTGGCAAAATTTTCTAAAGAAAACTCAATTATAATTTTAATTGGAAAATTTTTTGTGAACTTTTTTTCTGTTTAGAAATAAAACTGTGAAGAAATGTTCTATAGAAATAAAATTTGGACAAAATTTTTTATAGAAATAAAATTTTGAAAAAAATTCTATAGAAATAAAATTTTTACAAAATTTTCTATAGAAATAAAATTTTAACAAAATTTTCTACAGAAATAAAATTTTGACAAAATTTTCTATGGAAATCAAATCTAAAAAAAAACAAATAAAATTGTAGAAATAAAATTTTTAAGAAATTTTTATAGAAACTAAATTTTGAAAAAAAATCTAGATATAAAATTTTGAAAAAAATTTTATAGAAATAAAATTTTGACAAAATTGTCCATAGAAATAAATTTTTTAAAAAATGTTCTATAGATATAAAAATTTCTATATCTTTAAAAATTTCAATATCTTTAAAAATTTTAAATTTCGTTTAAGGTCATACCATCAAAGTCCACGTACCACAAAATTATTGCTAATAGAAGAGATAATAAACTGTCAAATAAAAATAATAATAACCACAAAGTTTTAAAAATAAATTTTTTTTAAATTGTTAGATTTTTCGCAAAATTTTCTTCATATTTTTATTTTTGGCATGAGTTGCACCCATGGGTACAAATCCATAAAACAAAACTTCTCCACCTTAATGAGTACAGTCACCTAAATTGTTTTATGTCAAAATCATATTTGTATCTATGCAATTGTATTTATAAAACATGCATAGCAAAAAAACAAACTCACACACACATAAGAAATGACAAGAAATTCTTCTCACTTGTCCAGTTCAATTTGTAAGCCAACACAATACAACAACATAAAACGAACACTTTTCGTATGCCAACATCGTTGTTGATTCCAGTTCAATGGGTGAAGAGGGAAAGGGGATCGAAATCTCCATTAGTCGCCAAAAATAATAAGCACGTAAACTCTTTCTCTCTCTCTCTCTCTCTACAAGTAAGTTTGAGAGGGTTTTTGTAAATTCGATTTGTAAGCAATATTAATTAAATAAACTCTTTTAACTTTTTAGATATGTCTCAGAAAAATATTTTTATATATAGATTTATAAAAATATAATTTGGGGCAGAGAGTGTATACTATCTAAATTGGGGGAATTATTGTTTTCCCCAAAAATCCCTTCTACAACTACAATTATACCAACTAACATTCTCTCCGTAACAAACAGTTTATGGGTGCAAACATCAACATCAGCAAAGACAGAATAGGGGATATAAATTTCCTTCAATTGAAACAATAAGGGCCAGTTTCTCAATGTCTTGTTATTATTTATCGTGTCGATAAAACAGCTGATCCCATACAAAAAATTTACTAACCGGAGGTCTATCCACCGGTTAAAATTAATCGGAGGATGAGAAACTGGCCATAAATACGGAAAATCTCTCTATCTTTCCCTCTCTTTTGTAAATTACATACAGTGCACTCGCGGTAACGTGAACTAATTAAAACCAAGAGAGTTCACGTTAGCGAAAATGTTCACGTTACCGAATTTCAGAACAAAACATAGCTATATTCGGGAGTTTTACACGTTCTAGGGTGATAGTATTTTAGTTTTGTTATTTGTAATATTAAAAACTTAATTTAACTTCATGAAAACATTAAAATAAGGGATTGGAAAAATATCAGTGGGTATGGAATTAAAATCAATTTAAATTAAAAATTAAAATTCACGAAAAAAGCCAAACTAGATCACTTCAAAATTCCGTGGGTGTATTTGAAATTGAAAAACAAAAAAAAAACATATGCTTCAACAATTCTACAAGGGCACTTAATGAAGTAAGATTTATAGGAGCAAACACGAAAACACAGTACAAAGGTAGAGTATTAAAAATTACACATATTTAAATTAGTTCAAGTTACCTAAATTATTATTACCTAAATTTTGCACAGAAAAAAAATCCGATGACCTTCTTCTGTACTTTTAATTAAGTTTTTCTTCTATGAAAGGGTGTAATTTCATGAACTGCAATTAAAAAGTACAACAGGGTATTTCATTTTCCTAGTTTTAACAACGCTTTGTGGAAATCTCAAAATGTTGGGTAAAATTTAGTTCAATTGTGGCACGAGTTGTTCATTCTTCCCTTAAAACAGTTTATTTTTTCTGCGGTGTGCATTTATATTTTCGAACTCAATTACGAAATTAATTAATCTAATTAATTTTTTATTGAAATCGCTATAAGACATAGAATTAATTAAACATAACATAACATACAAATACGGACTTAAGTTCTATACAAATAAAATTTTGACAAAATCTTTTCACAAAATTTTCTATAAAAATAAAATTTTGACAAAATTTTTTATAGAAATAAAATCTTGACAAAATTTTCTATAGAAATACAATTTTGACAAAATTTTCTATAGAACTAAAATTTTAAAAATACTTTCTACAGAAATAAAATTTTGACAAAATTTTCTACAGAAATAAAATTTTATCTAATTTTACAATTATTAATCGAGCTTTATGGACAGAATTGTAAAATTAGATATAATGCATTTGGACGTTAATTGTCTGTTTTCGGTATCAGGCTAACATGAAATATAAGAAGTAAAATTTTGACAAAATTTTCTATAGAAATAACATTTTGACAAAATTTTCTATAGAAATAAAATGTTGACAAAATTTTTTATAAAAATAAAACTTTAACAAAATTTTCTACAGAAATAAAATTTTGACAAAATTTTCAGTAGAAATAAAATTTTGACAAAATTTTCCATATAAATAAAATTTTGACACCATTTTCTAAAGAAATAAAATTTTGAAAAAATTCTCTATAGAAATCAAAAATTTTCACAAAATTTTCTATACAAATAAAATTTTCACAAAATTTTCTATAGAAATAAAATGTTGACAAAATGTTCTATCCAATTTTCTAATTAATTTTCTAACATGAAATATAAGAAATAAAATTTTGTAAACTTTTCTATAGAAATGAAATGTTGACAAAATTTTCTATAGAAATAAAATGTTGAAAAAAAATTCTATAGAAATAAAATTTTGACAAAATCTACTACAGAAATAAAATTTTGACAAAATTTTCTATAGAAATAAAATTTTAACAATACTTTCTACAGAAATAAAATTTTGACAAAATTTTCTATAAAAACAAAACTGACAAAATTTTCTATAAAAATAAAATTTTGACAAAATTTTCAGTAGAAATAAAATTTTGACAAAATTTTCCATATAAATAAAATTTTGACACAATTTTCTAAAGAAATAAAATTTTGAAAAAATTTTCTAAAGAAATAAAATGTTCACAAAATTTTCTATCTAATTTTCTAACATGAAATATAAGAAATAAAATTTTGATAAACTTTTCTATAGAAATAAAATGTTTACAAAATTTTCTATAGAAATCAAATTTTGACAAAATTTTCTATAGAAATAAAATTTTGACAAAATTTTCTATAGAAATAAAATTTTGACACAATTTTCTAAAGAAATAATATTTTGAAAAAATTTTCTATAGAAATAAAATTTTGACAAAATCTACAACAGAAATAAAATTTTGACAAAATTTTCTATAGAAATAAAATTTTAACAATACTTTCTACAGAAATAAAATGTTGACAAAATTTTCTATAGAAATAAAATTTTGACACAATTTTCTATAGAAATAAAATTTTGACCAAATGTTCTACAGAAATAAAATTTTCACAAAATTTTCTATAGAAATAAACTTTTAACAAAATTTCTATAGAAATAACATTTTGAAAAAATTTTATATAGAAATAAAATTTTCACAAAATTTTCTATGGAAATAAAGTTTTGACAAAATTTTCAGTAGAAATAAAATGTTGAAAAATTTTCAGTAGAAATAAAATTTTCACAAAATTTTCTATATAAATAATAAAATTTTGACAAAATTTTCTATAGAAATAAAATTTTAACAATACTTTCTACAGAAATAAAATGTTGACAAAATTTTCTATAGAAATAAAATTTTGACAAAATTTTCTATAGAAATAAAATTTTGACAAAATTTTCTATAGAAATAAAACCTTGACAAAATCTTCTATAGAAATCAAAAATTTTCACAAAATTTTCTATAGAAATAAAATTTTGACACAATTTTCTAAAGAAATATAATTTTGAAAAAATTTTCTATAGAAATAAAATTTTGACAAAAAAAATTTTCTATAAAACTAAAATTTTAAAAATACTTTCTACAGAAATAAAATGTTGAAAAAATTTTCTATAGAAATAAAATTTTGACAAAATTTCTATAGAAATAAAATTTTGACAAAATTTTCTATAGAAATAAAATTTTGACAAAATTTTCTATAGAAATAAAATCTTGACAAAATCTTCTATAGAAATCAAAAATTTTCACAAAATTTTCTATAGAAATAAAATTTTGACACAATTTTCTAAAGAAATATAATTTTGAAAAAATTTTCTATAGAAATAAAATTTTGACAAAAAAAAATTTTCTATAAAACTAAAATTTTAAAAATACTTTCTACAGAAATAAAATGTTGAAAAAATTTTCTATAGAAATAAAATTTTGACAAAATTTCTATAGAAATAAAATTTTGACAAAATTTTCTATAGAAATAAAATTTTGACAAAATTTTCTATAGAAATAAAATTTTGACACAATTTTCTATAGAAATAAAATTTTGACCAAATGTTCTACAGAAATAAAATTTTCACAAAATTTTCTATAGAAATAAACTTTTAACAAAATTTCTATAGAAATAACATTTTGAAAAAATTTTATATAGAAATAAAATTTTCACAAAATTTTCTATGGAAATAAAGTTTTGACAAAATTTTCAGTAGAAATAAAATGTTGAAAAATTTTCAGTAGAAATAAAATTTTCACAAAATTTTCTATATAAATAAAATTTTGACACAATTTTCTAAAGAAATAAAATTTTGGAAAAATGTTCTATAGAAATCAAAAATTTTCACAAAATTTTCTATAGAAATAAAATTTTGACACAATTTTCTAAAGAAATAAAATTTTGAAAAAATTTTCTATATAAATAAAGTTTTGAAAAAATTTTCTACAGAAATAAAATTTTCTATAGAAATAAAATTTTAACAATATTTTCTACAGAAATAAAATGTTGACGAAATTTTCTATAGAAATAAAATGTTGACGAAATTTTCTATAAAAATAAAATGTTGACAAAATTTTCTATAGAAATAAAATTTTGACAACATTTTCTATAAAAATAAAACTTTGACAACATTTTCTATAAAAATAAAATTTTGACAAAATTTTGTATAGAAATAATATTTTGACAAAATTTTCTATAGAAATAATATTTTGACAAAATTTTCTATAGAAATAAAGTTTTTATTTAATTTTAATAAAGTTTTGACATAATTTTCTATAGAAATAAAATTTTAACAAAATTTTTTATAAAAATAAAAATTTGACAAAATTTTCTATAAAAATGAAATTTTGAAATACATTTTTGACAAGATTTTCTAATGATATAATATTTTCTATATGTTCAATATTTTTAAAAATTTTAATTTTCATGTAAGGTCATACTATCAGAGTCCATGTGCCACAAAATTGTCGCTAATCATAGTCTGTCGAATAAAAATATATTTGTTTCATAATAACCACAAACATTTTGGTAGATTATCTTTGGCATGAGTGCTAAGCGTGGCTACAAATCGATAAAAAGGAAAGGATACTTCTCCACCTTAATGAGTACAGTCACCTAAATTGTCAACAAAGTACTAGACTTGTTTTATTTCAAAATCATATTTGTATCTATGCAATCACACATGCATAGCAAAAAAAAAAACAAACTCACATACACATAAGAAATGAGCTAACACAATTACAACAACATAAAACGAACACTTTACATATGGCAACATCGTTGTTGATTATAACGCATCCGGGTAGTGGGGAAAGGGGATCGAAATCTCCATCAGTCGGCAAAAATAATGAACACGGAAGCTCTTTCTCTCTCTACAAGTGACTTTGAGAGAGTTTTTGTATATTCGAGTTGCAAAAGCAATATCAATTAAATAATCTCTTTTGAATTTTTAGATATATCTCATAAAAAAAAAAATTATTTATTTAGATTTATAAAAATATAATTTGGGACAGAGAGTGTATACTATCTAAATTCAGGGAATTATTGTTTTCCCTAAATATCCCTTCTACAACTACAATTAAAACAACTAACTCTATCTCTCTTTCTCTCCATAACTAACAGTTTATGGGTGCCAACATCTACGCCATAGAGGGTATAGGGGATCCAAGGCTTATTCAGTTGAAAAAATAAATACGGAAAATCTCTCTTTCTTTCCCTCTCTTTTGCAAATTACATACATAGTTATTATTTTATTCTTCTTCTATCTATGACAAAATATTGTTGGAGAACTAGTCGAATACATAACATATGTATATGTGTATATGTATATGCAAAATAATTAAATCCTCTTTTTAACATGGAAACTAATGTTTTGGTTTCTGTTAGAAGTTTATTTTAGAGTATTAAAAACGACGCAGTTACCAATTAAGATACATAAGACTTACCCAAATGTTCTTCTCAGGGGGTTTGTTATCTAGTAGGTTATACGTCCTTTATAAAATTTCAATGTCTATACCGTTTTGTTCATATTTCGCACTTTTGTATGCAACAACTATTACCGTTTATTATTCGGTTAGGGTTCATAGTTCGCACTATTCACATCGATAAATAATATACATACTATGTATTTAAACACAGTCAATGTTGACTCAACAACACAAAACAACATAATTCGTCTAAACATAAACTCAAAACCGATCACCACTGCACGAGCAAACCGAACGACGCCAAGTATAAACACGAACTGATGATGCAATTACATTTTTCGCTATTGGATACCATGAAATAACCACAATGCTTGGTTAACGAGTAATTGGTCAGGGATATTTGGGGAAGGGGAGTATTTTCCCTAATAACGATAATAGAGAGGATGTGGACACTCTCTTTACTCAGTAGGGTAGTTATTTCATACATTGTTGCCAACTTTTGAAAATCAAAAATAACTAGATCGAAATTAATTTGTAACAGAAATAGCTAATATTTGTAGAAAATAGCCATATAAAATACTAAATGATATTTATTTATTTATTTTTGACTTAAAAATTATTCAAATTTACTATTTTAAACAATTAGTAAGATACAGATTTCATGTCTACGGTGGAGCCACCGTGGTGCAATGGTTAGCATGCCCGCCTTGCATACACAAGGTCGTGGGTTCGATTCCTGCTACGACCGAACACCAAAAAGTTTTTCAGCGGTGGATTATCCCACCTCAGTAATGCTGGTGATATTTCTGAGGGTTTCAAAGCTTCTCTAAGTGGTTTCACTGCAATGTGGAACGCCGTTCGGACTCGGCTATAAAAAGGAGGTCCCTTGTCATTGAGCTTAACATGGAATCGGGCAGCACTCAGTGATAAGAGAGAAGTTCACCACTGTGGTATCACAATGGACTGAATAGTCTAAGTGAGCCTGCTACATCGGGCTGCCACATAACCTAACCTAACCCAACCTACGGTGGCCAAGTCTATGATACCGAAATAAATGTTAATACATAATATAGTACAAATAAAATAAAATTAGGTTTAGCGGTTTTCATTCCATATATACATATATTTTATTGCCGTATATGATATGACCTATGATGAAGGTTAAAGTATAAACAAAGTTGCTTTCGATCATATGCAATGAAAGCAGAGAAATGGATAGCCCACACACACAAAAAAAATGTTTATGATTCTATCACGAATTTATTGGTCCAATTACTTTTTATACCCTAAACCACATAGTGGTCAGGGTATAATAAGTTTGATCGGTCAAAAAATGTGCCTACCAGAAATATTGATTTTAGACCCCATAAAATATATACCGATCGACTCAGAATCACCTCCTGAGTCGATCTAGCGCTTGGTGTCCGTCCTTCTGTCCATGTATTTGTTGTTCACAGGATTCCGGTCGCAATTATTAACCGATTTTGATGAAATTTGGTACAGGGAGTTTTTTGGGCACAAGGACGAACGCTATTGAATTTGGAAGAAATCGGATCAAATTTAGATATAGCTCCCATATATATGTATCACCCGATTTCGACAAATGGGGTTCCGTTGCGCTTTTTTTCCAACGGATCGTCACCAAATTTGGCAATAGGTAATTTTTTCCATCGCCCTTCAAGTCTGCAAAATTTCATCCAAATAGCTCTCATATATATGTATCGCCCGATTTTCGCAAATTTGGCCAGAAAACCTTTATTTATCAACCGATCTTACTCAAAGTTGGCTAAATATAATCTTTTATAGCACTAACTATATGTGCAAAAAATCATCGAAATCGGTTCAGATTTAGCTATAGCTCCCATATATATGTACCGCCCGATTTTTTCTAAATTTGGCCATAAAACCCTTATTTATCACTCGATCTTACCCAAATTTGGCTAAATGTAGTCCTCTATAGCACTAACTATATGTGCAAAAAATCATCGAAATCGGTTCAGATTTAGATATAGCTCTCATATATATGTATAGCCCGATTTTCACAAATTTGGCCATAGAACCCTTATTTATTAACCGATCTTACTAAAAGTTGGCTAGATCCTGTCCTCTATAGTACTAACTATATGTGCAAAATTTCATCGAAATCGGTTCAGATGTAGATATAGCTCCCATATATGTATCACCCGATTTTGAAATATTCGCCCCTAATAACCTTATGTTTGACCATACAGGCCTCATTTCATAACTGATCTTACTCAAATCTTGCACAAGGTAACCTTTTGTGGTATTAATCAAACCCGCAAAATATTATGCAAATTGGTTCAGATTTAGATATAGCTTTCATATATATGCATCGCTCGATTTTCCCAAATTTGGCCATAGTACTCTTATTTATTAATCAATGTTACTCAAATTTCAAATTTTGATGAACTAGCCGATCGTATTTATACGTACATGTAGCTCTTACATAAGAACATTGCTCGATTTTTACCAATTTGGATTTATTACCCAAACTAATTGAACGATTTTCTCTTTTTTAATAATGGGCTCAATATTAGTGGCATACTAACTCCGTAGGTGCAATATCAACACAGCCAGTGTTGCTAGAATTTGGGGAAATTCCCTATATGTAGGGTTTTTCTAATATTTAGCGTCTTGTAGAGACGTAGGGCCACAACGTAGGACATTTTTACTCAACACAATTTGTAATAATTTTTACATTTTGGTGGCTCTAGAGGAGGAAATTAGAAGCCGGCAAGGCTTGATCTTTAACAATGTGTGGTAAACTTTATTCCTGTAGAAAATTTTGTCAACATTTTATTTCTATAGAACATTTTGTCAAAATTGTATTTCTATAGAAATTTTTTTCAAAATATTATTTCTATAAAAAATTTTCCAAAATTTTATTTCTGTGGAATTTTTTCTATGTATGGGAAAGTAGGGAACTTTTTTTGTCCTTGTAGGGTAAACCGAACATTTTCCCTGGCAACATTGACTATGAGCTATAGTCAGATTGATACAAAGCACCCATAGACATGTACCCCTTAATTTTCTTAAATATGCAACTGCGGTTTATCTCCCAGACCTATATGTTACCCCACAAATTCTTATGATTACTAATTCTGTAATGGTGGTTTAGGGTATGATATAGTCGGCCCCGCCCGACTTTCTACTTTACTCACTTGTTTTTTCTTTTATACCCTCCACCATAGGATGGGGGTATATTAACTTTGTCATTCCGTTTGTAACACATCGAAATATTGCTCTAAGACCCCATAAAGTATATATATTCTGGGTCGTGGTGAAATTCTGAGTCGATCTAAGCATGTCCGTCCGTCTGTCCGGCTGTCCGTCCGTCTGTGGAAATCACGCTAACTTCCGAACGAAACAAGCTATCGACTTGAAACTTGGCACAAGTAGTTGTTATTGATGTAGGTCGGATGGTGTTGAAAATCCGCCATATCGGACCACGTTTACGTATAGCCCCCATATAAACCGATCCCCAAATTTGGCTTGGGGAGCCTCCCGGAGCAGCAAAATTCATCCGATCCGGTTGAAATTTGGTACCTGATGTTAGTATACGGCCTCTAACAACCATGCAAAAATTGGTCCATATCGGTCCATAATTATATATAGCTCCCATATAAACCGATCCCCAGATTTGACCTCCGGAGCCTCTTGGAGGAGCAAAATTCATCCGATCCGGTTGAAATTTAGTACGTGGTCTTAGTATACGGTCTCTAACACCCATGCAAAATTGGTCCATGTCGGTTCATAATTATATATAGCCCCCATATAAACCGATCCACAGATTTGACCTCCGGAGCCTCTTGGAGGGGAAAAATTCATCCGATCCGGTTGAAATGTGGTACCTTATGTTAGTATACGGTCTCTAACAACCATGCAAAAATTGGTCCATATCGGTCCATAATTATATATAGCCCCCATATAAACCGATCCCCAGATTTGACCTCCGGAGCCTCTTGGAGGGGCAAAATTCATCCGATCCTGTTGAAATTTGGTACCTGATGTTAGTATACGGCCTCTAACAACCATGCAAAAATTGGTCCATATCGGTTCATAATTATATATAGCTCCCATATAAACCGATCCCCAGATTTGAACTCCGGAGCCTCTTGGAGGAGCAAAATTCATCCGATCCAATTGAAATTTAGTACGTGGTGTTAGTATATAGTCTCTAACAACCATGGAAAAATTGGTCCATATCGGATCATAATTATATATAGCTCCCATATAAACCGATCCCCAGATTTGACCTCAGGAGCCTCTTGGAGGAGCGAAATTCATCCGATCCAGTTGAAATTTGGTACATGGTGCTTGGTATATGGTATCTAACAACCATGCAAAAATTGGTCCATATCGGTCCATAATTATCCGATACGGTTGAAATTTGGTACAAAAGTCATCCGATGCGGTTGAAATTTGGTACATTTTGTCAATATATGGCCTCTAACAGCCATGTAAAAATTGGTCAATATCGGTCTTTAGTTATATATAGCCGATGACTTATTACACAAAAATTGGTCCATATCGCCAAAAATAATCTACCAAAACTTTATTTCCATAGAAAATTTTGTCAAATTTTATTACTATAGAAAGTTGTGTCAAAATTTCATTTCTATAGAAAGTTTTGTCAAACGTTTATTTCTATAGAAAATTTTGTCAAGTTTTTATTTCTATAGAAAATTTTGTCAAAATTTTTTTTTGTCAAACTATTTTATATACGTATTTAATCGGCCTTTTTTTGTTTAATATATACCCCGTATGGGCTAACTTACAATTTAGAAGACAGTGTTAAAAAGTTTTACGATAACTTGCCATCGGCAAGTGTTATCGCAACCCAAGTAATTCTTTTGTGGATGACAGCCTTTAGTAGAAGTTCCTACGCAATCCATGGTGGAGGGTACATAAGATTCGGCCTGGCCGAACTTACGGCCGTATATAATTGTTAATTTTTCTTTTTTTCTGCTACACTTTTTTCTAGATCTAGCTATTTTTGCTACCCAATAATTGGCAACACTGCTTACTTGGTTACTTAATTGATATTGCTTTTGCAATTAAAATCTACAAATTCTCTCAAACTTCTTGTCAAGAGAGAGGTAGAGTTCCCATGTTTTAATATTCAATTAATGGAGATTTGGATCCCCTTACCCTTTACTCTTGTGTTTACGTAATAACAATGATTGAGCCTATATTAACCACTGGTTTATTGTTGTTGTTGTTGCTTGGCTAAAACTGTGTCTGGTGAAGTGAGAAGAATTCTCTCAAACTTCTTTTCAAGAGAGAGTGAGAGAGTTTCCATGTTTCAGTATTCAATTGATGGAGATTTGGACCCCTTACCCTTTTCTATGGTGTTTTCGTATCAGTAATGATGGAAAACATATTAACTATTGTTTGTTGTTGTTATTTTGTTGCACGGTTAAAAATGTATCTGGGGAAGTGAGAAGATTTTTTTCTTTTGTTTGTTTGACTAACACAAATAAAAACACATATGAAGGGAAGGGATATTTGGGAAAGAGCTTATTTCCCCAATAGCGATTGCGACTACTCCTTCTCTTTACTCTGTAGGGTGGTTATTTCATGGTATCCAATAGCGAAAAATTATATTGAGTTGACAGTACGTGTTTTTACATTGCCTTGTTCGCTAGTGATCGGTGAAGTGCTTTCATATTTTGCGTTTATGTGCAAAAAGCTAAATGTTTTGTATTATTGAGCAAACATTCGCGGTAAAGATGTAATTTATAGATAAGTAGGGTGCAAAATATGAACACTAGAATAATAAACGGTAATAGTCATTGCCTATTTGTAAAGAACGTGTTGCATGCATGGCAGCTACATTTGGGTAAGTCTTTTGTTTTTTTTTTAACTTGAATTAATTTACATATTTTATTAATATTTCATATTTAATTTAATATTTTTATAATGCCTTAGTACAATTTTTTCGTTTTTTTCTCCTCTAAATCTCAGTTCCTTAAATAACGTTGTAGTGGCATTGTTGAATTTTGTTTTTCTTTCTTACATATTTTAAAGAGGATTTCCCTAGAAAAATATAATTGAAACCAAATAGAAATTCACCAATACAAAATTGCTCTATTTCAATTTATATTGTTATGAGAGGTAACTATAGCTTATAAACAGTTTAATTAAGTTAATTGATATTGCTTTTGCAAACAAAATTTATGAATTCTCTCAAACTTCTTGGTCAGAGAAGGAGAGCGAAAGAGAGAGAGAGTTTCCGTGTTTCAACCAGCGGTGCCAACTCTGACGATTTTTCGTCATTTTGACGATTTTTGATGGTAAATTTGGCCTCTGACGATTTGACGATGATTTTAAACAACTTAGTTATGAGATGACGATTTTTTAAAATGCTCGACTCAAGTGTTTCTTTTTAAGGGTTTTTATGTCGATTTGACTATTTTACAACGTGATGTAGTTATAAGTTGACGGTTTTCATAAGTTGTTGGATCTCAATAATATGACAATTTATATGTACCTTGCTCCCAGCCGTCTCCAATGTAGAAAGAAATTTCCAATCAATATAAATAAACCTAAAATTCGGAATCCCTTTGAAAATTAAACATTGCAAGGTATTCTTTTGTCTAAAAACTATTTAAAGGAAAATAATTCTGATCGCTATGAAGCCAGTTTAGTTAAATTCACTTTATTATACCCTCCATCATAGGATGGGGGTATATTAACTTTGTCATTCCGTTTGTAACACATCGAAATATTGCTCTAAGACCCCATAAAGTATATATATTCTGGGTCGTGGTGAAATTCTGAGTCGATCTAAGCATGTCCGTCCGTCCGTCTGTTGAAATCACGCTATCTTCCGAACGAAACAAGCTATCGACTTGAAACTTGGCACAAGTAGTTGTTATTGATGTAGGTCGGATGGTATTGAAAATGGGCCATATCGGTCCACTTTTACGTTTAGCCCCCATATAAAGGGACACTCAGATTTGGCTTGTGGAGCTTCTAAGAGAAGCATATTTCATCCGATCTGGCTGAAATTTGGTACATGGTGTTGGTATATGGTCTCTAACAACCATGCAAAAATTGGTCCACATCGGTCAATAATTATATATAGCCCCCATATAAACCGATCCCCAGATTTGGCTTGCGGAGCCTCTAAGAGAAGCAAATGTCATACGATCCGGCTGAAATTTGGTACATGATATTTGTATATGGTCTCTAACAACCATGCAGAAATTGGTCCACATCGGTCCATAATTATATATAGACCCCATATAAACCGATCTCCAGATTTGGCTTGCGAAGCCTCAAAGAGGAGCAAATTGCATCCGATCCGGCTGAAATTTGGTACATGATGTTGGCATATGGTCTCTAACAACCATGCAAAAATTGGTCCACATCGGTCCATAATTATATATAGACCCCATATAAACCGATCTCCAGATTTGACTTGCGAAGCCTCAAAGAGAAGCTAATTGCATCCGATCCGGCTGAAATTTGGTACATGGTATTGGTATATGGTCTCTAACAACCGTGCAAAAATTGGTCCACATCGGTCCATAATTATATATAGCGCCCATATTATCCGATCCCTAGATTTGGGTTGCGGAGCCTCAAAGAGAAGCAAATTTCATCCGATCCGCCTGAAATTTGGTCATGGTTGCCACTAGAGCCAAAAATAATCTACTAAAATTTTATTTATATAGAAAATTTTGTCAAAATTTTATTTCTATAGAAAATTTTGTTCAAATTTTATTCGGTTCATAATCATGGTTGCCACTCGAGCCAAAAATAATCTACCAAGATTTTATTTCTATAGAATATTTTGTCAAAAGTTTATTTCTATAGAAAATTTTGTTAGTATTTTATTTCTGTAGAAATTTTTGTCAAAAAATTTTTTTTTCTATAGAAAATTTTGTAAAAATTTTTATTTCTATAGAAAATTTTGTGAAAATTTTATTTCTATAGAAAATTTTGTAAAAATTTTTTTTCTGTAGAAAATTTTGTCAAAATTTTATGTCTACTTTGTCAAAATGAATTATATACGTATTGGATCGATCTTTTTTGATTTAATATATACCACGTATGGACTTACATACAATTTAGAAGATGGTGTTAGGAGGTTTTAAGATACCTTGCCATCGGCAAGCGTTACCGCAACTTAAGTAATTCGATTGTGGATGGCAGTGTTTAGAAGAAGTTTCTACGCAATCCATGATGGAGGGTACATAAGCTTCGGCCTGGCCGAACTTACGGCCGTATATACTTGTTTATTTATTCATTACCGATAATAGTAATCATAATAAAAACTATACATGAGCAAGTAATAAGGATCTAAATTCGATTAGAGAATAGAACATTTTTCTGTCAAGAAAATTTTGTTAAACAATGTAGTACATATGGTCACAATCAGATATTTTAATTTAAATTAATTAAAAATTTATTTCAATTAATCGTCTTTTAAAAAACTGGAAACTATATGACTTATTTAGTGATGCCGTTTAAGCATTATTCATGTAACTAAAATGAATAAAACCCATTTTTTTAATAACAGCTTTATTGTGTATATAATATATGGATGCCTCAGATGTTTGAATAAAACTTTTATTTTATTATGAGTGACGATTTTTTGACGAATTCGTTGGTATGAATTGACGATTTTGACGAAAAATATTTTAAAAATTGACGATTTTCAGCCCAAAACAGTTGGCACCACTGGTTTCAACTCAATAGATTAGGATCCCCTTTTCTCCCTTTCGCAGGTGTTGTTATACCCAACACTATTCGTTTAGTGTTGTTGTAATTCTTTAGTACGGCTAAAAAATGCATGTGTGGATTTGTTATTTATTTCCCTTCAGTTTTTTTGGTGCCAATTGACCCCTTTTTCCAAGCAATTGGAATTTTATACCGGTCATGGGACTGGTTGTATTTAGCCAATTGGTAGCCACTTCATGAATTTGTCTCTAGACCACAATGAACCTATCCCCTAACCGGTTCAAATGTCTCTATCACAGGGTTAATTAACACATTTCTGGCCCTTTTGCATCTATAACAGGGACAGTTCTATTTTTAGATTTTTTTTCAGTTATATTTTCCCTACATTTGTTCATTTTCTACCAATATCACAAACATTTAAATTGACGTTTCAACGCTGGGTGTTCAATGGCGTTTGTGGCTGAATGCGTTAAGGCGTTTTGTTATGCTGCCAGTAAACCCAGGTTCAAAACCTGGCCGGAGCGAAAAAGTTTTTCAAATTGTAAAAATTAGATAAAATAACATAAGACAAATAAAAAAAACATTGATAGAAATAAGAAGTAAAATTGGTGGAAAATTTTGTTTTTTTAGAACTGTCTCTCTAACATGTCTATTTGAACTGGTTAATTGGTGGGTTGAAAACAACCGGTTAAAGGATTGGTTTGTGGGGGTCAATTGACCCTTCCTATGACAACCCCATGTTAATTTCACCGGTCACCTAACCAGTTAAAGGACCTGTTCCGGCTATAAAGGACAGGTGAATCGACCGGTTTGGGACCAGTCCCAAGAACTGAAGGGTTGCTATACCACAAATACATGTATACGAGTACATCAAAATAAGCTTTTCGTTTGAAATTCTTTGCCAATAACACAAGTAAAGAACATTGTGGACACAATAGCAGACTGTACTTGCTATGCAGTAAACAGCATAGGGTTCATTATATGTTATTGTGGTGAATGGATAATTGTGGGAAATTGTTTGGGGAAGGGATTTGGGGGAATGGCATATTTTCCAAAAGAGTAGTTATGTCCACTTCCTCTCTTTACTCAGTAGAGTGGTTATTTCATGGTATCCAATAGAGAAAAATTCTATTGCATTGGTAGTGCGGTTTACTTTTGCTGTATTGATCGGTAAAATGTTTTGAGTTTATGTACAAAACGATGATGTTGTTTTGTATTATTTAGCAAGCATTGGCTTTATTTAAATTTGCATTTTAGCGATAAGAGTAATGCGAAATATGAAAAAAAAAAAACGGAAAAGAAAGAAAATAGTCATTGCATATTTTATAAATAACGTGTTGCATGCATGACAGCAATATTTGGGCAAATGTTTTATTTATTTTTATTAGTGGCATTTGAATTAATTTACATCTGAGTCTTTGTTTTAATATTCCTGTAATGATGGCTTAGTATCATTATTTCTGTTTTTCTCCTCTAAATCTCAGTTCGTTCAATAACGTTGTAGTAGTACTGCTGAATATTATTTTCGTTCTTATTTAAAAAGTTTTCCACTAATTGAAACCATAGAGAAATTCTGGCCTGCTTCAATTTATATTGTTATGAAGGGTATCTATAGCTTACAAACAGTTTAATTAGATTACTTTATTGATATTGGTTTTGCAAATAAAATCTGAAAAGAGAGTTTTCGTGTTTCAACTCGAGGTGATTTGAATCCCCTCACCATTTTCTCTCGTGTATTTGTAACCAACAATGATGGGGTACATATTAACTAGTCGTTTATTGTTCGGCAAAAAAATGCATCTGTGCCCGTGAGAAGAACTTTTCGTCTGTTTTATATAAAACGAACAAATGTTTGTGAGATTTTCTACAACACATTATATACATTAAAATAGGCTTAGCGTTTGAAATTGTGTGCCAATAACACATGTCAAGTACTTTGTAGACACTATAGGAGACTGTACTTACTATCGCGGTTGCCACAGTTGGTAGACTTCTACCAAAAATTGTAGATTTTTTTTTACTGTTTTGTTAATTTTGACAAAATTTTCTATAGAAATAAAATTTTGACAAAATTTTCCATAAAAATAAAATTTTGATAAAATGTTCTATAGAAATAAAAGTTTGACAAAATTTTCTATAGAAATAAAATTTTGACAAAATTTTCTATAGAAATAAAATTTTGAAAAAAATGACAAGATTTTCTATAGAAATAACTTTGACAAAATTTTCTATAGAAATAAAATTTTGAAAAAAAAAATCACAAGATTTTCTATAAAAATAAAATTTTGACAAAATTGTCTATAGAAATAAAATTTTGACAAAATTTTCTATAGAAATAAAATTTTTACAAAATATTCTATAGAAATGAAAATTTGACAAAATTTTCTACAGAAATACAAATATGACAAAATTTTCTATAGAAATAAAATTTTGACACAATTTTCTATCGAAATAAAATTTTGACAAAATTTTCTATGGAAATAAAATTTTGAAAAAAAAATTGACAAGATTTTCTATAGAAATAATTTTGGCAAAATTTTCTATAGAAATAAAATTTTAAGAAAAAAATTCACAAGATTTTCTATAGAAATAAAATTGTGACAAAATTTTCTATAGAAATAAAATTGTGACAAAATTTTCTATAGAATTAAAATTTAGACAAAATTTTCTATAGAAATAAAACATTACCAAAATTTTCTATAGAAATAAAATTTTGAAAAAATTTATATATAAATAAAATTTTGAAAAAATTTATATATAAATAAAATTTTGAAAAAAATTATATATAAATAAAATTTTGACAAAATTTTCTATGTAGAAATAAGATTTTGACAAAATTTTCTATGTAGATACAAAATTATTTATTTATTTATTTTATTTATTGTTTATTTTAATCATACAGTAAATGTATGATAAAAAAGAAAAACTGCCAATGTTACTTACACTGGCTGCTGAGGCCATCAGCTATAGATATAAAATTTTGACAAAATTTTCAATATAAATAAAATCTTGACAAAGTTTTCCATATAAATAAAGTTTTGACAAAATTTATATATAAATCAAATTTTGACAAAATTTTCTATGTAGAAATAAAATTTTGACAAAAATTTCTATAGAAACAAAAGTATGACAAAATTTTCTATGGGAATAAAATTTTGACAAAATTTTCTATAGAATTAAAATTTGGACAAAATTTTCTATAGAAATAAAACATTACCAAAATTTTCTATAGAAATAAAATTTTGAAAAAATTTATATATAAATAAAATTTTGAAAAAATTTATATATAAATAAAATTTTGACAAAATTTTCTATGTAGATACAAAATTATTTATTTATTTATTTTATTTATTGTTTATTTTAATCATACAGTAAATGTATGATAAAAAAGAAAAGCAGCCAATGTTACTTACTCTGGCTGCTGAGGCCATCAGCTATAGATATAAAATTTTGACAAAATTTTCCATATAAATAAAGTTTTGACAAAATTTATATATAAATCAAATTTTGACAAAATTTTCTATGTAGAAATAAAATTTTGACAAAAATTTCTATAGAAACAAAAGTATGACAAAATTTTCTATGGGAATAAAATTTTGACAAAATTTTCTATAGAAATAAACTTTTGACAAAATTTTCTATAGAAATCAAATTTTGACAAAAGTTTCTATAGAAATAAAATTTTGACAAAATATCCTACAGAAATAAAATTTGAAAATAACTGACAAGGTTTATTATAAAATTATGAAAAAATCACAAGATTTTCTATAGAAATAAAATTGTGACAAAATTTTCTATAGAAATAAATCTTTCAAGAGAAATAAAATTTTGACAAATTTTTCTATAGCAATAAAATTTTGACAAAATTTTCTATAGAAATAAAATTTTGAAAAAAGTTTCTATAGAAATAAAATTTTGACAAAATTTTCTATAGCAATAAAATTTTGACAAAATTTTCGCTAGCAAAAAAATTTTGACAAAATTGCAATAGAAATAAAATTTTGACAAAAGTTTCTACCGAAATAAAATTTTGACAAAATTTTCTAAAGAAATTAAAATTTTGACATACATTTTCTATAGAAATAAAATTGTGACAAAATTTTCTATAGAAATAAAATTTTTACAAAATATTCTATAGAAATAACATTTTGAAAAAAAAGTTTTGAAAAAAAATTTATATAAAACTAAAATTTTGACAAAATTTTCTATATAGAAATAAGATTTTGACAAAATTTTCTATAGAAATAAAATTTTGTCAAAATTTTCTATAGAAGTAAAATGTTGACAAAATATTCTATAGAAATAAAATTTTGACTAAATTTTCTAGCGAAATAAAACATTAACAAAATATTCTATAGAAATAAAATTTTGACTAAATTTTCTATAGAAATAAAATTTTGACAAAATTTTCTATAGAAATCAAATTTTGACAAAATTTTCTGTATAAGTAAAATTTTGACAAAATATTCTATAGAAATAAAATTTTGACAAAATTTTTTATAGAAATAAAATTTTGACAAAATTTTCTAAAGAAATAAAACTTTGACAAAATTTTCTATGTAGATATAAAATTTTGACAAAATTTTTTGTAGAAATAAAGTTTTGACAAAATTTTCTATAGAAATTAAATTTTGACAAAATTTTCTATAGATATAAAATTGTGACGAAATTTTCTAAAGAAATAAAAGTTTGACAAAATTTTCAATGTAGAAATACAATGTTGACAAAATTTTCTATGCAGAAATAAAATTTTGACAAAATTTTCTATAGAAATAAAATTTTGAACAAAACAAGTGAGTAAAGTAGAAAGTCGGGCGGGGCCGACTATATCATACCCTAAAACACCATTACAGAATTAGTAATCATAAGCATTTGTGGGGTAACATATAGGTCTGGGAGATAAACCGCAGTTGCATATTTAAGAAAATTAAGGGGTACATGTCTATGGGTGCTTTGTATCAATCTGACTATAGCTCATAGTCAGTGTTGCCAGGGAAAATTTACGGTTTACCCTACAAGGACAAAAAAAGTTCCCTACTTTCCCATACATAGAAAAAATTCCACAGAAATAAAATTTTGGAAAATTTTTTATAGAAATAATATTTTGAAAAAAATTTCTATAGAAATACAATTTTGACAAAATGTTCTGTAGAAATAAAATGTTGACAAAATTTTCTACAGGAATAAAGTTTACCACACATTGTTAAAGATCAAGCCTTGCCGGCTTCTAATTTCCTCCTCTAGAGCCACCAAAATGTAAAAATTATTACAAATTGTGTTGAGTAAAAATGTCCTACGTTGTGGCCCTATGTCTCTACAAGACGCTAAATATTAGAAAAACCCTACATATAGGGAATTTCCCCAAATTCTAGCAACACTGGCTGTGTTGATATTGCACCTACGGAGTTAGTATGCCATTAGTGGCATACTAACTGGCATTGAGCCCATTATTAAAAAAGAGAAAATCGTTCAATTAGTGTGGGTAATAAATCCAAATTTGTAAAAATCGAGCAATGTTCTTATGTAAGAGCTACAAGTACGTATAAATACGATCGGCTAGTTCATCAAAATTTGAAATTTGAGTAACATTGATTAATAAATAAGAGTACTATGGCCAAATTTGGGAAAATTGAGCGATACATATATATGAAAGCTATATCTAAATCTGAACCAATTTGCATGATATTTTGCTGGTTTGATTAATACCACAAAAGGTTACCTTGTGCAAGATTTGAGTAAGATCAGTTAAGAAATGAAGCCTGTATGGTCAAACATAAGGTTATTAGGGGCGAATATTTCAAAATCGGGTGATACATATATGGGAGCTATATCTACATCTGAACCGATTTCGATGAAATTTTGCACATATAGTTAGTACTATAGAGGACTGGATCTAGCCAACTTTTAGTAAGATCGGTTAATAAATAAGGGTTCTATGGCCAAATTTGTGAAAATCGGGCTATACATATATATGAGAGCTATATCTAAATCTGAACCGATTTCGATGATTTTTTGCACATATAGTTAGTGCTATAGAGGACTACATTTAGCCAAATTTGGGTAAGATCGGTTGATAAATAAAGGTTTTCTGGCCAAATTTGCGAAAATCGGGCGATACATATATATGGGAGCTATAGCTGAATCTGAACCGATTTCGATGATTTTTTGCACATATAGTTAGTGCTATAAAAGATTATATTTAGCCAACTTTGAGTAAGATCGGTTGATAAATAAAGGTTTTCTGGCCAAATTTGCGAAAATCGGCGATACATATATATGAGAGCTATTTGGATGAAATTTTGCAGACTTAAAGGGCGATGGAAAAAATTACCTATTGCCAAATTGGGTGACGATCCGTTGGAAAAAAGCGCAACGTAACCCCATTTGTCGAAATCGGGCGATACATATATATGGGAGCCATATCTAAATTTGATCCGATTTCTTCCAAATTCAATAGCGTTCGTCCTTGTGCCCAAAATACTCCCTGTACCAAATTTCATCAAAATCGGTTAATAATTGCGACCGGAATCCTGTGAACAACAAATACATGGACAGACGGACGGACGGACACCAAGCGCTAGATCGACTCAGGAGGTGATTCTGAGTCGATCGGTATATATTTTATGGGGTCTAAAATCAATATTTCTGGTAGGCACATTTTTTGGCCGATCAAACTTATTATACCCTGACCACTATGTGGTTTAGGGTATAATGACAAAATTTTCTACAGAAATAAAATTTTGAAAAAATTTTATATAAAAATAAAATTTCGACAACATTTTCTATATAGAAATAAGGTTTTGAAAAAATTGTCTATAGAAAAAAAAATTTGACAAAATTTTTTTATAGAAGTAAAATTTTGAAAAAATTTATATATAAATAAAATTTTGACAAAATTTTCTATAGAAATAAAATTCTGATAAAAGTTTCTATAGAAATAAAATTTTGACAAAAGTTTCTATAGAAATAAAATTTTGATAAAAAAAATTACAAGATTTTCTATAGAAATAAAAGTGTGATTTGCTATAGACATACAATTTTCAATAGAAATAACATTTTGACAACATTTTCTGTAGAAATAGAATTTTGTCAAAATTTTCTGTATAAAAATAAAATTTTGACAAAATTTTCTATAGAAATAAAATTTTGACAAAATTTCTATAGAAATAAAATTTTGACAAAATTTTCTATAGAAATAAAATTTTATAATGTCGTTGTCTTTTTCCATATATATGCACTGATATAAATGCGATTAATTGTTACATTCCTATATTAAAAAGTATGTCATTTTTTTAATGAGTTGGTCATTTATTGTGACGAGTGTTGCCGTTGAGAATTTCTAAAATTCCAACTAGCTCAACTGTAATTGAACGTACGATCCGAGGAACTTGCCAGGGGATTTTCGAAGTGGCCTTCGTCGTATATCAATTTTAATGCCCTTATATTCAGACGAATATTCGCATCACTTCTCATAAAACTTAAAATGTAGCCGTATTAAAAAAAATTGAACCTTTTATAATTTTAGTTCCATTCTTTTCCCACTTCTTCACTAGTGACTTTGACGATGATGAAGGCCATCTCTTACTTTCCACTACATAACTCTTGAATACAATTGATGTCAAAAGCGACGAAAGTGCCATTTTATGTCTCTTGAGTATGCAAGGCATCCATGTATACATGTGAATAAGGAAGTCCTTGTAAACCACCATTTTACAAAGGCTCATACATAGGGCAACCACTCTAAAGAAGAGTTTTGGTTGGCATGCATGTAAGTTGAATGCTTGGTTGGCCATCTTCACTTAAATTGTATATGCATCCAATACCTATTGTGAGGGTATCCTCACAAAAGGACATCGTTGAAAGTTAGTGTCTGGTTTATGTGTTCCCGTATTGTTACCGACTACCACATGCCCATCAAGGAAGTCTCGCCAGAAATGATTTATTAGATTTTCCCAGTATGAAATTATGACCATTATCATATTTTAGATATGATTTTATTATCATTTATTGGACAATGAAAATTTGGGAGAAGGAGGAGAGGAGAAGAAAAGGAACAAAGAAGAAAATTCAATAAAACATATAAAACACACAATCAACTATGAAGATTAGGTTAGTTTAGGTCTAGAGGCAGGACATTATTTCCGGCCCAATTTGACTGTTCAATCCATAGTGATACCATAGGTGGTGAACTTATCACTGAGTTCTGTCCCTACCGGGAATGGTTCAACCCCAAGACCGGCACAGAACTAGTCCCTGGCGTGTATGGATCAGTCCTAGTTCTAGTCAAAACGTATGGAAGGGATCGATACTGCCATGATTATACTCATTCTCCCAGGGGTCAGGGGGCAAAACGAGCAGCTCCCACTGTCCCTATAGCAGCGAATACATTTATATATTTTATTTTTTTTTTATATAGGAACATTAAAATAACACTCATAAAATTCAAAAAAATTCATGAAATCTTTATATAAATCGATAGTACGGTCCATATAATTCAATGTTTGAAGATTATTTCATTCAATGTTGACTGCAACTGCGCCTCAAATGGTCCATACGCTTAGCCCACTTTAGGAACACTATTTGCAACATTTCGGCCGGTATCCACGCTTGCCGCTCCACCCAAAACTAATCTACCAAATTTGGAGAAAATTTTACCAAACAAAAAAAAAAAATACTTTGCAAATATTTTTTCCCTAAAAATTTTGTCAACATTTTATTTCTATAGAAAATGTCAAAATTTTATTTCTATAGAAACTTTTGTTAACATTTTATTTCTATAGCAAATTTTGTCAACATTTTATTTCTGTAGAACATTTTGTCAAAATTTTATTTCTATACAAAATTTTGTCAACATTTTATTTCTATAGGAAATTTTGTCAAAATTTTATTTCTATAGAAAATTTTGTCAAAACTTTATTTCTATAGAAAATTTGTCAAAATTTAATTTCTATAGAAAAATTTGTCAAAATTGTGTTTTTATAGAATATTTTGTCAAAACTTTATTTAATTTCTATAGAAAATTTTGTCAAAACTTTATTTCTAGAGAAAATTTTGTCAAAATTTTATTTCTATAGAAAAATTTGTCAAAATTTTATTTCTATAGATTATTTTGTCAAAATTTTATTTCTATAGAAAATTTTGTCAAAATTTTATTTCTATAGAAAATTTTGTCAACATTTTATTTCTATAGCAAATTTTGCCAAAATTTTATTTTTATAGAAAATGTTGTCAACATTTTATTTCTATAGATAATTTTGTAAAAATTTTATTTCTATAGAAAATTTTGTCAAAATTTTATTTCTATAGCAAATGTTGTCAAAATTTTATTTCTATAGATTATTTTGTCAAAATTTTACTTCTATAGAAAATTTTGTCAAAATTTTATTTCTATAGAAAATTTTGTCAAAATTTATTTCTATAGAAAATATAGTCAAAATTTTAATTCTATAGAAAATTTTGTCAAAATTTTATTTCTATAGAAAATTTTGTCAAAATTTTATTTCTATAGAAAATTTTGTCAAAATTTTATTTCTATAGTAAATTTTGTAAAAATTTTATTTCTATAGAAAATTTGTTCAACATTTTATTTCTAGATATTATTTGGTTAAAATTTTATTCCTATAGATTATTTTGTCAAAATTTTATTTCTATTGAAATTTTTTTCACAATCTTATTTCTATAGAAAATTTTGTCAAATTTTATTTTTATAGAAAATTTTGTAAAAATTTTATTTTTATAGAAAACTTTGTCAAAATTTTATTTCTATAGAAAATTTTGTCAAAATTATATTTCGATAAAAAAATTTTGTCATAATTTTATTTCTACAGAAAATTATGTCAAAATTTTATTTCTATGGAAAATTTTGTCATTTTTTTTATTGAAAATTTTACCAAAATTTTATTTCTATAGAAACTTTTGTCAAAATTTTATTTCTATAGAAGATTTTGTCAAAATTTTATTTCTATACAAAATTTTGTCAAAATTTTATTTCTATAGAAAATTTTGACAAAATTTTATTTCTATAGAAAATTTTGACAAAATTTTATTTCTATATAATATTTTGTCAATTTTTTTTTTATTTCTATAGATAATTTTATAAAAATTTTATTGCTATAGAAAATTTTGTCAAAATTTTATTTCTATAGAAAATTTTGTCAACATTTTATTTCTATAGAAAATGTCGTAAAAATTTTATTTCTATAGAAAATTTTGTCAAAATTTTATTTCTATAGAAAATTTTGTCAAAATTTCATTTCTCTAGAAAATTTTGTCAAAATTTTATTTCTATAGAAAATTTTGTAACAATTTTATTTCTATAGAAATTTTTTTCAAAATTTTATTTCTTTGGAAAATTTTGACAAAATTTTAGTTATATTGAAAGTTTTGTCAAAATTTTAGTTCTATAGAAAATTTTGTCAAAATTTTATTTCTATAGATAATTTTTAAAAATTTGTACTTCTCTAAAATTTTGTTTTCTATAGAAAATTTTGCCAAAACTTTATTTCTATAGACAATTTTGTCAAAATTTCATTTCTATAGAAAATTTTGTCAAAATTTTATTTCTATAGAAAATTTTGTTAAAATTTTATTTCTATAGATAATTTTATAAAAATTTTATTTTTATAGAAATTGTTGTCAAAATTTTATTTCTATAGATAATTTTATAAAAATTTTATTTCTATAGAAAATTTTTTCAAATTTTTTTTTCTATGGAAAATTTTGTCAAAATTTTATTTCTATGGAAAATTTTGTCAAAATTTTATTTCTATGGAAAATTTTGTCAAAATTTTATTCCTATAGAAAATTTTGTCAAAATTATATTTTTATAGAAAATTTTGACAAAATTGTATTTCTATAGATTATTTTGTCAAAATTTTATTTCTATAGAAAATTTTGTCAAAATTTTATTTCTATAGAAAATTGTGTCCAAATGGTATTTCTATAGAAAATTTTGTCACTATTTTATTTCTATAGAAAATTTTTCAAAACTTTATTTTTATAGAAAATTTGGTCAAAATTTTATTTCTATAGATAATTTTGTAAAAATTTTATTTCTATAGAAAATTTTGTCAAAATTTTATTTCTATAGAAAATGTTGTCAAAATTTTATTTTTATAGAAATTTTTTTTTTGTTACTAATTCTGTTTATTTGCAATCTATTTTTCTACAAAACATTAAGCAAATTTTTTGTTACATATCTTAAACTGAATTGTTTAGGCTCCATTGAACCTAACAATATATTCTTTAAAATATCTAATATTTACATGACATTGATAGTTAAGCTTTACTTAAATAAAAAGGAGATCAAGAACATGTCGCCTTTTCAGTCTTCTTACTTCATCGGTATCATCTAACAAATTAATTGCTAATACATTAGAGTGATAACTTAATCTATTCAGATAATTACTACTAAACTTTTTAATTTCGTCTTTAACAAGAGGAATGTTGAGATCTTTGTGAATGTTGTTGTTGTTGACAAACCAGGGAGAGCCAGTAATAAGCCTCAAAGTTTTTGATTGGTATCTTTGAAGAATTTCTACGTTGGAATTGCTGGCAGTACCCCATAATTGAATTCCGTAGGTCCATATTGGTTTTAAAATTGTTTTATAGAGCAGAACTTTGTTATTTAAACTTAGTGTAGATCTCTGACCTAACAACCAATGCATTCTTTTTGTTTTAATGTTTAGATGCTGCCTTTTCATTCGAATGTGCTCATTCCAAGTTAGTCTTTTATCCAAGTGAAGTCCAAGATATTTTACAGAGTATGCTGACTCTATTACTGTTCCATTGAATACAGGTGGAGGACATTCCTTTCTTCGAAGACTAAATGAAACATGGCCAGATTTTTCGGCATTAACCTTAATATTCCACTTTTTGTACCATTCTTGCATTGTATTTAATTGGTTTTGGATTTTTTTAGTAGCCTTTTTGTGACATTTATTAGTCGCCAATATTGCTGTGTCATCTGCGTACGTTGCTAATGTTACCTCATCCATTACAGGCATGTCAGCTGTGAAAATTGTATAAAGCACAGGCCCAAGCACACTGCCTTGAGGAACTCCAGCTTTAATTTTTCCAATTTCTGACTCAATATCATTGATGCTAACAAAGAATGTTCTCTCATGTAAATATGACTTTAAAAGCAGATAAAATGGTGAGGGTAACAAATGCTTAAGTTTGTACAGCAATCCTTGATGCCAAACTCGATCAAACGCTTGCTGAACATCTAAGAAGACTGATGAACAGTATAGTTTTTTCTCTAGGGCATTTCTAATTACATTAACCACTCTATGGCACTGCTCGGGAGTTCCATGTCCCTGTCGAAATCCAAATTGATGATCAGGTAATATATTGAATGATTCAAGAACTGGAGATAATCGTTTCCGGAAGAGTTTTTCAAACAATTTCGAAAGTATGGGCAGCAGGCTAATAGGTCTATACGAAGTTATTATGTTTTCGGGTTTACCAGGTTTTGGTACCATAATAATCTTGGCACATTTCCACTTATCAGGGAAATAACTTAATCTTACAATTGAGTTAAATATTACTGTGAGTAGCACAACTCCTTTCTTTGGAAGTGATTTAACAACTCGTCCATCTATCAGGTCATATCCAGGTGATTTATTTTTGAGCTTTCTAATCTCCGTTTTCACTTTTCGAATGCTAAAGGGTTTAATGTGGCGCTTTTACAAGGATATTGGTTAAATCTCGGCATTATATGTGGTCAATTGTGGGTTGTGATATATTATTCGGCCTAGTTTATTTTAAACTCGACCGTTTTGTGGAAAGTGTGGTATTACAGTGTGAAATATGACTACAAAATCTGAACCAATTAGATCAAAAAACATATTAAATATATTCTCTGTGGAAACTATCGAGTCAACTGAAGGAAACTCCCATTGAAAATGGGTCTAAAATATGAAATATTCTACTCAACTCTGGCGTATATATATACAAAATTTGAAGCAAATCAGGCTTCAACTCTGGCTTTTGTGCAAATCGGACGAAATATATATATGGGAGCTATATCTAAATCTGAACCGAGTTCAAACAAATTTGGCAGAGTTAACCATACTATTAAACGCACTCCTTTTGGAAAATTTGAAGCAAATCAGGGTAAAAATCTGGCTTTAGAGGGCATATAAGTGCAAATCGGACCAAAGGTATATATGGGAGCTATATCTAAATCTGAACCGATTTTAACCGAATTTGGCATAGTTAACAATATTATTAAACGTACTCCTTGTGCTAAATTTGAAGCAAATCAGTGTAAAATGCTGGCTTTTGAAGCCACATAAGTGCGAATCGGACGAAAGATATATATGGAAGCTATATCTAAATCTGAACCGATTTAGCTGATGTTTTGCAGGTTTTACGTGACCGACAAAACATTCAGATGTACAAAATTTGAAGAAGATCGGTTCATAAATACGTGAATTATGATCAAATCGGTGATAAATATATATGGCAGCTATATCTAAATCTGAACCGATTTTTTCCAAAATCAATAGCGATTGTCTTTGACCCGAAGAAAGACCCCATGCCAAAATTGAGGACGACAGGACTTAAATTGCGAGCTGTACTTTGTGCACAAAATTACATATACAGACAGACGGACGGACAGACAGACAGACAGACGGACATCGCTAAATCGACTCAGAATTTAATTCTAAACCGATCGGTATACTAAAAGATGGGTCTATGACAATTATTTCTTGGCGTTACATACAACTGCACAAACTTATTATACCCTGTACCACAGTAGTGGTGAAGGGTATAATTAACTGATACAATTACCTTTTTAATCAAATTAAAAAAATAAAGCCAATTAAGTAAATGATTGAAAATGCCTACACTTTTAATTAAAATAATAATTATATCAAATACCATTTTATTTTATTCAAAAAATATTTCCGAAAATATATAATTGAATTTTTTCGGAGATTGTTTTTATATACATTCTGGAATGACTAATTTTTGGCTCAAGTCCAAAGAAAAATAAATAATTGATTGGTGGATTTAAAAAATTAAGTTTTGTGGCAAAAATTAATATTCATTTTTAACCTATTAAAAATTCAATTAAAAATGTCGAAGAATTCAGTTAATATTTTTTATCAGTAACTACCATACATGGTTTATACTACCTACACGCTCACAAAAAATCGCTTCTGTAACATATACTCCCAAACATATTTTGCTTCAAGCCTATATATTTTTGGGTATTGCCCAAACATTTATATGTTTGATCTCTTCCAATATATAATATGTTTGAAAGCATATTGGTCTAAACAATATATGTTTGGGTAGTCTAAGTTCCAAACATTTTGTATTTTTGCATCCAAATTCAATAATGTTGTCTTCCAAAAAACAATATGTTATTATGTGAACATATAATTTGTTTGGAAGCATTTTGCACCCAAAAATATTATATGCTTAAAAAAATTCTCCCAAACAATATTGTGCTCAAAATTTTATTTATTTATTTATATATTTACAATCATAATGAATTATGAAAATAAACAGGTAATATAGGTGCCACAGGAGCCACCGTGGTGCAATGGTTAGCATGCCCGCCTTGCATACACAAGGTCGTGGGTTCGATTCCTGCTACGACTGAACACCAAAAAGTTTTTCAGCGGTGGATTATCCCACCTCAGTAATGCTGGTGACATTTCTGAGGGTTTCAAAGCTTCTCTAAGTGGTTTCACTGGAATGTGGAACGCCGTTCGGACTCGGCTATAAAAAGGAGGTCCCTTGTCATTGAGCTTAACATGGAATCGGGCAGCACTCAGTGATAAGAGAGAAGTTCACCACTGTGGTATCACAATGGACTGAATAGTCTAAGTGAGCCTGATACATCGGGCTGCCACAAAACCTACCTAACCTAACCTAGGTGCTAACGACATAGGTTTTCAACCTGAATGCTCAAAATTTTGTTTCTGCCCAATTGTATATTCCCCCACATCTTTCTCACTTCAACGAGATTTTTTAGTTCTTAGCACCTTTTTCTGTAATACAAACATTGTAGAAGAAATTATTCAATTGTATGATTTTTTTATTTTAATTTTACCTTTTGCCGGACGGGGATTCGAACAGCGGACCACACAGTTTGTAAGGATAAAAGAAGTAGCTGATCAATTGCCCAAGGAAAAATAAAATGTTAATGTTGTAATAACAAGCAACAACCACCAACTTAATTCAATATCGCTCCCTGTTAAATAGCGCTCCAAGCTACTAAACACATATATGTTTATAGGCTATTTCTAAATTAATATGTGTTTGCATCCAAGCATATTATATTTACAAACATTTTATGTCCCAAACATAATATGCTCTAACATATTAACATATATGTCCCAAACATGTTATGCTAGTTTATGAACATTATATGCTTGCACTCAAAAATATTGTGTTTAAAAATTTGTGTTCCAAACATATAATGTTTATAGCCAAACATATGAAAAACAGTCTTTTTCATCCGTGTAACTACCAGCATGGTTTATAGCTTTATATAAAATTTAATTCTTGTGCAAAGGTTAGTCAAATAAATAAATTAATTAAAATATTTTTAATTCCCATTTAATTCTGATTTTCGTAATTTCAATAAAAAAAAGTAATTGGACCAATAAATTCGTGATAGAATCATAAACATTTTTTGTGTGTGTGTGTGGGCTATCCATTTCTCCTCTTTCATTGCATGTGATCGAAAGCAACTTTGTTTATATTTTAACCTTCATCATAGGAGAAGTAACGCATCGACATATCATATACCGCATTAAATATATGTTATGTATATATGGAATGAAAACCGCTACACCTAATTTTATTTTATTTGTACTATATTATGTATTAACATTTATTTCGGTTTCATAGACTTGGCCACCGTAGACATGAAATCTGTATCTTACTACTTGTTTAAAATAGTAAATTTGAATAATTTTTAAGTCAAAAATAAATAAATAAATATCATTTAGTATTTTATATGGCTATTTTCTACAAATATTAGCTATTTCTGTTACAAATTAATTTCGATCTAGTTATTTTTGATTTTCAAAAGTTGGCAACAATGTATGAAATAACTACCCTACTGAGTAAAGAGAGTGTCCACATCCTCTCTATTATCGTTGTTAGGGAAAATACTCCCCTTCCCCAAATATCCCTGACCAATTCCTCGTTAACCAAGCATTGTGGTTATTTCATTGTATCCAATAGCGAAAAATGTAATTGCATCATCAGTTCGTGTTTATACTTGGCGTCGTTCGGTTTGCTCGTGCAGTGGTGATCGGTTTTGAGTTTATGTTTAGACGAATTATGTTGTTTTGTGTTGTTGAGTCAACATTGACTGTGTTTAAATACATAGTATCAGGGATGGAATATGCAGTACTATAGTACTTTTTTCAATACTTTTTCACCCCGGTCAGTACCGTAGTACCCCCACGAATGATTTAGTACCTTTTGTGTAGACATTTTTGAGACGATATCAGATTTATGGTACAATAGCTTTGACAAAATATTTTAATATTTTGAGAAAGTCTTTATCAACCTTATTTGCTAATAGTCTTTTACAAATATGGCAAAACAAACATGTTCATGTGGGAAGAAAATCTCGATTTTGTAAAAGACATAGTCAAAAACCGGATTTTATTGAACTTCAAGAATGTTTTAGTCGAAAACAAGTATATACAGAAGTAAGTTCGGCCGGGCCGAATCTTAAATACCCACCACCATGAATCAAATATTAGGGTTTCCTTTGAAATTTCAGGAGGGCTAGAGGACTTGAGGACACTTCCCGGAGATAAATTTAAAGATTTCACCTATGAAGACTATATCAGATTCTGGATTTATAAGAACCATTTTTGTTTGAGTTTTAGAGGAATCATTAACATCTCTTGTAAGTGTGCCAGAAAATTATAAAATAACGTCTTGATTTGAAATCTTAAATCTGTAGAAGAAAAATCTGGAAGTTTTACATTGAGTTTCAAGCAATTTTCATGATCAGTGTGCCTTCTACACCCTCAAAAAGTGAAGTCGGTCTATATGGACGCATTGCCAAATGGACCGATAAAAACTTAATCCGATACACGTTTTTGTGAGCCTAAAATACCAGAATATTTACAATTTCAGGTAAATCAGATAAAAACTACGGTTTCTAGAAACCCAAGGAGTTAAATCGGGAAATCGTTCTTATGGGGGCTATACTAAAACACGAAAATACCTCTAGATTTCCAATTTCAGGCAAATAGGATAAAAACTTCGGATTCTAGAAGCCCAAGAAGTAAAATCGGGAGATCGGTCTATATGGGAGCTATACCAAAATATGGACCGATACTCACAATTTTTGGCACACGTATTTGTGGTCCTACAATACCTCTAGATTTCCAATTTCAGGTAAATTGAATAAAAACTGCGGTTTCTATAAGCCCAAGAAGTAAAATCGGGAGATCGGTCTATATGGGGGCAATACCAAAACATGGACCGATACTCACAATTTTTGGCACATGTATTTGTGGTCCTTCAATACCTCTAGATTTCCAATTTCAGGTAAATTGAATAAAAACTGCGGTTTCTATAAGCCCAAGAAGTAAAATCGGGAGATCGGTCTATATGGGGGCAATACCAAAACATGGACCGATACTCACCATTTGTGGCACACCTCTTTATGGTCATAAAATACCTCTAGATTTCAAATTTCAGGTAAATTGAATAAAAACTGCGGTTTCTATAAGCCCAAGAAGTAAAATCGGGAGATCGGTCTATATGGGGGCTATACCAAAACATGGACCGATACTCACTATTTTTGGCACACCTCTTAATGGTCATAAAATACCTCTAGATTTCAAATTTCAGCCAAATCGGATAAAAACTACGATTTCTATAAGCCCAAGACCCCAAATCGGGAGGTCGGTTTATATGGGGACTATATCACAACCTGGACCGATATAGCCCATCTTCGAACTTGACCTGCCTGCAGACAAAAGACGAGTTTGTGCAAAATTTCAGCACGATTGCTTCATTATTGAAGACTGTAGCGTGATTACAACAGACAGACAGACAGACGGACAGACGGACATCGTTATATCGTCTTAGAATTTCTCCCTGATCAAGAATATATATACTTTATATAGCCGGTAATCGATATTTCGATGTGTTACAAACGGAATGACAAACTTATTATACCCCCGTCACCATTCTATGGTGGTGGGTATAAAAAAATGTGATTCTATATTATCGATTTTTTATTTCGGTAGAAAATGTTGTCAAAATTTTATTTCTATATAGAATTTTTGCAAAATTTTATTTTTATAGAAAATTTTGTCAAAAATTTATTTCAATTGAAAATTTTGTACAAATTTTATTTCTATAGGAAATTTTTACAAAATTTTATTTCTATAGAAAAAATTTTGCAACATTTTTTTTTTGCAAAATTTTATCTCTATAGAAAATTTTTGCAAAATTTTATTTATATAGAAAATTTTGTCAAAATTTTATTTATATAGAAAATTTTGTCAAAATTTTATTTTCTTTAAAATTTAGTCTCTTGACAATAATTTTCCAATAAAATTTTTGTTGAAATTTAGTAAAAAGTACCTTTCCGCTCAAAAAATACCTTTTTTGTACTTTCTTAAAAATTGTATTTTCCATCCCTGCATAGTATGTATATTATTTATCGATGTGAATAGTGCGAACTATGAACCCTAACCGAATAATAAACGGTAATAAATGTTGCATACAAAAGTGCGAAATATGAACAAAACGGTATATTAAACGGTATAGACATTGACATTTTATAAAGGACGTATAACCTACTAGATAACAAACCCCCTGAGAAGAACATTTGGGTAAGTCTTTATACCCTTCACCACTACTGTGGTACAGGGTATAATAAGTTTGTGCATTTGTATGTAACGCCAAGAAGGAAAAGTCTGAGACCCATCGTTTAGTATACCGATCGTCTTAGAATTAAATTCTGAGTCGATTTAGCGATGTCCGTCTGTCTGTCTGTCTGTCCGTCTGTCTGTCTGTCTGTCTGTCTGTCTGTCTGTCTGTCTGTCTGTTGATGTATTTTTGTGTGCAAAGTAGAGCTCGCAGTTTTAGTCCGATTGTCCTAAAATTTGGTATAGGGTCCTGTTTCGGCTCAAAGACGATCCCTATTGATTTTGGAAAAAATCGGTTCAGATTTAGATATAGCTGCCATATATATTTTTCACCGATCTGGTCATAATTGGCGTGTATATCAACCGATCTTCTTCAAATTCCGTACATCCGGATATTTTATGAGTCTCGAAAAGCTTGCAAAATATCAGCAAAATCGGTTCAGATTTAGATATAGCTCCCATATATAGCTTTCGCCCGATTTACACTCATTTGCCCACAGAAGCCAATTTTTTGTTCCGATTTAGTTGAAATTTTGCATAGGGAGTAGAATTAGCGTTGTAACTATGCGTGCCAAATTTGCTTGAAATCGGTTCAGATTTGGATATATCTCCCATATAAAGCTTTCGCCCGATTTACACTCATATGACCACAGAGGCCAATTTTTAACTCCGATTTAGTTGAAATTTTGCACAGGGAGTAGAATTAGCATTGTAGCTATGCGAGCCAAATTTGGTTGAAATCGGTTCAGATTTAGATATAGCTCCCATATATATGTTTTTCTGATTTCGACAAAAATGGTCAAAATACCAACATTTTCCTTGTAAAATCGCCACTGCTTAGTCGAGAAGTTGTAAAAATGACTCTAATTTTCCTAAACTTCTAATACATATATATCGAGCGATAAATCATAAATAAACTTTTTCGAAGTTTCCTTAAAATTGCTTCAGATTTAAACGTTTCCCATATTTTTTTACTAACATTGTGTTCCACCCTAGTGCATTAGCCGACTTAAATTTTGAGTCTATAGATTTTGTAGAAGTCTATCAAATTCTTCCAGATCGAGTGATATTTAAATGTATGTATTTGGAACAAACCTTTATATATAGCCCCCAACACATTTGACGGATGTGATATGGTATCGAAAATTTAGATCTACAAAGTGGTGCAGGGTATAATATAGTCGGCCCCGCCCGACTTTAGACTTTCCTTACTGGTTTAGTTATCTTAATTGGTAACTGCGTCGTTTTTAATACTCTAAAATAAACTTCTAACAGAAACCAAACCATTAGTTTCCATGTTAAAAAGAGGATTTAATTATTTTGCATATACATATACACATATACATATGTTATGTATTCGACTAGTTCTCCAACAATATTTTGTCATAGATAGAAGAAGAAGAAAATAATAATAAACTATGTATGTAATTTGCAAAAGAGAGGGAAAAAAAGAGAGATTTTCCGTATTTATTTTTTCAACTGAATAAGCCTTGGATCCCCTATACCCTCTATGGCGTAGATGTTGGCACCCATGAACTGTTAGTTATGGAGAGAAAGAGAGATAGAGTTAGTTGTTATAATTGTAGTTGTAGAAGGGATATTTAGGGAAAACAATAATTCCCTCAATTTAGATAGTATACACTCTCTATCCCAAATTATATTTTTATAAATCTAAATAAATAAATTTTTTTATGAGATATGTCTAAACATTCAAAAGAGATTATTTAATTGATATTGCTTTTGCAACTCGAATATACAAAAACTCTCTCAAAGTCACTTGTAGAGAGAGAAAGAGTTTCCGTGTTCATTATTTTTGCCGACTGATGGAGATTTCGATCTCCTTTTCCCACTACCCGGATGCGTTATAATCAACAACGATGTTGGCATCCCTGCAAACAATTTGAAGTATTTCGGAAGAACTTTCATCTTCGCGAATAATAAATAATTATTTTTCATAAAGTTTTGAGGAACATGAGTGAGCTGATACCACAAGCGAATAACTTACAATTATTCTTAGCACCTAATAGGCGAATTTTCTCGTAACATTTGCGTGAATGTTTGATAGGCGCATGAAAAAGGCGATAAATCTACGAATTTATCAAACGTGAAGACATGCGAAGTTTGGAAAAAGTTTTCTGAGTGGAGTTTCATAAAACATGAAAGCGAATTTTAGAAGTTTACCACAAGCGAATAACTTACGATTGCTTTTAACATCTGATTGGCAAATTTGTGAGTAACATTCGCATTACTGTTTGATGCGAATTTTGGAAGAACATATTTTGACATATTTGAAATACTCTACAATAAGTACACAAAAATATTCGCCTGAATCAAAAAACGATGAATATTATGCGAAAAATGAAAACAATTATATAAAGTGGGTACACGCGAAGTTTGGAAGAAGATTTGTTGTACAGCAATGAAGACTTTGCGTACAAAATTACAAAAAGTGGACACAAGCGAAGTCTGGAAGAACTTTGGTAATTGTCTTGTCTTCTCATAACGGTGAAACAAAATGTTGTAAAGTGTCTACAGGCGAAGTTTGGAAGAATTTTCGTCATACTTTATTTTTTTAATCACGGTAAACAATAATCATATCCTCATTTCAGTGCCGGTAGCGAAGGTGAGTAGAAGTGTTTTTTTGTTTTCTTGTTGCAAAAAGTGTTTAGTTATATCTGACAAACAAGGATCTAGTTAGAGATTTGGTAAGTTTCTACCTTGCATTGTTTTTTATCATATTTTATTATATTGTTATTTTTATAAATATATTTTTTAGAAACGTTTGCTATTCAGAATAGGGGGATCCGATATGTCTTGCTTTGTGCGTCAAGCCATAAAAAGAGTGCTGA
Source organism: Haematobia irritans (assembly GCF_050003625.1). Taxonomy (NCBI): domain Eukaryota; kingdom Metazoa; phylum Arthropoda; class Insecta; order Diptera; family Muscidae; genus Haematobia; species Haematobia irritans. Next base: position 116,606,621 of record NC_134399.1, on the reverse strand, counting down.
TAGATGAGTTAGCGATGCAGTTCACCTGGAGAGGCACCAAGGAAAAAGGGTGCATCCAAAATTTTTTCTTCGTTTCTATAATTAGAGGTAAGTTTAGTTTTCAGTGTATTTTATTTTTAAATTCTAATTTTTTTGTTTTAAACAGAAATAGTATACCAAAAATTCAACCACTCGGAGGATATAAAAATTAACCAAGTGGTTCAGCAGCATTTTGCACATGCAAAAGATCGTGTGGAAAAACGGCAGAAATAAATTTAGGATACACATTATTTTTTTTTTAATTTAATTTTTAAGTTTGTTTAAATAATGAATTTTTTATACTAGTCGTTATTATACTTGTTTAATATAAAATATTTTAATACATTAAACTGTATACGTCTAATTTTATATTTACTTAATTAATTAAATAAAATATGAATGTATTGAATATCAAAGAAAAAACAAAACAAAAAATCGTGTTTATAAACTTCAGGCATGCGAATCTTTTGAACTTCTTTTAATAGGTTTTAATTGGGTATTTGAAGAATAAAATTCGAATTACAGACGAATATTCAGGAAGATTTGTGGAATAAACTTCCATATACTTCTTTCAAACTTCCAGTAAGCGAATTATTTTAGCTTATTTAAAAAGATTCGCATTCCGTGTAAGGAAGAATATAAGAAGAATTCAAGATGAACGTTTATACGAACGATCGTACGCTTGGGTGGAATTACCGGAGAATCTTTTATGAAAGTCCATTCAGTTTATTTAAAATTCTTCCAAGCGAATGATATATTATCATTTTGGAAGATTTGCGATTCGGACACAAGTACTGGCGACGGGGGATTCGAGTTCGAATGTCAGATGAACGTTCGCCGCGAACGAAACGTTGCTCGTGGCGAATTGAGGAAGATTCTTCAGTGAGAGAAAATGTTTGCAGGGATACGTAAAGTGTTCGTTTTATGTTGTTGTAATTGTGTTAGCTCATTTCTTATGTGTATGTGAGTTTGTTTTTTTTTGCTATGCATGTGTGATTGCATAGATACAAATATGATTTTGAAATAAAACAAGTCTAGTACTTTGTTGACAATTTAGGTGACTGTACTCAATAAGGTGGAGAAGTATCTTTTCCCTTTTATCGATTTGTACCCACGCTTAGCACTCATGCCAAAGATAATCTACCAAAATGTTTGTGGTTATTTGAAACAAATATATTTTTATTCGACAGACTATGATTAGCGACAATTTTGTGGCACATGGACTCTGATAGTATGACCTTACATGAAAATTAAAATTTTTAAAAATATTGAACAAAAAAGAAAATATTATATCATTAGAAAATCTTGTCAAAAATGTATTTAAAAATTTCATTTTTATAGAAAATTTTGTCAAATATTTATTTTTATAAAAAATTTTGTTAAAATTTTATTTCTATAGAAAATTTTGTCAAAACTTTATTAAAATTAAATAAAAACTTTATTTCTATAGAAAATTTTGTCAAAATTTAATTTCTATAGAAAATTTTGTCAAAATATTATTTCTATAGAAAATTTTGTCAAAATTTTGTTTTATAGAAAATTTTGTCAAAGTTTTATTTTTATAGAAAATATTGTCAAAATTTTATTTCTATAGAAAATTTTGTCAACATTTTATTTCTGTAGAAAATTTTGTAAAAATTTTATTTCTATAGAAAATTTCGTCAACATTTTATTTCTATAGAAAATTTCGTCAAAATTTTATTTCTATAGAAAATTTCGTCAAAATTTTATTTCTGTAGAAAATATTGTTAAAATTTTATTTCTATAGAAAATTTTATTTCTGTAGAAAATTTTTTCAAAACTTTATTTATATAGAAAATTTTTTCAAAATTTTATTTCTTTAGAAAATTGTGTCAAAATTTTAATTCTATAGAAAATTTTGTGAAAATTTTTGATTTCTATAGAACATTTTTCCAAAATTTTATTTCTTTAGAAAATTGTGTCAAAATTTTATTTATATTGAAAATTTTGTGAAAATTTTTTTTCTACTGAAAATTTTTCAACATTTTATTTCTGTTGAAAATTTTGTCAAAATTTTATTTCTATAGAAAATTTTGTGAAAATTTTATTTCTATATAAGATTTTTTCAAAATGTTATTTCTATAGAAATTTTGTTAAAAGTTTATTTCTATAGAAAATGTTGTCAAAATTTTATTTCTATAGAAAATTTTGTCAAAATTTTATTTCAATAGAAAATTTTGCCAAAATTTTATTTTTATAGAAAATTTTGTCAAGATGTTATTTCTATAGAAAATTTTGTAAATATTTTATTTCTATAGAAAATTTTGTCAAAATTGTTTTTCTATAGAAAATTTTGTCAAAATTTTATTTTTATAGAAAAATTGGTCAAAATTGTATTTCTATAGAAAATTTGGTACAAATTTTATTTTATATAGATAATTTTGTCAAAATTTTATTGATATAGAAAATTTTGTCGAAATTTTATTTCTATAGAACATTTTGTCAAAATTTTGTTTTTTCTCTACTCCTGATGATCAATATGTGTTTCGCTTTCTAATCCTGAAATATAAAAGGCAGCCCTCATATTATATTATTTCACTAATAGATATATAATTAATCGTTGTGTTTACAGATCGTTTTTACCCTTTTGGTAATTTAAAATGAACGGGAATCTTCCATTCCAAACAAGATTTCGTTGTCTCACATAGTGTTACTCTACACACAAGATGAACTAGTGCACTCTTTCCTCAATATCTAAACAAACCCACCCAAGAGCTATCCATCCTAATCACAACAACTATTGTATAATACATCAAAGAGCCTAGTGCTAGAAGTCCTTGTATTTTCCCATGAATAAATTATGTCCGAAGTGTTGTGTTCGCCATTTGGAGACATACAGAATAGAATGCACTTTTTTTGCCAAAAATACTACCAATATGAAGTCATCTCTTCAAGTTTAACGGAAAAATGAACAAAACGAAAATAAAAACAATAACCTCCAATGCTAAAAGAGCAACTTTCATAAAGTGTCGCCATAATAATACGAATATCCTTTTTTTATTTTATTAAAGTCACTGTGTTAGTAGTGGAATAGCAGCACAAAGTCATAAATCCCTCATGATTTTTAGTCATGGCCTTTCATAATGGTATTCATAACAGTTTTAATGAATCTGAAGTTAGAAGTTTTATGATAGACATTTCGTCCCAAAAAGTGGAAAACGGAAAAGAGCAGGATCTACCAAAGCAATCATAATAAAACCGGGGCTAAGCATGTCCTTTGGGGTAATACATCCAAATCCTTGTCGAGTAAAACTTTATATTACTCATCGTTTGCCATAACAAATGAATAATTTGCTTAAGTTTATTATCTCTACTAAACGGATGGATTTTCACTGAAGGCAGCAACAATAAATATATTTAGTAGCTATCCAATTATAGGCATTTAGCAATTGAGAGAAAAAAGAAAATAATTATTACAGGGAGCATCATAGAACTCATGATAAATTTTGTGTTCAGTCAAAATAATATGATCTAAATCCAAACACTTTTTGCTTCGTTTGAAAATATTGGGAGGGGATTCGGTATCGGTTTTGGCGGTTTGAAATAAATAAAATCTAGCAACAAAAGTCAGAAAAATATCAATCAAAGCAAATGTCCTTCAAACAACCGTCATAGCCATCGCAATCTGCACCAAAGTGGATTTGTGGAAATTTAGTCCATTCCCGGCGAAGCGTCGTCTTGAGATCATTGACACTTTGGTATTTTTAAGAACCAATCTTGATCTCCACAATCCCCTAATTCAACGGATTGATATTCGAAGATATTGGCGGCCTCCGTTTGGTAGAAATGAAGCGAGGAACCTTCTTTTAAGCCAATTTGGTTGACGCATGCTGCTTAGTGCTGTTGGAGTGTCCATGTTAGGTTAGGTTAGGTTAGGTTATGTGGCAGCCCGATGTATCAGGCTCACTTAGACTATTCAGTCCATTGTGATACCACAGTGGTGAACTTCTCTCTTATCACTGAGTGCTGCCCGATTCCATGTTAAGCTCAATGACAAGGGACCTCCTTTTTATAGCCGAGTCCGAACGGCGTTCCACATTCCAGTGAAACCACTTAGAGAAGCTTTGAAACCCTCAGAAATATCACCAGCATTACTGAGGTGGGATAATCCACCGCTGAAAAACTTTTTGGTGTTCGGTCGAAGGAGGAATCGAACCCACGACCTTATGTATGCAAGGCGGGCATGCTAACCATTGCACCACGGTGGCTCCCAATGGTCCATGGTCTACGGCCTACGTGTGACATAATCGTAATGTGACACCAAGGCATAACCTTCTAACTACTTTTCGAGATGTTCTTTATTAGTATGAATGAAATAATAAAGAACACAGGTTCAAATCTCACCAGTTGCAAATTTTTATACCCACCACCATAGAATGGTGACGGGGTATAATAAGTTTATCATTCCGTTTGTACCCCATCGAAATATCGATTTCCGACTATATAAAGTATATATATTCTTGATCAGGGAGAAATTCTAAGACGACATAACGATGTCCGTCTGTCTGTTGTAATCACGCTACAGTCTTAAATAATGAAGCAATCGTGCTGAAATTTTGCACAAACTCGTCTTTTGTCTGCAGGCGGGTCAAGTTCGAAGATGGGCTATATCGGTCCAGGTTTTGATATAGTCCCCATATAAATCGACCTCCCGATTTGGGGTCTTGGGCTTATAGAAATCGTAGTTTTTATCCAATTTGCCTGAAATTTTAAATCCAGAGGTATTTTATGGCCATAAAGAGGTGTGCCAAAAATGGTGAGTAACGGTCCATGTTTTGGTATAGCCCCCATATAGACCGATCTCCCGATTTTACTTCTTGGGCTTATAGAAATCGCAGTTTTTATTCAATTTACCTGAAATTGGAAATCTAGAGGTATTGTAGGACCACAAATACGTGTGCCAAAAATTGTGAGTATCGGTCCTTATTTTGGTATAGCCCCCATATAGACCGATCTCCCGATTTTACTTCTTGGGCTTATAGAAACCGCAGTTTTTATCCAATTTACCTGAAATTGGAAATCGAGAGGTACTTTAGAATCGTAAAGAGGTGTGCATAAAATGCAGAGCATCGGTCCATGTTTTGGTATGGTCCCCATATAAACCGACCTCTCGATTTGGGGTCTTGGGCTTATAGAAACCGTAGTTTTTATCCAATTTGCCTGAAATTGAATATCTAGAGGTGTGCCGAAAATGGTCCGTATCGTTCCATGTTTTGGTATAGCCCCCATATAGACCGATCTCCCGATTTTACATCTTGGGTTTATAGAATCCGTAGTTTATATACAATTTGTCTGAAATTGGAAATTTATAAGTATTTTCGGGCCACAAAGTGGTGTACCGAAAACGGTATCGGTCCATATTTTAGTATAGCCCCCATAAGAACGATCTCCCGATTTAACTCCTTAGGTTTCTAGAAACCGTAGTTTTTATCCGATTTGCCTGAAATTGTAAATATTCTCGTATTTTAGGCTCACAAAAACGTGTATCGGATTAACTTTTTATCGGTCCTTTTGGTAATGCCTCCATATAGACCGACTTCACTTCTTGAGGATATAGTATAGAAGGCTCACTGATTATGAAAATTGCTTGAAACTCAATGTAAAATTTCCAGATTTTACTTCTCGGGTGAAAATCTACAGATTTAAGATTTCAAATCAAGACGTTATTTTATAATTTTCTTGCACACTTACAAGAGATGTTAATGATTCCTCTAAAACTCAAACAAAAATGGTTCTTATTAATCCAGAATCTGATATAGTCCTCATAGGTGAAATCTTTAAATTTATTTTCGGGAAGTGTCCTCAAGTCCTCAATCTCTCCTGAAATTTCAAAGGAAACCCTAATATTTGGTTCATGGTGGTGGGTATTTAAGATTCGGCCCGGCCGAACTTACTGCTGTATATACTTGTTATCGTTATTTTTGGTATGTTCGGCATATATTTTTGTATACATATATTTTTTATACCCTCCACCATAGGATGAGGGGTATATATAACTTTGTCATTCCGTTTGTAACACATCGAAATATTGCTCTAAGACCCGATAAAGTATATTTTTTCTGGGTTGTGGTGAAATTCTGAGTCGATCTAAGCATGTCCGTCCGTCCGCCCGTCTGTTGAAATCACGCTAACTTCCGAACGAAGCTATCGACTTGAAACTTGTCACAAGTAGTTGTTATTGATGTAGGTCGGATGGTATTGCAAATGGGCCATATCGGTCCACTTTTACGTATAGCCCCCATATAAACGGACCCCCAGATTTGGCTTGCGGAGCCTCTAAGAGAAGCATATTTCATCCGATGGGGCTGGTGTTAGTATATGGTCTCTAATAACCGTGCAAAAATTGGTCCATATCGGCTCATAATTATATATATCCCCAATATAAACCGATCCCTAAATTTGGCTTTCGGAGCTTCTAAGAGAAATTTGGTACGTGGATTTATTGTATGGTCCCTAACAACCGTGCAAAAATTTATCCATATAGGTCCATAATTATATATTGTCCCCATATAAACCGATCCCCAAATTTGACCTCCGGAGACTCTGGGAGTAGTAAATTTTATCCGATCCAGTTGAAATTTGGTATGTGGTCTAAGTATTTAGTATTTAAAAACCATGCAAAAATTTGTCCACATCGGTCCATAATTATATATAGCCCCTATAAAAACCGATCACCAGATTTGACCTCCGGAGCCTCTTGGAAGAGCAAAATTCATCCGATGTGGTTGAAATTTGGTACGTGGCGGTAGTATATGAAATGTAACAACCATGCCAAAAGTGGTCCATATCAGTCCATAATCATATATAGGCCCCATATAAACCGATCCCGAGATTTGTTGTTGGAGCCTCTTGGCTATATATATGTACATATATATATATATATATATATATATATATATATATATATATATATATATATATATATATATATATATATATATATATATATATATATATATATATATATATATATATATATATATATATATATATATATATATATATATATATATATATATATATATATATATATATATATATATATATATATATATATATATATATATATAAGTCGAAGGAAATTCGATTTGATAAGGAAAATGTAGGTATTTCGGCCAGTTTTGCCTAAATAGGAAAAACATATATATGGAATCTATATCGAAATCTGAACCGATTGCAATCAAATTTCACATGCATAGTTACTATGTTGAATCTACTGCCTGTGCAAAATTTCACGTTAATCGGGTAACAACTTTCTACATATCTAAATCTGAACCGATTTCAACTAAATTTGGCACAATTAACGATACTATTAAACGTACTCCTTGTACAAAATTGTAATCAAATCAGGCCAAAAATCTGGCTTTTGAAGCCATATAAGTCAAAATCGGACGAAAGATATATAGGGGAGCTATATCTAAATCTGAACCGATTTCAACTAAATTTGGCACAATTAACGATACTATTAAACGTACTCGTTGTGCAAAATTTGAAGCAAATCAGAGCAAAACTCTCGCTTTTGGGGCCATATAAGTCCAAATCGGTCGAAAGATATATATGGGAGCTACATATAAATCTGAACCGATTTAGCTGATATTTGACAGTTTTTACGTGACTGACAAAATATTCAGATGTACAAAATTTGAAGAACGTCGGTTCATAAATACGTGAATTATGATCAAATCGGTGATAACTATATATGGCAGCTATAACTAAATCTGAACCGATTTTTTTCCAAAATCAATAGCGATTGTCTTCTACCCGAAGAAAAACGTTATGTCAAATTTGAGGACGATCGGACTTAAACTGCGACCTGTACTTTGTGCACAAAATTACATATACAGACAGACGGACGAACAGACAGACAGACAGGCAGACGGACATCGCTAAATCGACTCAGAATTTAATTCTGAGCCGATCGGTATACTAAAAATGGGTATATGACAATTATTTCTTGTATTTCACTAAAGCCAATTTAACTTTATTTTAATTCATGGAATTATTATGTTTGAAGAAAGTTTCCTCTACGCTAACAATTTTTTGTGTACGTTAGTTAAATTAACTAAAACTGAGGGAAAAAATATACACAAATGAAGGATAAAGATTAACTAAATTCGTTTCTTCCACAAACTAGTTCAATATTTCTTTAAATTTGTAAATTTTACTATAAATGCGTTCATCATGAACTTCGTATGTCACTAAAGACATTCTTGCAATTTTGAACTCCAATTTTTTCCTTTAAAATACAAAATGTTCTTTAACAGGTGAAACATTTTAATTATGTCTAATAAATTTTATTGAATTTGTCGAAAAATATTTACTTATTTTTATGACATCGGCGTGATGCCAGCGTTTGTTATACTGTTTAGTTAAAATTTTCTAAAAATATTCAAAATTTTCTAAAATTAACCGAAATTTTTCTTCCTGGTGGGTTCACTGTTTTTTCAGTGTATAAATGCACAAACTTATTATACCCTGTACCACAGTAGTGGTGAAGGGTATAAATATATTTATACAAAAATATTTGCCGAAAAAAAAATTGAACCCGTGTTCTTTATTTTTTCATTCATAATAATAAAAATCATCTCAGGAAGTAGTTAGACTGCCTTGCCGTGGTGTCATATTATTTTCATATGTATCGTATTACGTTTTGATGTATCGTGAGCAATGGCGTTTGTGGCTGAGTGTGCTAGGTTAGGTTAGGTTAGGTATAGTGGCAGTCCGGCTCACTTAGACTATTCAGTCCATTGTGGTACCACAATGGTGAACTTCTCTCTTATCACTGAATGCTGCCCGATTCTATGTTAAGCTCAATGACAAGGAACCTCCTTTTTATAGCCGAGTCCGAACGGCGTTCCACATTGCAGTGAAACTACTTACTTAAGCTTTGAAACCCTCAGATTATCCCACCAGCATTCTGAGGTGGGATAATCCACCGCTGAAAAACTTTTTGGAGCTGGGTATAAAACTACATTTTTTGCTGGGTAGAAAACTACGCTCTATGCTTATCTTTCAGTAGGGGTGGTTTAGGGTATGATATAGTCGGGCCCGCCGGACTTTCTTCTTTTCTCACTTGTTTTTCCCTTATACCGAAATATAAAAAGCAATCCTTTTAGCACGACCAAAAATCCTGCCTTATTTACTTTGGTCTATGGACAAAATTTGTTTAAAAAGTTTAATGCGATTGGCTTACGTTTAGAAATCCTATCGCCAATTCCAATTGGATTATTATGACATGAAGCAAAAAACGTTTTGGAATTTGCATACTATTTCAATTATCTGCTCTTCTTTTGGGAGAGTATTAATTGGGAATATCCTTTATAAAGGACGCAACTTTTTGCGCCTCACTATGTGACTTCTTTTTGCTAGCAATTTCAAATTCACAAATAATTTCAAATGATTTGACTTGGGTCAATGTCATCAGTAGACGATATTCCTCTTTTGTTTTTTTTTTCATTGACAAAATTTCATAAAATTCAAATATGCCTTATCCACGAAGGAATACAATTCTTGTGGTTCACCATAGTTATTTCTCGCTTTCGAGTATCGGAACTTCATTCAACCATTCAACCAACCAAAATGATGATGGTCTAGTGAAAAAAGAGTCCAGTCCACCATCATGGTTTTGGCCATTGACGACGGAAGTTGGCAGTTTACCACAATTGTTGTTTTTTTGAAGTGTTGTAGTTTCGTTTTTTTTTTATTGGTTTGGAGGTTGTTGGTGTGTTTTTTTGCGGTTATAAGTTCCCTTCGTCGTTTTTCTGTTTGTTGGAGTGTTGAGTTAAGTTTATTGTTTCAAATTTGCATTTAACATTAAAGTTTGCCCAAAAATTTTGTTGGAAACTTGTTAGGGAAACACTTAATTCAATTGCATAGTTAAGCTATGATAGTACTAGCCAATAAGAAACTATTTTGGGAGAGTTATTTTGGTTTATTGAAGGTACTCAGCAAAAAAACGGGAAGTTACTCAGCAAAAAAAGTGAAATTGGTAAAAGAAAAGTTTTTACATTCACATGAATATCCAAGGCACAACTTCTAAAGCAATGCAAATGATCCTTCCTACAACTACTTGGGTTGGCTTTCATACAATAATACAAATCTCAACAAATATTAATCATGGAAGCACTATTTTCCTTCCGACTGAGGTAAGCTCTGTGCAACATGGGTGCCGCGTGAGCTCACATTTGACCAAAAACAACAACGTGTTGATAATTCTGAGCGGTGTTTGCAGCTGTTAACTCGTATGCACCCGAGTTTTTCCGTCGATATGTGACAATGGATGAAACATGGCTCCATCACTACACTCCTGAGTCCAATCGACAGTCGGCTGAGTGGACAGCGACATGTGAACCGTCTCCGAAGCGTGGAAAGACCCAAAAGTCCGCTGGCAAAATAATGGCCTCTGTTTTTTGGGATGCGCATGGAATAATTTTTATTGATTATCTTAAGAAGGGAAAAACCATCAATAGTGACTAGTATATGGCGTTATTGGAGCGTTTGAAGGTCGAAATTGCGGCAAAACGGCTCCATATGAAGAAGAAAAAAGTGTAGTTCCACCAAGACAATGCACCGTGCCACAAGTCATTGAGAACGATGGCAAAAATTCATGAATTGGGCTTCGAATTGCTTCCCCACCCACCGTATTCCCCAGATCTGGCCCTCAGTGACTTTTTCTTGTTCTCAGACCTCAAAAGGATGCTCTCAGGGAAAAAATTTGGCTGCAATGAAGAGGTGATCGGCGAAACTGAGGCCTATTTTGAGGCAAAACCGAGGGAGTACTACCAAAATGGTATCAAAAAATTGGAAGGTCGTTATAATCGTTGTATCGATCTTGAACACTACAGCACTAAGTTCGGCCGGGCCGAATCTTAAATACCCACCACCATGAACCAAATATTAGGGTTTCCTTTGAAATTTCAGCAGGGTTTGAGGACTTGAGGACACTTCCCGAAGATAAATTTGAACATGAGGACTATATCAGATTCTAGATTTATAAGAACAATTTTTGTTTGAGTTTTAGACGAATCATTAACATTTCTTGTAAGTGCTCGTGTAAGTACAAGAAAATTATAAAATAACGTCTTTGAAATCTTAAATCTGTAGAAGTGAAATCTGGAAATTTTACATTGAGTTTCAAGCAATTTTCATGATCAGTGCGCCTTCTACACCCTCAAGAAGTGAAGTCGGTCTATATGGAGGCCTTACCAAATGCACCGATAAAAACTTAATCCGATACACGTTTTTGTGAGCCTAAAATACCCGAATATTTACAATTTCAGGCAAATCAGATAAAAACTACGGTTTCTAGAAACCCAAGGAGTTAAATCAGGAGATCGTTCTTATGGGAGCTATACTAAAATATGGACCGATACTCACCGTTTTCGGCACACCTCTTTATGACCCGAAAATACCTCTAGATTTCCAATTTCAGGCAAATAGGATAAAAACTTCGGATTCTAGAAGCCCAAGAAGTAAAATGGGGAAATTGGTCTACATGGGGCTATACCAAAATATGGGCCGATACTCACCGTTTTCGGCACACCTCCTTATGGTCCTAAAATACCTCTAGATTTCCAATTTCAGACAAATTGGATAAAAACTACGGTTTCTATAAGCCCAAGACCCCAAATCGGGAGGTCGATTTATATGGGGACCATATCAAAACAGGGACCGATACTCACAATTTTTGGCACACGTATTTGTGGTCCTATAATACCTCTAGATTTCCACTTTCAGGTAAATAGAATAAAAACTGCGGTTTCTAGAAACCCAAGGTGTTAAATCGGGAAATCGGTCTATATGGGGGCTATACCAAAAAATGGATCGATACTCACCATTTTCGGCACACCTCTTTATGGTCCTAAAATACCTCTAGATTTCCAATTTCAGACAAATTGGATAAAAACTACGGTTTCTATAAGCTCAAAACCCCAAATCGGGAGATCGGTCTATATGGGGGCTATACCAAAATATGGACCGATACTCACAATTTTATGCACACGTATTTGTGGTCCTACAATACCTCTAGATTTCCAATTTCAGGTAAATTGAATAAAAACTGCGGTTTCTATAAACCCAAGAAGTAAAATCGGGAGATCGGTCTATATGGGGGCTATACCAAAATATGGACTGATACTCACAATTTTATGCACATGGTTTGTGGTCCTACAATACCTCTAGATTTCCAGTTTCAGGTAAATTGAATAAAAACTGCGGTTTCTATAAACCCAATAAGTAAAATCGGGAGATCGGTCTATGTGGGGGCTATACCAAAACATGGACCGATACTCACCATTTTTGGCACACCTCTTTATGGTCATAAAATATCTCAAGATTTCAAATTTCAGGCAAATTGGATAAAAACTACGATTTCTATCGATGGGAGCCACC